>NC_057799.1:502670324-503014004 GCF_018294505.1 Triticum aestivum
CCCGTGGTGTGGAGGGCTGGATGAACAGTAGACGGTGGAGGGGTGGTTGAACAGTAGCCGGTGGAGTAGCGCGCGGTGGAGGCTGGATGAACAGGAGCCTGTGGAGGCTGGAGGAGGTCGACGGTAGCCCGTGGAGGCTGGAGGAGGTCGACGGTGGAGATGAACAGTATCCCGTGGAGTCCCGTTTTGCGGTACGCCACACCCCTCCCAATCAACAGGACCCCCGTTTCGACCGTAGCGCTCCAACACAAGTCTGTTTCCTCCGTTTTGCGGTACGCCACACCCCTCCCGATCAACAGGACCCCCGTTTCGACTGTAGGAGGTCCGTTTCCTCCGTTTTGCGGTACGCCAGACCCCTCCAGATGAACAGGATCCCGTTTCGAACATGGCCGGTCGAACACAAGGCCGTTTCCTCCGTTTTGCTGTACGCCAGGCCTCGTTTCCATCGCCTGTTCAGTCCAAGCCCTCCCGATGAACACGACCACGCATTCCGTTCCGACCCAGCCGGTTGGCTCCCACGCGTTCCGTTGCCTCCCGATGAACACGACACATTCCGTTGCCTCCCAATGAACACGACGACGACGCTGTTTCGCCGATTCGACCCAGCCATGTACACGAGCCCTAGCCGTACGTATGCACGAGTAGGCGTTCGAGACCCTGCCCGTATGTACGTACGTGGCCGTATTTTCTTTCTTGCACCCTGGCCGCTGTACGTACGTGTACAT
Source organism: Triticum aestivum (assembly GCF_018294505.1). Taxonomy (NCBI): domain Eukaryota; kingdom Viridiplantae; phylum Streptophyta; class Magnoliopsida; order Poales; family Poaceae; genus Triticum; species Triticum aestivum. Next base: position 502,671,050 of record NC_057799.1, read on the forward strand.
GCTACGTGCGCGCCTCTACTACGACATGTACGCACCTCTACTACGACACGTGCGCGCCTCTACATCGACCAGTATATATGTATGTACACATTCGCGACCAGAATGACAACGCTACGTACGCTTTGACTAGGTGGGTCCCGACTGTCAGGCACTTCCTTGCCTGCGAAGATGTAGCTGGTGGGTCCCAGCAGTCAGGGGGGCGAATCGTTTTTTTGCCCGGATGCACTTCCTTGCGTGCGAAGGTGTAGCTGCTGGGTCCCAGCAGTCAGGGGGGAATCGTTTTGTTTTTTTTGCCCGGACGCACTTCCTTGCGTGCGAAGATGTAGCTGGTGGGTCCTAGCAGTCAGGGGGGCGAATCGTTTTTTTTCGGACGCACTTCCTTGCATGCGAAGATGTAGCTGGTGGGTCCCAGCAGTCAGGGGGAAACGTTTTTTTGTGAAATACGGTGGCCCGTTCGGTGGGTCCCCGCTGTCAGGTGGAGGAATAATTATTTTGCGCGTAATAAGGAGGCACTTCCTTGCTGCGGCCGTGGACCCAGCTGTCAGCCTCTCCACGTACAGTCCACGTCCGATGGAAGCCATTCCTTGACCACGGTGACCACGCCGCGCCGAGAGTACCAGGGCGGTGGACGACGGCGAGGCCTAGGAAGGGGACGAGGCGGAGCCGGGGAAGACGCGGCAGTGGATGCCCACGCGTAGAGGAGTATGAGGGTTCACTCGTTCGGCTGCGGTGTGAGGCTGCTGTCGCCGCAGAATAACAGGGGGTGTGGGTGCGTAGAGGGATGGCCTGGCCAGCTGTGGGAGTAGTAGGGGGCGGTGAGGCCTCCGCGGCATCACAGCCGGCCACGGGCGGCAGGAGCAGGCGGCACGACCGGCGCTGCTTTGGGCAGCTGGAGCAAGAAGACCAGAGGTTGAAGAAGCACTACGGCCATTGGATGGACATCGTACGGTCACTGAAGCTAGAATCGTTCAGATATTGACTAAAGTTGACAAAGGCCTCCGTCCCGGTCAACTTAGTAGGCCCACAAGTCAGCCTCCCACCAAGGTGGGTCCCAACTAGCGGGGGTATTCATTTTTTGTGCGTAATAAGGAGGCACTTCCGGTGGGTCCGAGCTGACAGCGGGGGGAACGTTTTTTTCGCGAAATACGGTGGCCCGTCCTGTGGGTCCCAACAGTCAGGGGGAAACATTTTTTTTCGAGAAATACTGGTGGCCCGTCCGGTGGGTCCCTGCTGTCAGGTGGAGGAATAATTATTTTCCGCGTGATAAGGAGGCACTTCCTTGCGGCTGCTGTGGACCCAGCTGTCAGCCTCTCCACGTATAGTACTCTTCCGATGGAAGTCGCTCGTTGACCACATTGACCACGCCGCGCTGAGAGCACCACGGCGGTGGACGATGGCGAGGCCTAGGAAGGGGATGACGCGGAGCCTGGGAAGACGCGACAGTGGAAGCCCGCGCGGAGAGGAGTACGAGGGTTCACCGGTTCGGCTGCGGTGTGAGGCTGCCGTCGCCGCAGAATAACAGGGGGTGTGGGTGAGTAGAGGGATGCCCTGGCCAGCGGCGGGAGTAGTAGGGGGCGTTGAGGCCTGCGCGGCAGCACAGCCAGCCACTGGAGGCGGGAGTAGGCGGTCCCGCCGGCGCTGCTTTGGCGGCTGGAGCAAGAAGATCAGAGATTGAAGAAACACAACGGCCGTTGGATTGACATCCAACGGTTACGTCTGCTAGAATCGTTTGTTGACGTATATAATAACAAAAAAAAATCTTGCATACGCGTCAACTAAACAGGCCCACAAGTCAGAACACTCCCTTTTTTTTTAATAATTTATATATAGCTCATGGCAACTTCTTATGCAATTTATTGCAGTCTTTTTTGGTTGGCTAGGGCCAATTTAGCATATTTCTGTGGGTTCCAAACTATTTTTAATACCGAAATGTCGAGCCAAATTTAAAGTACTTTGAAGATATATTTAAATTAGGTTAATGCCGAGTGAAATAGGAATCTGAAAATGTGAAAAAATTCATAAATTATAAAGTAATTGCCAATTTGTCATGTGTTTTTATATTTACAACCTATTTCATATTACTTTCAAGATTTGCAGGCGTCTTGAAAGAGTTGCAGCCCATCAGGGCGTAGAAACATAAGTAGGCCTGGATTGGGTATTCTTCAGAAAAAATAAACTGGGCTCATTTTCACAAAGAAAAAATAGCTGGGCTGCTCACATGGTGAACATAAAATATAAGCCTGGGCTAGACGAGCCACAGCCCAGTTCAAACCCTGCTCCGTCTCAACAATACCAAACAAAAAAAATACTGCTCGAGTAGCTACGTCCCAGGTGTCAGCCGATCTTGTGCTGTTCTCTTGTCTATTGACTATATACGCTCACAATGTCATGGGTCCCAGATGTCAGGAAAACACTAGGAGGAAGCATTTTATTTTTCCATACGACGTGGTGGGCCCCTACTGTCATCCTCTCCACATACTTCTGCTGATTCCTGTTGTTTGTTGACCATGTTGACAACGCGAGAGGGCGGCGCCGCGGCGAGCGCACCAAAGCGCGCGGAGGACGTCGGCGTTAACGATTTAGGAGACGGTGGGGCGGCGATGCGTGCGCTGAGGCGCAGCCAGCCGTGGGAGGCGGAAGCAGGCGGCCCCGCCGGCGCTGGTTTGGTTTTGGCGGCTGGAGGAAGACAGGACTGAAGAAACATGACAGACTGTAAAAGCAGCAGGAGTACTTAACAACCTTAACTGAAACCAGCAGGGGCACTTAACAACCAAAGTTGAAAGCAACGTGGTCAATAAACAGGATATTCCCTTTAGAGCCATGGAAAAGCATGAACATAATCTTCTGTCCTATTCTCCAAGATGGGCGGGCCTTCATTATTTGAGACCACCCATGAATAAGTATCTTTTCACCTCCAAGGGGAATTGAGTAGGTCGACATAAACATCATGTTGTGACCAAGCGCAAGTCTGACCCGACCATGGTCAGGCATCTGTATAGGAACAATAGAACTCGGCAGTTCCTGTTTCAAGAAGATCACAGTTGTAAAACTGTGTATAAGCAATAGTTTATGAACAACATATATAACAGAAAACAGCTCATACCATAAGTTTCTCGACACAGTTGGACCTGTTCAATGAGTGCAGCAGTGGCACACATATCCCACGTGGCCTTCCACCATTGAAACGCCCCACAAGGACCTCAGGACGATCAATAAAGTGTAGGAACTTGTGGATGTCGATCCAGTCAACTTCAGTGCCATTAGTAACAGCCGAGTTATTACAGAGTAACAAACGAGCAGACTGCTTAACTCTGAAAAAACCTACACGTGCCACCAATTATAAGAAAATATTAGTTAGAAGTAGCATCTTCGTGAGAGATTCGTTGCTACTTCTAAAGTTAAATTGTGATTAGTTAGACAGAATAGGTGGATTAAGAAGTAATCGAGGCAACAAGCAAGAACCAGATCCAAAACTAACATGGATGAACAATTGGAACGACGTCGGGGTAGAAGATTGTAGTGAAGATGAGACTAGGTTCTGCTATTTCCATCAACATTCATGCGCCAACTTTCAGTCCGTAAAACTTGATAAAGTTTATCCAAGTTCAGCCATAAAAAAGCAGCGATCTTCTTGGTTCATGAACCCAACTCAGAACTTATATCCATGGCTTGTATTCACTGTGACCATTAAACTAGTGTATTTAGTTATGGCAAGGCCGAGCATCTTGAGTACATGTGTTCTGGCAGAGCAAATAATACACTGCAGGAAAAATAATATGAGAACACATCATGTTAAAAAAAACCACCCTCCCGGATAGAAAAGAGGATTCTAGGAACATACTGTGCGCGTTTCAAAATGCTGTGTTAGGATGAGAAGGGACAAGTGTGGCGTCTCACCGAGGGCGCAGAAACCTGTAGGGTACTCGCACTTTGGGCACTGCAAATGAAACACACTAGATTCAGTAGGAAGAAAAATGCATCAACGGCGGCGGCTGCCATCCTAGGATTACCTGCGACCAAGGGGCTTGGATTTATCAGGGATGGATGAAGAATTCGTACCTGGTTCTCCATGAGAAAACCCTATGCAATCGCCGAGAGGGAGTTTTCTCTGAACAATCAGACAAGGGCGAAGGGGATTCAGGCCCAGTGAAATATTGCCGCTTCGTCCGTCCAACTTACTGCTAAGGCTGGAAAGGGGGGGTTGTGATTTGATGGCTCATTGGGCATTACCGCGGCGCTACGACAGGGGTGTGTCTACCGTGAAGTTGTGCACTCTAATTTGTGCATATGGCACGTGGACCCCGTTGCCGGTTGCCCCACATATCAGCGAAAGGAAGTAGAAAGATAGGAGTAACTAGTTACACATAAATATATATTTTGACAGAGAGATACTCCCTCTGTAAAGAAATACAAATCTTTTATATCACAGGCTCACCTTGCCGAGAAATATACTCCCTCTGCAACGCACGGGCATTATGGGGGTTCAGCTTTTTTATGGGGGTTCAGCTGAGAATATAATACTCAGATAGGCTCACGGTTCTGGACTTTGGGCCGCAGGCTGACCCTGCATGTTTGGGGGCCCATTTGTTCTACCTCAGCGCTTTTCATATTGCAAGTGATCGGTACGGCGCTGGTTTTAGATGTTGTCACAAGGCGAATACACAAAATTGAATAAAGCACGACAGCAGTTGGAATGAAATCGAACGACATCTGTTGGAATGAAATTGAACCAGCAATCAGAGTTGCAATTCTATCAACGATATACCATGTGATAAATAATACTGTCATACTACTTATACACACATGATACTTGTTTCACCATGCCAGATTATTACATCAAAGTCTCTCGGAGGATAGATCAGTTCGGCAGTTGCGTGCTACTACTGAAGAATTTCAAAGTTGATTTGGATGAACTCTCCTTGCCGAGAAAGTTCGATTTTGACGTCATCCCCTACCGCAAGATATGATTTAGATTTGAACCTTGACCATCCTTTAGCATCAATCATCATGCGACCATCCTTTGTACTTACGGTATATTGAGCAGGTTCATTCACACCAAGGCTGCGCATGGTAAGAGAAACTTGGCCGCGGTCGCCCGGATTGTTGAACGACTCCCTCGTTGCTCTAGGAATTCTCTGTTTGCAAACAAGAAGACATACCCAAACAGTTAGATCCACACAGTGAATCATGTGAAACAACATGGAAAGAAAAAAGAACGAAGCACTTGGGCGGCCAATGCTTACCCAGAAGGTGGACATGTCGGTTTTTGTAAGGACTTTGGTATATGAAGTGCGAACTGCAGCCCAGTCTGTTGCCGGTGCAACTGCATGGGCCGGAGTAGATGCAAGTGCAAGTGTTGGTGCAGGTGCTGAAGCCGCTGCTGCTGCCGGAGATGGTGCTCCTTGTAGAGCTGGTGCCGGTGTCGGAGCAGGTGCCGGTGTCGATGCCTGATCCTCCGGTAGATCAGACTGATCCACTGACGCGGTCGGTGCCCAATCCTCAGCTGGATCAGACTGAGCTGCTGCCGCTGTCAGTGCTAGAGCAACTACCGGTGCTCGATCTGTGCGAGACAACGGCGATCGTGTCTGGTCTGCTATGATCAGCTCTCTAACTTGACTAGGATCCGTGACCGTGATCCGAGTTTTTTCTTCATTTCTTTTAAACGCGAGAAGGACTAATTGTGGCGTTTTTGTTAAACCAAACTGAAGTTTATCATAGGGATTCAGCTTGTACTCAGAAAATAGACTGATCCAATTTTTTCCAGTAATATAAGTGATGGACAGTGCCTTCGTTACTGACACGACATAAGAAGTGAAACCTGCAAAAATAGCCATCGTAGAGCAAACCAAACGGTTTATTCTGTGATGAATGTCACATGGCAAAACCTGCATCATAAAATTGCAGGAAAAGAAAGAAAACATGACATTAAATCAATAAGATTTAGACAGTAAATCAATAAGATTTACTTGATGGGACACGAGTGAATCCTTACCAGGAAATCACTACGTTGAAGTACTAAACAGAAGATTGATCGTCCAACTACACGTGGCATGCAGGGGCCCCGCCTACTCCCACAACCAGGACAGTCCAAAGGTCGTGACAAATCGTATGGACCGAACATCCATGGGACTGGAAATCCTGGTGGGTGCGATAAACCCTGCAATGCATACAGATATTGGAGTGTAACCATAATTGATAAACCGTCCTCACAAAAAATACGATCTGGATACTTCAAAATATACAGACTGAATTGAGTGGACAGACATTAACATAGACATTAACATAGACCATTCACACACCAAAAGCGGCAGTACTAATAAACAATACAGGGTTCACAAACACAAATCAAGTACTGAACAATAGTACTTACTACAAACAAGCAAAGTTGCACTAACTAAACTCTGCAGACTATTTCTTTCCACCGACCTATGGGATGAACCCCGCATAACTGACTAGGCCATGGACTTCGTGTGAGATGTCTACATGCACCATCACCATCTTGTATACCTTGGAGAACCTAACAGAGTGGTCTTTCCACTCATAAACATGATGATGAAGATAGGCCGCATCAGATTTGTTGGGAAGCTTTACAAGAACCACACCCTTCATAATCGAAGGCACAGCCAGGAAATTGTTGTGGTCAAGTACAGCCTCAAGAACACGCCTGACAACAATGCTACATGAAAACACTAGTTCAGGACACGTGGCGACAAGGACACAACAGCTGGATAGTTCAGCAGTAGAACTCATCATCAGGTCTTCCAGTTCACACCGCATGACTTTGAGAACTTCATCTCCACCGCGGACCTGGTTCTAATTCAAACAGAAACCATATTTTATTACTACCTCCATTCAGAAATATAAGATGATTTTCGATATTATACTCCATATATGATTTCAAAGGCATGAGAGCAGAGGGATTACATGCAATATCCATAAAACAAGTTACTGAGGCAAATATACCCTCTTAAAAGGTAGCATTGATGTTCATAAAGTACTCCCTCCGTCCCAAAATTCTTGTCTTAGATTTGTCTAGATACGGATGTATCAAGTCACATTTTAGTATTAGATACATCCGTTTCTAGACAAATCTAAGACAAGAAATTTGGGACAGAGGGAGTAGTTGAAAGTAATCTATAAGAAATCAGTGTCAACCTCTCGCATGTTTTGGTCAAAAGTGGAATTTAGAACCGTCATTTGGCACACTAAAATCACATGCAAGATCACCCAGAAAGTTGTACTACCAGTACTAGTACTGCGTGTTAGATGAAAAAAAACGATCAAGATCGAGAAAAAGATCGTCAACAAGAGACATTACCTGGACTTGCTAATTGTGGGATCCCAGAGAGGGGGGCTTGGACAGGGCGATGGCTTTGAGCTTGTCTGCGGTAGTCTCAGCGGGGTGCTTGCGCTTCTTCGTACCATGAGCCTCGACGGTTTTGGCCAGAGCCATAGACATCACGTCGGCCGGTGCTCCGGCGTCCATCCAAGAGAGGAAGCTGAGAGAGAAGAGTGAAAGGAGGAACGAGATGAGGGAGAAGCGAAGCGAGTGGGGGTTTTCTTCAAGAGAGGAAGCTGAGAGAGAAGAGTGAAATGATGGTTGCTTCGTCCGTCCAACTTACTGCTGGAAAGGAGGGGGTTTTGTGATTTGACGGCTCATTGGGCATTACTGCGGCGGTTCGATCGGGGTAGTCTACCGTCACTCTACTACGGAGTAATTTAGTGCATGGCTGGTGGACCCAGGTGCTGGCTGTCCCACACGTCGGTGAAAGTGAGTAATTTAGTGCATGGCTGGAGGAGGATCCACACGGTAGAGCGTGTCCACTGTTTTTCTGAAGAAAAAAATGGTTAGTGCAAGCGTTTCCACTCTTACGACGGAGGAGTGCGAAACACGACAGCCACTTGAACATACACAGTGCTCCTACTACTAGGCATGTGCAGTGGTTCATACGTCAGTACTACACAATCTTGTTGCTAGTGTAGTAACATATGAGGATAACAAATGATGTTGTGCGCATGTCAACTACTCCTATATGTAACATAGTACCGCTTTTTCGACTGTCCGGTCGAGAATGAACGGTGAGATCAATGTTAACAGAACTAGGTCCACAGCGCACGGAGAGTACGGTGCTACAGTACTCCACGAAACATGAACCATATGAAGCACGAATAGTGTTAGGGAGGGTGTATGAAGGGTGCACGGGATGGGAGCAAAAGTTCCCTTCTCGACCCACTTTTGGGTGTTTGGCAGAGTGCATGAAGGGTGCATGAGTCCACACTAGTAGGTTGACAAAAATACATGAAGAGGAAATAACTATATTGAGATGAGAATGCAACCAAACACACCCACACGCTTTGTGCTATAGTGACTGATCTGCACCGTCTGAGTTTGATCCAACGGTCATGTTGCACCGAGACATGGACATGCCCGTGCAGAGGGCGCCTAAACACCACCGAAGTCCCTCTGCTTCTCGAGGCGCACGACGTTGGTGATGCAGGGTGCAACCGCCCGCAGAGCCCGCTCCTGGTCGACGGGAGCCAGCTCGTCAAAGACGGGGTCCAATGGCACGAATGGATTCCGGTGACGGAGCCCTGAAAGGATTCGCCCGGCAACGGCGACGGCAGCCCGCAACCCCTCCTTGTCCAGCTCAGCCCCCACCATCACGCGGAGACGGCTCAGCTCCTCGAAGATATAGGTGAAGAAGGAGACCAGGTCAAGAAGCCGCAGCTCGTTGAAGTCGACCGGGTGGTCGAACGGGTTTAGCCCGACGGCCGGCATCGTCGCGCTGGCACGACGGTAGGCATCGCGCAGCCGCAACACGTGCGTGGCAACTTGGTTCACCAAGTGGCTGAGGCGATCCTGGACCTCGTCCTGATCGGCCCGCTCGCGCTCCAGCCGGCTCCCCTGACGGCCTATCGTATGTCCCGCTTTCTGCAGCAACGCCGCCGACGCCTCGAGCATCTTTGTGGTGGACGCCTGCCGCTTTTGAAGCTCCGTGAACTCCCGCACATAACGGAGGAGCATGGCACTCCTCTCCTCCTTGAGCTCACGGAGCTCCACATCCTTGGCCCTGAGCTCCGCATCCTTGACATGGAGCTCCTTTGTCAGGCGCCTCACCTCGGACTCCGTGATCTGCTGCGCCGCCATGGCACCAGGTAGAAGCAATGGGGAGAGGAAGCAAAGGGGGCGAAATGGCTGAAAGGCAATGCAATCTACGGGAAGGCGGAGGGAGCGGGGAATGTTTTGGTTTTCACCACGGTAAAACACCAGTCGACGACTTCTCACATCAGGGAGCAGTGGGTTTTTACAGGCGGAGTCATCGTGACTAATTGCTGCCGCGCCTGCTCCCGTCAATCAAAAAATTAAAAATCCTGCCGCGCCTGCTCCCGTCAATCAAAAAATTAAAAATCCTGCCGCACCCAAACACCAGAGCAACGCCGCGGTGGATATTTAAATTTACCTCCCGGCAAGTAGATAAAAAAGGGTGAAAAAACAAATGTGGCGGCGGCCTAGCTAATCGGTCGAACTAGCCCAACTAGCTAGCCACCGTGCTTCATTGATGTACTCGGCGGGAAAGGTGGTCTTTCGGATTTGACGACTCATTTACTTGCTTTGGTGCTACGACCGAGGAGGACCCAGAAAACGCGTGGTAGGGCGTCCCACGTCAGGAAGAATATATGCGTGCACCACCCGGGAGGACCCCGAAACCGCGCGGTAGGGTGTGCCACGTCTCGGCACGGAGGAAAAATGTGCGTGTAAAAATATACTGTATCAGACGTAGTACCTATGGTTCGACCTCGGGACCCATCCAGTCGGTCGAAAACACCCCACTAGCCACACAGCTTCATCATGCAAACGTGGCACGGAGGATAGATGTGGTTAGCTCCGTCTCGACCAGCCACAACGTCTCTTGTTCTAGGCGATTCTTCTATTTTCCAAGCTTTTTTAGTTGTAATAACACCACAGCAAGCTAGCGCCGCTCTTCGTGTGTGCCCATGCAAAGGTTAGACGATGGAGAGAAGAGAGATTGAGATCGCAGACCTGGGACCCACCAGTAAGTGAGACAACAGTCATGCATGTGTTGACGAGGCACTCCCTCTACTCTACTCAACGCAAGTACTGTATAAAATCAAGTTATGGGACAAAGCCAACAACCGTTCGTTTTTTCAGGCTATCGACTTACGCTTTGTAGTCCAGGTTGCCAGTTCGAATCTCGTCTTTCAGATTTGCTAGTTTTAGGTCCAAATTTGATTAATGACAAGTGGGACCCCCGTGTGTTGTTCCGATATTTCAGTGTAGGATGGTTTTTTGAACGAACACTTTGCGCGGTTAGACAAGTAATGGCACGAATTACACGTATTTTTCAAGTTTACGAACAAAAATGACAGCGGCATAGAATATCACATCCACCCCGCAGCTTAGATACTATGGTGATACGAGTTTTTACACCGTTGGAAGTGAGATCCAATGGCTTGGGAGTAGTCTTTGTAATTATGCGCAATTTCCAAACTCTCCAAAGTTTTTTTTTTGCAAATAAAACATTCAGGCCTCGTGTGTGCCGCTGCATCTTCGATCCAACGGCTCCCCGGTGCTCATATTAGGTGCTCCCCGTAGCTTAATTACCCACTACAGTGATATGAGCATCTAGGTCGTATGATCAGTGATCAGATGGCACATGCGTAGTACTTGTACTTTCTGCGCATTTCCCAAACTCTATCAGTCGTATATTGCAAAAACATTCAAACCTCCTACTGTGGGCCGTTAGATCTCAGTGAACTCGTATCACCATAGAATCTACGGTGCGGGAGCACCTCATACTCTCCCGTGCGAGAAAACATAAGGTGCTATCGCAGCTTGGATGCTACGGTGATACGAGCTTGGAGGTCGTTTGATCTGAGATCCAATGGCATCTGAGCAGTCTTTGTGCTTGTAAGCAGTGGCCAAACTCTTTTGGGGCTTTTCTGCAAAAAAACCATTCGAACCACCGAGGAGGTGTTGGGTCACAAATCCAACGCCTCCGAAGAGCTTGTATCACCAAAGCATCTAAGGTGTGGTAGCACATGATATTCTTACATACAGGAGAATATGATGTCCTCCTTCATCTTAGATGCTACGGTGATATGAGCTTCGAGGTCGTTGGATATGGGATCAAAGGGCATCTAAGTAGTTTTTGTACAAATTGTGTGAAATTCTCAAACTCATCAAGGTTTCCTGCAAAAATATTAAGACACATCATGCCATCTGCTATATCTCAGATCTACAAGCTCCAAGCAACTCGTATCGGCATATAGCATCTAAGGTATGGGGGCACATGATATTCTCCCGGGGAGGAGTGGTGGGGGTGCACAACCAATCGGTGGTTGGGAGGGTGGGGACAAATATAATCTAAACAACCCTAAATAGAGCTCCACAATTTTATCTAAGGTCGAGGGGTTGACCCCCGACAATCATAGCTCCACCTAAACACAACATTTGCATGTATTGTAGTACTAGACTTAATATTCATGTTTCAGTTTCATGTTCATTTTAAATATTGAACTGAGGACCATGGATGTCTTACATTTTACCCCCTTCATTCCTAAATATTAGTCTTTTTAGAGGCTTCAAATGGACTGGCACATACGGATGTATATAGACATATTTTAGAGTCTAGATTCACTCATTTTGCTCCGTATGTAGTCACTTGTTGAACTCACTAAAAGACTAATATTTAGGAATAGAAGGAGTATTTTTGAATTCGTGTCATACATGCATGGTTTGGAAAAATAGATGCACTATACTTATTGGATTGTTGTTGTGTTCGTGCATGTGTGTCTGTGTGTGTGTGTGTGTGTGTGTGTGTGTGTGTGGTCATATGCTTGATACATACAAAGTTTTCTCACCTCCATATTGTTCATCTTTTAAATTTGAATTTGCATTGGAAAACTTACTAGGGATACCATGAAATGTGAAATCCACGTTGAGATCACAATATCACAAACTCACTCTAATTCAACAACTCGTCATAAATCAATTACCACGTTGAGATTAGTATTTGCAAGGAAAATACGGGTATTGTAATACACATAGATTCGTTCGGCAATTTAAAAGGTTCCTTTCGTATTCTCGAATGGTAGGACCCAACGGCGTACCAGCCAGACCTTGGCTCGTGTTGATCCTAAAAAAACCGGGCTCGTGTCCTTCGGTGGCGTGCGTGGTACGCACATTAGGCAACCCCAACCAGTCGAGCCTCAGCGTTTCAAGTCGAAATATCTGGCGGCCAGAATTCCAGCCCTAGGAAATTCCCCTCATGTCCCCGATCCATAATGACTACCGATGAACAACGGAGGGATGCTTTAGTAACTAGACAACGTTACCTACCGTGCCGAGCACGGTTCAATTCCCTCGGTCGCCGCTCGTCAAGGTCACCCTGCATTGCCTAGTACTACTACTACACCAGGATGAGCACAGAATTGAGCCCGTTTGTTCATGCCTAGTACTTGAGTTAATATATTAGGCAATGCACTGGTACGGAGGGATTATCCTTTTACTCTGCATATATAACTTGTCTGAAGTCTAACTAAGCAAAATGTTTGACCAAATCCTTTCTTAAGAAATACAACAGGACAGATGTACGGCTTGAAAATTTATTGCATGATGCAGGTTATGATATTGTTTCGAATCCTGGATCTTAAATTTCAGAAAATCCAAAAGTGAGCATAAATTCTTGAAACTAAGCATGGTCACGTGATATGGCACAAATATTACTTCGTAATTTTTTTCTTCAATTTGAGACAAGCTGCTTATGACAAGTTGCACAAATGAAGAGCCAAGGTATTTTGGAACAAAGACCTGTCACATTAAGGCGAACGCTTTCACTATTGAAACCGTGGGCGTTTACGTGCCGCCACGAGTCCCCGCTTCTCATCGGCAGGTGCCGTCCGAGCAAGCGTGTGAGTCGACGGGAGGCGCGCGAGGAGACCGTTGCGCCGGCTGTCAGGGAGGCGTGCGAGCAGACCGCTGTGTAGGCTCACCGGGAGGCGATCCCTTTGACCAGGCTACGTCGCCCACCATCGTCCCAACTGCTCCCACTTTTAATGTGGCCGGCGCCGCAGTTTAAAATCAACCCCGCACTACCCGGTATCTCTACAATCCTCTCTCTTCCTCTCCGATTCTCCTATCGTCTACCTCCAACTAGCCTGACCTAAACGTACGCCATGCCGCATCACGATGGTTTGCCCTTAGTGTTCCAGTTTCCTGAGGAAGACACCCAGCCGGAGTCTCAAGAACATAAGGCGCTTTGGGACGAGCTTGAACTGGCCTTGCGGGAAGACGCCGCACCTGTCCCCGCTCCCGTTCTGGCTCCCATCGCCCCGACTGTGCCAGCGCCCATCCCCGTGGCATTGATGGGCTGGGAGCTGCACATTGTCGCCGAGCTTGATCCCACGGGGTTCCACGAGGTCCCCGCCGACTTTCACGCGCCCGTGCACCTGCCAGCGCTTGCGCCTGCGCGTGCACTAATGTGCACGCCCGTGCCGGTGCCCGTGCACCTGCCAGCGCATGCGCCTGCGCGTGCACTGACGTGCGCGCCCATGCCGGTGCCCGTGCACACGAATGTCTCTGCCGCGCCGTTGACAGCGCCTGTCCACGCGCGGGTGCCAGTGCCCCCCTCAGCGGCATGGATGGCCGCCGTCGACCGCTTCCTTGCACCAACGCCAGTCGCCTCCTCCCGCCAGTTGACTCGCTCCGAAGTCCAGAACATTTTGGCCTTCCTTGAAGCTAGGCCAACGTCCAGGAGTACGCCAACAACGGCGCAAGACGCCGCCGTCGCCGTCGGTCAGTGGCCCGACGACACACAAAGCACGGCAGAGGAGCCGCTTCCCACCGCGAGACGCCCCCGCCACCGCCGCGTAATCTAAATTTGCCATGAAAAATGTTCGGATTGCCATGCTTAAAATCCAAACGTTTGTCATTTCCGTTTATTTTATATCGATCGTCGTATAATTTAAAGTCGGAGTCAAACTGAACGAAATGTATGGTTTGATCGATTGAATGTTCTGCTAGAGCCGTATCAAATTAAATATAAAATGTCATCAAGCCACATGTATTCCTTGTCATCCAACGACCTAGACCGCTTCAATGTCGAGCGCTCAACACGTTTAGCGTGCAGTTAATTTCATGCCAAAAATAGTGCTAATCACATGACAACACACAAATAATATCCTAGTAGTTAATATCCGCATGCACTTAATATACTTCCAAATTAACGTGCATTGCACGTACACACTGACTAGTGCTGCTAGTACGTGAAACTGGCGCCGTGACTTGTGAACGCGTCCAGATATGGTCAACGGCAACATCGCCCACGAGTTCTTCCTGTTTGCCCGTGCGTCTAAACGCAGAAGGGGAGGAGAGAGAGAGAGAGCACACATGGAACCCACCAGTAAGTGAAGGCGAATAGTACTGAAAATAATATTACATGTTATCCATTAATTAGGCTGTGGTAATATAAAAACATTATGTGAACAAAGGGGGTACAACAAACATTGCTATTCTACGTATGTTGCCTATTGACGTGCGGCTTAAAGGCCTGGTCGCATGTTCGATCCTCGTCCTTTATTTTTTAATTTTTATATGGGTCCAAATTTGTTTCATGACATGTGGGCCCCTCGGTGTGTAGTTTGTAGCACTTTAATTTGTGGGTCGAAATTTGTTCCATTCCAAGTAGACTATCGGTGTGTAGTTTTGTAGCTTATTTATAATAATTAAAGAGAACAACATAGTTTTTTCAATAATACCATGGTGCGACATTGAAGGCGAGAAAGGACGTGCGAGAGAGCGATGACCGAGCCAGAGGGAAATCAACTAGGGGGGTTGCGTGGGTTGCAACGGTGTTTGGAGTAGTTGTGGGCCGAATGCTACAAAAATATAATCTAAACCGACCGGAATAAATGCCTACACAAATTATCCAAGGTTGGAATGCCCCTCGCAATGTAAATAGCTCCGGCTTTGCGAGGGATGGAGAGGTAGTAGCTTCAACGCATGGAAGATACGGTGTGAGAAAGCAAGGTCAATCGAGAGACATATAGATAGAGAGACAAAGTGAGTGTGGTCCAACATTCATTGAACAAATATATATGCTCTGGAGAGATATTGTCCGATTGAGCTTTTTGGCAAGGGTGAGGGCTGTAAGATAGAGCTTGAGAGATGATCCAGTCACAGACGTGTAGATATATTTTGTGCGTGGGAGGAAGCAAGGTCAACCGATCACATAGGGTCGCCGTGCGATCGAAAGAGTGAGACGGGTTGGAGAGAGTGACCTAGATAGACGATGTGCGTGAGAGAGTATACAATGTGAATAGGTCGAATTGGGCTCAAACATGGTGATATATCATTTTTGTCCGAGAAAGAGCAAGGTCAATCGAGACATACGGAGAGAGCGAGAGAGAGAGAGAGAGAGAGAGAGAGAGAGATTGAGTGAGCGTGGCCCACCATGAGGTCGAAAGAGTTGCGGCGGCTTGGATGGACTGACCTAGATAGACAATCTGCGTGAGAGAGTATAGAGTGTGTCGATCGAGGCCCGAACAGGGAGATATACACTACTAGAAAAGGCTTACTAGTGGCGCACCAGTTTTGCCTACTAATGGCGCACTACTGGTGCGCCACTAGCATCACGCCACTAGTAATTTTTACTAATGGCGCACCGCTGGTGCGCCATTAGTATCTGGTACTCTAATGGCGCACTGCCCAGTATAGGCCACGGTGCACCATTAGTATGTCTCCCAGGGGGCCATATATACCCATGTGCTTTGCCATACTAATGGCGCACTGCAGTGTGATGCGCCATTAGTATCCTTCGGCATACTAATGGCGCACTGCTGGGTGATGCGCCATTAGTACCCTCTGGCATACTAATGGCGCACTGCTCTGAGATGCGCCATTAGTATCCTTTGGCATACTAATGGCGCACGTTGGCGTGCTGCGCCATTAGTATGTATATTAGGGATTTTTTTTCTTTTCTGATTTTTGCACAGATTACAAAATATATTATTGGACAGAAAATAAGCAGCAGGACACAGCAACAGCAGATTCATCGAATACAATAGAAAATTAGTCTCCGAATATAATTCATCATATTAGTCTCCGAATTCAAAAGACCGAACGAAGATAGAACATTACAAGTCTCGAGACCGCGAGTAGCGAGTTTGTCTTCACATTACAAGTCGATATCGATCATCTAAACTACCATCACATAGAAGAGAGATGCGTTCATCACGATGAGCATCATCGCGATGAAACTGGTCTTCATCCGGTTCCTCCAACACTCCCTCCTCTCTCCCGCTAGATAGCGCGCGTATCTAGATTCCGCCTCCGCCCTAGTGGTGTACCCTTTGTAACTGTTACCGCTGAAACGGTGAACCTGTCTCCGACACTCCTCCCAGTCGTCGTAGACTCCGGGAACCTTACCCTTGTACACGACATACGACGGCATCTCTATGCACTAGCCAAACAACAGACAATACATAAGCAATATATAAGTATGCAACAAAAGGATCGGAAGAGAAAAGCAAGACATTAATAGCACGATTCATGGTCCTACTAACAAATAGCATTGATTACATCTATGTTGAACGACTGTCCAAACCAAAGAGACATACAAGTTCACTACAGTTTAATTACAACATGAGCTAATGAATGTTTCAGAACTACACATAGCATCACAACTTTCGACTCGACTCATGGGACCGGAGCGTGGATGAAGCCACCGTCTGTCGTGATGGTCATGAAGTCGCGGGCGTTGTCAGCCTGCATTTGTAGCGTTGTGTCTATCTCGCTGTTGGACGGTTGAAATTTGAGGTAGAACTGCCCCGAGGTACGAAGGACATCTTGATGGATGATTTCTGCAAACTCCGACTGGATGCGAAAGAATTCTTGTCGGATGTCCGTGTCCTGGATTGCCCCCAAGCTTGGGGCACAATCTTTGAGATTATTTGGTAGCAGAAGGTGATTATGGTCCCGCACGATCGCCCGCATGTGATGGAGGGCGTAGTAGGCATCCTTCTGACCGCCAGGCGGCTGCTTGACGCAGGGGAACGTCGTATTGTGGGTGAACACGTGCCTGCTGTACCTACGAACTGACCTCTTAAAGGTGCCTCCAGATGCGGCGTAGCCGGGGAGAGCATCATCAAGAACTTTCTTGATATTTGTGTAGTCTATCTTGGAGTCACGGTCCGGGTCGAGATACGTGGCCATGGAATATTTCGGGCTTAAGAGGATTAGTGTGCAATGTGTGTCACTGCACAGAACACGGAATGTTAGAAAAAAAAGAACGATCGAAATCTAAGAAATCATATGTTACGGGGCGGTTAGGAGATGACTTACTCGGGAAAGTAAGGCACGAGGAAGTTATCCTTATCTGGGTTTGCCAGAATGACGCCTTCGAGGTGTGAACTCGCGACTTGCCGGTCCCCAGCGCTGCCCAAGATCTTGGCACGCATGTAGAAGGGGTCGACTATCACAATGTCCGGGGTCTTGTCTCTAATGATCCGCATCTCCATACTCAGCGAAAACAGCCGAACGAAGGTGTAGTGCAGCGGATGAAGGTTAAGCATAGCAAAGATGTCATCAAATCACAGGACGATCGTACCCCCGACGGCGCTATCCACAAAGCCCTTGCCCTCTGGCACCTTGGCCACGAAAACCGGGTATGCCACATCATTCTCTCTGAGACGCCGCTTCTCCAAAGAAAAAACACTGTCATGCAGACTCCCATAGCACCGGTTGCAGCATTGAGCATATTTGTCGGTAGCATCGGCCTACCCGCCACATGCACCCTCCTCGAGATATCCTTAGGTGAAGGTGGTCCGTCCTGAGCACGGATCGTACTCGGTGCCGGTTGGCTCGCACTGGCGCCCTTGTTAGTCTTTCGTTTCCGTCCCTTCTTCTTGATCTGCTGTAATGGGATCGAGTTCTGCTCACAGACCGCCTTCTTGAGTGTGTTGGGGCTGATAATATTTGGCACCTCAGCTATCTGAGGCTCGGTGAAGGCGGCAGCTGGAGGCGTCTCCTGAGAACTGAACGCCAGACGACGCCTGTTGCAATTGGGTTTCTCCGCCGTACCAGCTAGATCGCGGTCGTCTTTTTGAGGGTTGGGTTCGTGAGAAGGAGGCCCGCAGAACTCGTCACCGTACCCATGTTCAGCAAAGTACTTATCGACGTTGGTAAATGTACCGTCGTCGTCCGGATCCTGTGCCATATGCATGTTCGGATCCTGTGCCATAGGGATGTCCGGCATGTCCGGTAGCGTTGCGGCGTTCTTGCCATGGCTTGGCGCTGACACGAGTGGCGGTCTTGTCTGTGGGGTGGTGTCCCCCGCCCCCAAACGAATCTGGCTCTTCGGCCAAAGCAGGGGCCAGCTTACACAGGCGCTGAGGGTCATCACATCATCTTCGTTGGCCTCAGCGGGTCGAATCGGAGGTAACAACTCGTCGCAGCCTGGCAGCACCCGAACCAGTTCAACCCTATACAAGGTGGGTGGCATCGGATTACCGTGGAACACGCGGTTGCCCGGTTGAACGATTCTGCCCTTGGCGACATCGACCAACTCGCAGCCCACGAAGTGCAGGAGAGTGCAAGGAACATCGGTGGCGCCCTGCGAAAACATGTAGGGCGTCAGGGATGCCCAGTCAAAGGCAAGGAGATGAAGTCATCGGCCGAGAGGCTTAGTTACCGTGATGCCGTCGAGCTCGGCTAATGTCGAGGCACCGCCAACGGCGGGCGTGCGCGTGCAACTGACGGAGGGGCCGCTTGCTGGCGAGGTGCCGGCCGGCATACACCCAGGTGCATTAAGCTCCAATGCCCGTGCCGGCGCCGGAGACACGAATACCGCCTCCGCCGGAGACACCAATGGCGCCGCCTGCGCGTTGTGCGAGTTGTTGGCCGTGAAGCTGGGAACCGGGGGAGGCCCCTGTTGGCCGCCCGCAATCCACGTCGTCAGCCCCTGAATCAAGGTAGGCACAATGGCGGTGAGCGTTGTTCCCAGTTGTTGTTGCACTTGCTCTTGGACAATCTCCGGAATCCGCGCCACTTGTGCCTTGAGTTCTTGAACCTCGCGCGACTGGCTTTCCGAGCTGGTCTTTTTCTCCTTTCGCCCACCAGCGGTATAGTATGACGACCATTTTGTGGACAAGCCTTTGCCGGCCACACGACCAGCTGACGACGGCTTACTGAGCTTATCCTTGTTTTTCATTACGTTCAACGCCCTATTTAAAGGGGTGTCAAAAGGGGAGCTCTGAGATGACCCCGCGCTACTGCTTTCAGCCTCCTGCGGAGGGAATGTGAACCATTTAGAAATTTGGCTTCATTAATTAGAATGCAACCATATGGAGCTAATTACGTGGGGGTGTATTCCTTACCAGAACAAGCTCAAGCGCCCTGGTCTTCGGATCCGTGGTAAGCTCCTTTGTTACCGGGTCCTCCTTGTACCGGGCCCTGACAAAGTTCCTGGTCTGCTTGTCAGGGAATTTCTCGAAGCGGGGCGGTAGGCCTTGCTCGGCACGCTCCGCCACTCTCTCCAGCGTAGCTCAGCTCCCAGATCTCCTCGATCCTTCCGTAGTATCTATCCTTGTTGTTACCGGTGTAGGATTCCATCGTTACCCCGGAGTTCTGATAACCATCGCTCTTCATGTCCTTGTCCTCGGTGTAGAATGTGTAGCCGTTGATATCGTACGCCTCATACGTCATCAGGTTGTGCTCGGCGCCCTGTGACAAGGCGAATATGAGTTGTTCTTCCGCGGAAGAATCCTCATGTAAAGGGTACGACAGAAGCTTCTGCTTGAACCAACGCGTGAAACATGAGTTGTGCTCTTTGATTATATCTCCGTCTGTCCTCTGTTGGCCTCGGTCATTGTACGTCTTCTCAATAAACTGAGTTCGCCAATGGTTGAATTGCTTGTTTCTATGAAATGAGTTCGCCAATAATGTGAAGGATGCCAGTCTTTTCATCCTATTGTAGATTGCTTAGATCTCGATATGCCAAAAGTAATCACATGAAATATATAGTAAAAGCCAGTGTGATGTGTTTGGCTACAACTAGTCTGACTACACGTCCTCATATAACATATCAAGGACGCACCATCTTACCAGATTAACCATTCGACTTACCCATGCAGTGTGGGAAGAAAGAAGTGTTGGGACTGCGTATCCAAGCAATTGATGCCATGGACTCCTTCGTACAACCTTGTAAGCGAAAAAGAAGTTGCAGTGTGCCTGTACAAAGAACTAGCGTAAGTTCAGTTACCTGCTTCTCGGAATTTTAGTTAGCCACTTATTGCAAAATTGTTCAATTACGTTGCTTGGCTTAATTTAGTTTGCTACTAATTACACAATGGCACAGCCTGTTAATCATATTGTAGATTGCGCCTATCTATGTGTTTGATACTTACTGTTAAGAATTACCTGTTTGCCTTAACTTAAATATCTACTTGTTTGTTTAACTGCTTTGCTGCTGCAACAGCGGGTTACAATGATGTTTATAACTACTTTGCAGCATCCAATTGAAACTCTTTAATTCCTTGTTTGTTTAACTGGTTTGCTGTTATAACTCCCAGTTGAGATGTTTTGCTAACTTCAACTTTTCTGAATCCAATCGGAACTTTAATGGCAAAACAGGTTAGCCCAAGATCAAAGAGCGAGGTCCCCATGGACGTTGCATCATCCCACAGCAGTGGCACCGGCCCAATCGTGCATTATGAATTGCTAACTGTTGATGCTCTAGAGGCTAAACTAGTGGTAGAAAGAGATTCTGCTTCTGCACATAGAGATGAAGTTGACATGTTGAGGAAGCAGACAGCACAATCACAAGCAGTACTCAAGACAACCATTAAATATTTGGTGGATTTCACAACGAAGCAAGCTGAGACTGACCAGATTGT
The DNA here is from genome assembly GCF_018294505.1 of Triticum aestivum. Taxonomy (NCBI): domain Eukaryota; kingdom Viridiplantae; phylum Streptophyta; class Magnoliopsida; order Poales; family Poaceae; genus Triticum; species Triticum aestivum. The sequence continues at coordinate 502,691,963 of NC_057799.1, forward strand.
TAAGGTCCTGAAGGAAAAAAGGAAATTAAATTCCTACTTGGTAAATCATAGGTGAAATGTTCTTTCCATAGTTGAATAACCTTTGTGTTGTCTGTTCATGTAATCAATCAAACCATTTGTTTTAGAGATCATGTACTAATTTTTTTTGTTTTTTGTTTGTAATTTTATTTGAGCACAAGTCTGTATCAATTGATAAGACTCGGAGACATTTCATTTGGATTGCTGTGCCAGACCTACAAATATGCCAATCGGGCTAAATGTGCATTCAGCAATAGTAGTAGTATAGATGGACCATAAGTGGCACGCATTGGAAAGGGCCAAGATGCTGGCTAAAAAAAGGATGCTGTTGTAGCCAAAAAAAAGTAGAGTGGCCTGGCTTATGTATGTTAGTTGATATTATTGATCCATATACTCTATAAGTGTTTATATGTCTGTTAGTTCTGTACATTCTTGGTTGATTGACTCGGTATTTGAATCTTGATACATCGCTTGTGTACATATCTAAATGGGAGTACACATTATGTTGCGTGTGACATTTGAGTTGGACATGAAGTGTTCCAAATATTCGAATTCACCTTAAACTGGATTCTAGTTTCTGAATTTGAGTATCGGCATTTGTAAACCATATTCATATATGACAGTGGAATACATCTTTGTCGTCCTTTTGAAGATATATAAAAACACATAGAATGATTTATAAAGATTCATATAGGAATACAAAATGGATTCGAATTTAGTTGCCAGGGTAAACGTGGATGCTTATTGTCCCAAAATTCGAAAGAAGCAGCAAAATGTCCACTCCCACGTCGGCTGCCCGAAGCCAAGTGTTTGGGAGATGGAAATTACTGTCTACCCATTACACGGACAATCCATCGGCCCAATTTCCACTGCTCTAAATAGGGGTAGGTTAGTAACTTCAATTAGACGTGACACGACCGCCTCTGAGTCCATTCCGACACGGTGGGCGTCAAACATGGGCGGCAAAACTCACTTGATTCAAGCTCGTCCGAAAGACCTTTGTTTCTCCCTCCATTCCCCATTCATACACGGTGGGCGGCAAAACAAACTCGACTCGGCCGAAATCGATGTAGGCAAATATTTTCAATAGGGGCAGGTTTGTAACTTCACTCAGACGTGACACAACCGCCCTACCTGTCAGCCCCGTTCATACACCGTGGGCGCTAACCATGGGCGCCAACCCACCCTCTCCTCGCCCGAAATCGCTCTGGGCAAATATTGGCGAGATGCGAGATTACCGTCCTATCCCCAACCGACGAGACGTCCAAATTTTAAACGGGGGCTAAGTTCGTAACTTTCCCATATTTCAGACAGGCGCGTCCCAAAAACATGGTTCACCGTACCTCTCCCTCCATTTTCCCATTCATACACCGTCCGCGCTAGAACACCCCATCCCCACACCAGCCTCCGTCCGCCACCCCATCCATCGCCGCCGTCCTCCACCACATCCATCGCCACCGTCCTCCACCATGCTGGAGCGCCTACCAAGACCGCGTCGTCCACTGCTAGAGATGGACGTTTCTCATCCACGGCGACGGACCAATAGCCTTGCATCACGTCCTCTCGCTTCATCGGCGCCGTCGTCCTCTTTGCCGGGGCCGCTCACACGACCCTTCTCTTCCACCGCAACGGGACTTATCCCCCGATGCACCCATCTACCGTCGCAGATCTGCTGCAACGCCACCGACAGCCATCGCACCCCCGATGCCTACACGGCGCCGCAAGAGAGGTGGTACTTCATATCTCCTCAACTTTTTGATCTCAACCAGAAAATAGATCTTAACTTGGTTACTCTACTTTCTTTTCAGCTCTTAGAATTTAGTTCTTAGTTCGAAGCAAACAATGGATGCTAAATATCATTTCTCCGGTTTGCAGCTTCAAATCTACCATGGCACAGCCATAATACGGTTTAATTGATCATGCTTAGGGTTTAATTGATCATGTTGGTTCCGTGGTGGTTTCTTTAATAAAAATCGGAGGGGAAACCCTCTTTTGCTAAAAAAAATATGCTTAGAGTTTCCCCCTTTTATGATCACTATACGATCAGAATACGTGCTTCGTGTCATAATAACACTGCTCCACCCATCAAGCTAAACAAGCTTAGTTGTTCAAATACGAATCTGATATTATTAAAACAGAGTTGTTTAATTGGTCAGCTAAATGTTCCTAAATTAGTTTCGAAAATGCATGTTCGCCGCTCGGGTGTGTATCTCTACAGGGTGCCCACTGTGGGCCGGCCCACCCTGGGATTTTGGGTCGTCCCAGGCCCCGATTCCCCTCTGTTCTGCTGCGCGCTTCCGATCTCTACTCGCCCCCAGCCGCCTGCCTCGCCGGCGACTTGCCGTCCCCAGACGGCATGACTCTAGGAGGAGACGCCGGACTAACAGGAGGCTAGGAGCCGCTCACCCAACAGCGTCACCGCTGCCCGGGTGCGCCGCCGTGCCTACCTTCCCAGTCCGTTCAGGGCTCAGGCGTGCGGCACCCACCAAGCCAACCCGATTTATCCTGAGATACGTCCTCAACACTCAGCAGGCACTCCTCATCACCCATTTTCTAATTGATTCATTACTCATTAGGCAGGACTGTCATTAGGGTTTGTTGTGTGCTCAGTGCTACCTACACTTAATGGTTCAGATGTATTTCGGTAATCTTTAGTACCTCTAAAGTTCACAGGGTTTTCAAAATTCCGGCCCTCGGAACAGAAACTAGTCATTTTGGATTGTTGGTCGTAGTGACATTGACCCAGATTATTACTGCAAGCCAGGTTTGTTGACAATTTTACTTGTCTTTATTACTCATTCGATATAATATCCAATTATTCACGTCGATTAGTTGCAAACAATAAGTGCTAGACAAACTTCTTCATTCCGATTTTGGACGGTCTCTTACTGCAGTTACAATTCTGCATACTTGTCCTAGTAAGCTCACAAGTAAATGATTGATTCACTACATCTATGCTTGCCTTTTCATATTTGTTGTCAATATTCTTTTAGGGTGGACCACCCTGTTTCTAAATACTGGAACCGTAGACATGAGTGAATAGTATTTCTCTATGTGATCTCTTCCATCATGTGTGGGTAACGAACACTGCATTGTATAGAAAGAAAGTGTCATTTCCAGCTTTTACATAGGTTTCGATCTTTTACATGGAATACAATCTGCCTACTTGCTTTGTGTCGCACTACCAACACTCCACCCTTGAAGCTAAACATTGCGCCACTCATAATTGCTTAGTTTATTTGTTCAAATACGAATTTCATATGATTTTAATGTTCCTACTTCAGTTTTGAAATGTGTGCCTGCCTGTTATAGAGACATAAGGGGTTTGTATTTCTGTGTGTGGTCTGGTTAGCACGGTTGGGGAGGTGAACTTTGCATATGCAGGGGTTTATAGGGAGACACTCTCCGAGTTGAATCCGCAATGCATTCCATAGATAATCTGACTACTTTTTATGTTTTCATGAATCTCAGATTCTGAACAGCATCATAATGATTATGAGCTTGCGCGCATGAAAAGAATAAAGCAGAACAATGCCATGGCTGTCAAACTTGGCATTAAGGGACTGAAATCAAGTCTGGATGCAATGCAATGCAAACGCTCTCCACCTACAGATTCATGCTCATAATATGATCCTAACAGTGATTCTGAGCTAGAGGGAGACCTAAGTCAATGTAGCTCCCTAGTGGAGGAGTCAGAGGAAGATGCCCTATCTTATTCACCCATCAAGGTACTTGCTCTAACTTTCCAAGGTTACATTGCTCGCACATATCTTGCAACTGATGCTTTGCATTGCTTCTACTTTGTTGAACTGCCATTAGCTTAGTTTACACATCGTGTATGTGAATACGCCCTGCCGATCCACTTTCAGTACATATTCCATCTATCATCATACCATATTTATCCATTCAAATGCTGTTCTTGTGTATCAGACGTTCAAAAGGAAGAGGGCGATTGCTGATCATGGAGGAGCACAAGCAAAGTATTTGGAAAAGGTAGTGGCACCTGATAAATCAAATAGCCCATTAGGTGTAGTTGCAATATCACCTGACCCACAAAATACCCCAACTCTAGCAGACTCTAGCCCTACTACACTGGTCATTTCTGATGCCCCAACTCAGCAGACCCCAACTGCAGCAAACAGTATGATTATGCCAGTTGACATAGCACCAGCTGTACGATGCAAAACCCCCATTCCAGCAAAGAGTACACCAAATCCATTTGCCAAATCCCTTTTCGAACCAGAGAGAGCCCCAATTGCAGCAAATAGGACCCCTGTTCCATTTCTTCCCAGTTTAGAAGACGAAGCTTATGCTGTTGTCAGGAACTTTGTGCACATCTTTCCTTCATGGAAAGATTATACCGCAGACACAGAACAATTTCCAGTCTTCCTCCGCAACTTACGTGTAAGTAATGTACTAATGTTATTCATGGTCATTACTGCATATGTTTCTGCTGACAGAAGACACAAGATTTCATTCTTTTAAATAGGCGAGGAGCAAACTGGATTGTGATGACGAGCAAGGGTTGGTTGCCCTTTTCAAGCACTCGTTGATGAAGTATCGTTCCTGCCTGAGGCAAGCGCACTTCGATGGCAAGCCTCTGAACGAAATTTCTGTAAAGTCTCTGGTGCTACATTTATCGGACGGTGACTGGAATAATCTTGTTACACATTGGTCTCGGCTGCAGCGTAAGGTACTGTCTATGATATCACATCACAATTTGAACTACATTTCTGCATTTGCCTTAATGTCTCACTTGTACGAAAACTGTTAGCAGAAGAACATTCGTTCTCAAGGGACCACAGAATCTCGCAACTATACCACACACTGCATTGCTCTTGTGAGTACCCTTGCCCTGTATGACCATACTTACTTTCATAGTTGTTTGATTATGTAGCATCACTGCACAGGTTAGCCTCTTAATCGTCCATTTGGTGGACATTATAAGATCCGTATGGACTCTTACATAAATTTAGAATCAACCCAATGATTTTGAAGAGGTTTAGCTCTGTAGTCCTCTTGTAAGGACTGAACGTGGTCTATCACTGTACTTACATTAACAGCTACTCCCTCCGTCCCATAATATAAGAACGTTTTGTACAGTACACTAGTGTTCAAAACACTTGTATTATGGGAAGAGGGATTGGTTCATTTTGTAGCATTCTGCATCTTATCTCCCTCGGCCACCATTTACTAAAAAAGATCAGATCTATATTTAATCTTACCAACAAGTAGAATACAAAGACAATGCCAATGCAGAAGTGTAGCCCATTGCTCTTGTCAGTACATTTTGTCCTGTAATGCTTGTACTTCCAGGGATTGGTACTTGATTATGTAGCATCAATCTGCATCTTATCTTCATTATCCTCTATCCCTTCCAGTATTATCATATCTATAATTACTCTCTACAAAATGTAGAGTACAGGCAATGCTTATGAAGAAGATTCTGTGCTGAAATTCTTGAGTTATCCTTCCCTTGACATGGAGAAGGGCATTATAAAGCCGGTGTTAACTGTTAATGTAAGTCAGTCCTTCTAAAGCCTTTATCCTCAACTGCTGTTTAATTTGCTCATACTCCCTATCGTTTACTGCTGTTTAGTTTGCTGTTTCTACCAAAATGCATGTTCGTAAGAACCGTAAGTTCTAAGTTTTACTTGTAAAACCAAATTCCTTATTCATACCATGCACATTACTTAATACTCCCTATATGTATGCTTTTTTTTGTGGATCTATAATCCAGTGTGTGGTGAAGCAGCCCACGTTTGCACCTTGTCATCTCCTGTTTTATCTTACCGATGTGGCTGATGATATGAACAACATGCCATGCACATTATCCAAAATAGATACAATGATTTTCTTTGCCCTTCATCTATGCTTGTTATGTTGACATGGTAATCCAGTAGTGTGGTGAAGCTCCCCGCATCATGAACAATGCCAAATTATGCTATTGATATTTTGAACTTACTCTTTATTTTCTAATTTTAAATTGGATAGAATTGACAGAACAGTTATCATCTTTGTTTATACACGTGCAAAACCTGTCATCTCTCTGCTTTGTTTCAGGGTGATATGCCTGATGGCATGCACAAGTCTGCTGAAGGCTGTGAGACTAACCCAACATATATTGCAGCAAAGAAGGCAAAACATCTTGAAGATAGCGAGACAACCCCAAAGTCTTGTCTTGATGCAGTGTTCAAGTTACTTGAGACTAACAGTCAGACAAGCTCACAGAATTCATTGTCTGAGTCAGTTCGACTTCTTCAGTCCCAAGTTCTAGCAGAAAGGCATTCTGCAACTCAACTTCGACTTGAAGTCCTATCTCTAAGAAATATTGCGGAGAACACCAATGAGAACCTCATTGCTAAACAGCTACACCTGGAAGCTATGACCGACATGCTAGGCCGGTCAGCCTTGCTCAGCAGCTTGCGCAGCAGTTCCCCCGCAAGGCTAAGCTTTCTTGAACTGTCTTGGAAGTGGTCTCGATTTAGTATTATTTTGTTACGCTGCAATGGTGCCCAGTTTTTGTAATCTGCTTCTTCGTTGCGCTTTATGATCACTGGTGGCGAACTTTGATGCCCAGTGGATGTAATATGTGTAATAGCCGTGATAGCCTAGCATAAGTTGCTTGCTTATTTATTTCCTTGTTGTCTTGTTTATTTGTTTGCTTGTAGTCATTGCAGTTCTTTTTCCGCGGTTTGCTAGTGGCTGCAATAACCTATTTTTTAAAACTAGGCCACAATAACCATGGGCTAATATTTACTGTAGTGACACTGGGCCTCCTACGGGCTGTAGAAACAGTGGGCCTTCTACGGGCCATAGAAACAGTAGGCCTTATACGGGCCGTAGAAACAATGGGCCTTCTATGGGCCATAGAAACAATGGGCCTTCTACGGGTCGTATCATCAATGGGCCTTATACGGGCCATATGATCGATTGGCCAAACATGGGCCAATAACAGGCCGCATTACGGTCGTAAACGGGCTAGAGTTGGAATCGTCCGTTCATGGGCCGACCATAACGGGCCATCGTTAATAGGCCGTATTTGATGACGCTATGAAAACGGCCCAATGTATTAACGGACCACAAACGGGCCGACTGTAACCACGGGCTGAATTTGGCCCACAAGCAGAAAATGACAGTAATGGGTCGTAAGTAAACGAATGCTGGAAATGAGCCCAAGAATAAATTGGCTCTGAGAAGGCCGAAAGATAACATGGGCTGGAAACGGCCCAACGGAATAACGGGCCGTTAATGGGTATAAAGTGATACACTGTTCATTACGGGCCAGTTTCACCACGGGCCGTTAATGAGTGTAAAGTGATACACTGTTCATTACGGGCCAGTTTCACCACGGGCCGTTAATAGGCCAAGAGTTACATAGGGCCTCATATGGGCCGAAAGACGTCATGGGCCATACATGGGCCAGAAGTGAAAATGGGCTGGAATCATATTGGATGGCCAGATGACGCTACTGGGCCTAATTCGGATAGGGCGTAACGGGCCTTGGGTTAGCGGGCTGTAAATGGGCTATATGCGAACAGGCCATTAACAGGCTTTCCATGGGCCGGCCCGCCACCTTTTGACCAAGACAAATGGGCCGGCCTTTTCACAGGAATGGGCCTCTGTTGGGCCATGCCACGTGTTGATGTATCATAGGCGCCTTCTGTCCAATGAGTGGATGACATCTGTCCCAACGATGAGCCGACACGTGTTTCCTCCAGCCAATGATGATTTTATACGTGGGAAATTCCCATTGGTCGGGGCTATTAAGGGGTTATCGGATCCAAAACCCGACCCGATGGCTTAACGGCGTTCCGTTACGGTGGATGCCACGTGTCGGTCACCCTTGACGAAAGCACTTCTGTGACGCGCGATTTATCGTCATGGAAGTGGACACTTCCGTGATGATAATTTTGGTAATGCCATGGAACACTTCTACGACAGCACAGGTATGACTATCTTGATTCTGTCATAAATTTGTCATGGATGTACATGCATGACAAAAAACGCGACCTACTGTGACAAACACGTATCATCATGGAAGTGTATTTTTTTGGGATAATTAGATTTATGCCCCTAGTTGTGTCCCACTCGTCTGTTTTACCCCTAATTCCCAAAAGTCACTGGTTCTGTCCAAGTCACTTTGCTCCAATTATGCTTTTGCCCTTTGATCGTTTGAGCATCAGTTTGAAAACTTCATAACTAATTCATACTAAATCAGAAAAATGCAAATAAGATACCAAAATGTTCAAAAAAACATCACCTATATGTCAGTGTCATTTGCATTCCTGAAAAAAGTGTTGGAAAGTGCCCATCCGAGTTTTAGCTCTTATGCTACCACCATGAATAGTAAAATCAAAAAAAGTTCAAAAAAATAAAAAAATTGGTGGCAAAGAATGACAATTGTTTTAAGTGCCTGCCAAGTTTCACCAGGGAATAACATTCATGGGTGCCGCGGCAAAAAAACAATCAACACTCCAAAATAGATTATTTTTTTGCCACGACTTCCACGAACGTCGTTCCCTAATGAAACTTGGTAAGCACTTAGAACATTTGTTGTTCTTCGCCACCATATTATTTTTGAATTTTTTTAGAGTTCACTATTCATGGTGGTATCAAAAGAGCTAAAACTCGGATGTGCACTTTCCAACACTTTTTTCATGAATGCAAATGACACTGACATATAGGTGATGTTTTTCTGAACATTTTGGTATCTTATTTGCATTTTTCTGATTCAGTATGAATTAGTTATGAAGTTTTCAAACTGACGGTCGAACGGTCAAAGGGCAAAAGCATAAGAGGAGCAAAGTGACTTGGATAGAACCGGTGACTTTTGGGAATTAGGGGTAAAACAGACGAGTGGGACACAACTAGGGGCATAAATCTAATTATCCCATTTTTTTGTAGTGCCCAGACTGCAAACGGCCAAGTAATTGGAATCATCCTCAATTCTTGAGCCGACACATGAGCTCATCGTGAAAATTTCTGGCAACCATCATAGTTGCTGACCAGATCCTCCGCATCCGCATGAGCCGTTAGCCAATACAAACCATGACGGAAAGCTTTGGCCACAAGAGATTTTTAACTAACATGATGACCACAATCGCCTTCATGGATCTCATGAAGAATTTCTTGACCTTCCTCAGGCGAAACACAACGTTGAAACGCCCCAGTAACATTGCGATGATGCAACTCACCATTAGCAATAGTCATCGACTTAGACCGCCGGACGATTTGTCTAGCCAAGGTTTCGTCCTCAGGCAACTCGCCCCGGGTCATGTAAGCCAAATATGGCACTGTCCAATCTGGGATGACGTGAAGAACCGCCACCAATTGTGCTTCCGGGTCTGGGACAGCTAAGTCTTCCTCTGTGGGTAACTTAACAGAAGGGTTATGCAAAATATCTAAGAAAGTGTTAGGTGGCACCGGCTTACGCTGAGACCCCAGCCGGCTTAAAGCATCAGCCGCCTCATTCTTTCCTTAATCAATATGCTCCACTTGATAACCTTTGAAGTGTCCAGCGATAGCATCAACTTCACGGTGATAAGCCGCCATGAGAGGATCCTTAGAGTCCCACTTGCCTGACACCTGTTGATCCACCAAATCTGAGTCGCCGAAGCACCTTACCCGGCTTAAGTTCATCTCCTTAGCCATCCGAAGACCATGGAGCAAGGCCTCATACTCAGCTGCATTGTTAGTACAGGGAAACATCAACCGGAGCACATAACAAAATTTGTCACCTCGAGGGGAAGCTAAAACAACTCCAGCCCCCGAGCCCTCCAATTGCCTGGACCCATCAAAGTGAATAGTCCAATATGTATTGTCCGGCTTTTCCTCAGGCGTCTGCAGCTCTATCCAATCGTTGATGAAGTCCACCAGTGCTTGAGACTTAATAGCAGTGCGTGGCACATACTTTAAGCCATGAGGCCCAAGTTCAATGGCCCACTTGGTGACTCGTCCTGTGGCCTCTCTATTCTGAATGATGTCTCCCAAAGGAGCAGAACTTACCACAGTGATGGGGTGACCCTAGAAATATTGCTTAAGCTTCCGGCTCGCCATGAACACCCCATAAACAAGCTTCTGCCAATGTGGGTATCTTTGCTTAGACTCAATAAGCACCTCACTGATGTAGTAAACCGGCCGCTGAACCGGATGCTCCTTGCCAGCCTCCTGGTGCTCCACCACAACTACAACACTGACAACGCGTGAGTTAGCAGCCACATATGGCAATAAGGGTTCCTTATCAATGGGAGCCGCAAGGACCGGCGGTTCAGATAACTGTCTCTTTAAATCTTCAAAGGCAGCGTTAGCGGCATCACTCCAGACAAAGTTGTCTGTCTTCTTCATCATCTGATACAACGGTATAGCCTTCTCACCTAACCGGCTTATGAACCGGCTTAAAGCAGCGATACGACCCGCCAGTCGTTGAACATCATTAACGCATGCCGGCTTAGCCAAAGAGGTGATTGCCTTGATCTTCTCCGGGTTAGCCTCCATGCCTCTGTTAGAAACCATAAAACCCAAAAGCTTGCCTGCTGGCATGCCAAACACACATTTAGCCGGGTTAAGCATCATTTTGTAGACCCGGAGATTATCAAAGGTTTCCTTCAGATCATCTATCAAGGTCTCATTCTCTCTGGACTTCACCACAGTATCATCCACATAAGCATGAACATTACGCCCAATCTGAGTATGGAGACAGTTCTGCACACATCGTTGATAAGTCGCCTAGGCACTTTTAAGCCCAAAAGGCATAGAACGTAATGGTCATTGTAACCCAATCTGAGTATGGAGATAGTTCTGCACACATCGTTGAGGATATAGACCTTAGAGTCACCCGCCAGGAGGGGCCGGGTTACTCATAATGGTCATTGCCGGAAGCCCGGCGCCAAGCTTGAAGACGGTGGGCCAAAGATGGGTTTAAGACCCGGATATGGCTTAAGGCCCGTAGTTACAATCATTATTATGGTAGAACTTGAAGTGTAAGGCAAGAATAGTTGAGAGTCCGAGCCGGACACTCTTATGAGCCGGCCGGGACTCTGAGAGTTGCTGGGCGTCAGCCTCCCTATATAAAGGGACGACCCGGCAGCGGTTTAGGGACAAGAAAGATTTCATCGAGAGCCAGGCATAGCAATTAAGCTCCCTGGTCATCGAAACCCTAATCAATACCACCTCAACTGGACGTAGGCTTTTACCTTCACCGTAAGGGGCCGAACCAGTATAACCCTCGTGTTCCTTGTCCCGTTAATCCCTTCAAGCTTCCTAGCAGCGATGGCTCCACGACTAAGTCCTAGCTTGAGGACATCTGCCGTGACAATTCCACGACAGTTGGCGCCCACCGTGGGGCCAGCGCACGGTGGATTTGAGTTCTTGAAGGGCAGCTTCGAAGGGCTCAAGGGATACGCTGTGAGCCGGATGACCAAGAGTCGTCGCGGCAAGCTCTACATCGACGATGCAAACTGGGGCCCCGACACCGGCTCAATTGAGTACGGGTACCGGGTCCCCTTCGGCGGAATTCATGTTTTCATTGGCAAGATTGGTGAGCCGGGCCCTGAGCCGGATCTCTGCGCCGATCTCATCGAGACGGCTCAGCGCGCACGACCCGCCCAGGCCCGGCCTGCCTTAAAGCATGCTTTTGTGGGATGTATCCATGGAGGTCTCTCTGATCGATCTGGATCTGGTGATGAGACGGCCGCCGGCCTTGACGGCGAGTCATCCACCGATGAGTCAAACTCGTTGTACCAACTTCAAGATGGCAGGCTCATGGGTTGTTCCGATGGTGATAGTATTCCGGACCCGTTTGAGCCGCCAAGTCAGGTTGGAGTCTTTATGGCCGGTGCACAGCCTGTTCAGAACCCTGCTGCTGGAGCGGGAAACCCGGTGCCCTCTCCGGCTCAGGTGCTAATGGATCTCACGGACAAGATGACGGCCCTGCTAACCGCCACGGTTGACCCGGCGGATTAAGCTCAGCATGATGCGGAGGTGGCACTGTTAAAGTTAGATCTAGTGAAAGCTAAGGAGGATCTGGCAGCAGAAGGGATCAGGATGGCTGCGGAGAGGGCGGCTCTCGACGCCCAAACCCAGTTGATTCAAGCGCAGTCCTTCCGGCTCACGATGGATCAAAACTCGTCCAATGAGGTCCTGAGAAGGAGGCATCAAAAGGCCCAATCTCGACTCCCTCCGGTTTACGATCCACGAAACCTCTTCAACACGCCAGGCGCAGGGTCTAGTAACCCGCCAGGGGTCATAGTGCCCGGGTCTGGGACCCCTATTCAGCCACAAGTGATGGGGCCTCCCCAGGTGCCCCCTGCCCCGCCTCAGTACGTGCCAATACCACCGGGTCATTATGCCAACCCGCTGGAGAACATGGTCGCCGCGGCAGCACGGCTGGCGGCTCTCCCAATTGACGGCGACTCTCCGACGGCTATTGAAACCCGCCGGGTCAGGGAACTCCTTCAGACAGCACTGGCGCAGCAAGAGGCGTACTCCTACAGCCGGGACAGGATCCACTCGACCCCTCGTCCAGACCGGAGCCCGAGTTACAGCAGACACATGGTCTCAGCGACCGGCTCAAGTAACGTCCGGCGCCATGACCCACCCCCTGGCCATGGCCCGGCTCATAACGGAGCCTTTCATGCAGCAGACCAAGACAGAGCGCGGCAAGAGGCGGAGCAGGTGCCTCAGTTGACGGCTTACCAGACTCCCCCGGCTTATCCGACGACTTCCGTCGACGTGGGTATCCCTACCAGGACTGGGGGTGTCCCTTGTTTAGTGCCAGCTATCCGCAATGAACATCTACCCAAGGACTTCAAAGGCCCTAGGAAGGTGCCTAATTACACGGCAGACTTACAACCCGCAGCCTGGATCGAGAGTTATGAGATGGCCATGGAACTGCTGGAGGTCAGTGAAGCGGCCATGGCCAAGTACTTCACCATGATGTTAGATGGGACTGCCCGCACTTGGTTGAAAGGGCTACCACCGAATTCCATTGGGTCTTGGGCTGAGCTGAAGGCCCGGTTCATCCAAAACTTCAAGGATACCTGTAGGCAGTCTATGTCAATTGTGGATTTGACTAATTGCAAGCAACAGGAGGGTGAGTCTACGACACATTGGGTTCGCCGGGTTAAGGAGATAATACATTCCTCGGATAAGATGGATGCCGGCTCTGCAGTCTTAATGTTGGAGCAGAATTGTCGTTTTGTGCCCCTGAAGATGAAACTCGGGCGGCTTAAGCGCGACTGCAATGATATGGGTACACTGATGGCGGCTCTTGTCAAGTACGTCGATTCTGATGGTACCAAGGACCCCGCTTTAGATGATGAAAGGACAGGGAAGGGAAAGAAGAACGACAATAGTAAGGGTCCTCAGCATAACCCGGGAAACCAAGGAGGAGGCAAACGCAAGGCCGATGGCAGCCTAGAGTTTGTAGCCAACGCCAGCTCACAAGGTAATAACCAGCGACGCAAGGGGAGGCCCCCTCCCCGAGCCAGCGGGTCAGGCCCGACGCTGGAGCAGCTATTGAATGAGCCTTGTCCAAGGCATGGCTCTAGAGAGAAGCCAGCTACCCATCTATGGAAGGATTGTGCAATCATGAAGGCCTTTAAAAATTACAATGGCCCGGGCGGCGGCTTAGGCGCCGGCGGTTTTCATGGCCCAGGTGGCGGCTCAAATTCTAATCCTCAGAACGGTCAAGGGGGCTTTAATCAGCAGTCTGGCCAGGGTCATCAACAACAGCAGGAGGGTTATCAGACCAATCCAAAGCAGCTTAGCAGTGGACAGTATCATGTGTTTACCACCAGTCTGTGTAAGAGAGATCAGAATCTTCATAAGAGGGCTGTAAATGCTGTTGAGCCGGCGGTTCCACGCTACTTGCGGTGGTCTGAGCAGCCTATAGTGTGGAGTAGGGAGGATCACCCTCCCCGGGTGGATAATCCGGGTCACTTGGCCTTGGTGGTGGCTCCTCAGGTGGGAGGATATAAGTTCACTAAGGTGCTCATGGATGGAGGCAGCAGCATCAACATCCTCTATTATGAGACGTTCCGTCGTATGGGGTTGATTGATAAGAACCTCAGCCAGTCAAACACTATTTTCCACGGTGTGGTACCTGGTAAGTCGGCTTATCCAGTCGGCAAGATCGAGTTGGAAGTGGCCTTTGGAGATGAGCACAACTACAGGGTGGAAAAATTGACCTTTGAGGTGGTCAAGATAAGAAGTCCGTACCATGCCATATTTGGGCGGCCGGCTTACGCCAAATTCATGGCACGGCCGTGTTACGTGTATTTACAGCTCAAGATGCCGGGTCATAATGGGACCATTACGGTTCATGGAAGCCGGAAGGTGGCCCTGGAGTGTGAGGAAGGCGATGCAGCTTATGCAGAATCTGTTTGTGCAACAGAGGAGTTAAAGTTTTACAAGGACAACATTGACCCAACAGATATGACCTCTCTGAAAAAGCCGACTACGGAGCATGAGCCGGCAATGAAATTCAAGTCGGCTGATGAGACTAAACTTGTTGATTTTGTTCCAGGAGATTCATCTCGGCAGTTTAGCATCAGTGCCAATCTGGATCCAAAATAGGAAAGCACGCTCATCAAGTTCATCCGTGAGAATAGGGACATCTTCGCATGGAAACCTACTGACATACCAGGTGTACCTGGAGAACTCGCTGAGCACACTCTCAATGTTGATCCGAAATTTAAGCCGGTCAGGCAGTTCCTTCGGCGGTTCAATGAGGAGAGGCGAAAAGCTATTGGTGAAGAGGTGGCCCGGCTCTTGGCGGCCGGGTTTATTGTTGAAGTCTTTCACCCAGAGTGGTTAGCTAACCCGGTCCTCGTACTCAAGAAGAACGGCACTTGGGGGATGTGTGTGGACTACACGGACTTAAACAAGGCGTGTCCAGCTGATCCTTTTGCCCTTCCCCGTATTGACCAAATTATTGATGCTACGGCAGGTTGTGCGCGCTTAAGTTTCTTGGATGCTTATTCCGGCTATCATCAGATCAAAATGGCAGTTAAGGACCAGGAGAAGACGGCGTTCATCACTCCCTTTGGAGCCTTCTGCTATGTATCTATGCCCTTTGGACTCAAGTGTGCACAGGCGACTTATCAGCGTTGCGTGCAGAACTGTCTTCATAACCAGATTGGGCGCAATGTTCATGCTTATGTGGACGATATTGTGGTTAAATCTATAAAGGAGGAAACCCTGATAGATGATTTGAGGGAAACCTTTGATAATCTCCGGGTTTACAAGATGATGCTTAACCCGGCCAAGTGTGTTTTTGGTGTTCCTGCAGGCAAACTCTTGGGTTTCTTGGTTTCTGACAGAGGCATTGAAGCTAACCCGGAGAAGATCAAGGCCATCACCTCCCTGACTAAGCCGGCGTGTATAAATGATGTTCAGCGCTTGGCGGGTCGCATCGCTGCTTTAAGCCGATTTATAAGCCGTTTGGGTGAGAAGGCCATGCCATTATATCAGTTGATGAAGAAAACTGATAACTTTGTCTGGAATGATGCAGCTAATACTGCCTTTGAGGATTTGAAGAAGCAGCTGGCAGAGCCCCCAGTCCTTCCTGCTCCGGTTGATAAGGAGCCCTTATTACTGTATGTGGCGGCAAACACACGAGCTGTCAGTGTGGCTGTGGTGGTGGAGCGCAAGGAAGAGGGTAAGGAGCATCCGGTTCAGCAGCCGGTTTATTATGTCAGCGAAGTGCTCATCGAGTCGAAACAGCGGTTCCACATTGGCAGAAGCTTGTTTATGGTGTGTTCATGGCGAGCCGGAAGCTTAAGCATTATTTCCAGGGTCATCCCATCACTGTGGTTAGTTCGGCTCCTCTTGGTGATATCATTCAAAACAGGGAGGCCACAGGAAGAGTAGCTAAGTGGGCCATAGAGCTCGGACCTCATGGTCTCAAATACGTGCCACGCACTGCTGTTAAATCTCAGGCCTTGGTGGATTTCATCAATGATTGGACAGAGTCACAAGTGCCTGAGCAAAAGCCGGATAACACATATTGGACTATTCACTTTGAAGGGTCCAGGCAGTTGGAGGGCTCGGGGGCTGGAGTCGTATTGGCTTCCCCTAAGGGTGATAAGTTCCATTATGTGCTACAATTGATGTTTCCTTGTACCAACAACGCAGCTGAGTACGAGGCCTTGCTCCACGGTCTTCGGATGGCTAAGGAGATGAGCTTGAGCCGGGTAAGGTGTTTCGGTGACTCAGACTTGGTGGCTCAACAAGTATCAGGCAAGTGGGACTCTAAGGACCCTCTCATGGCGGCTTATCGCCGCGAAGTTGATGCCATTGCTGGGCACTTTCAGGGCTACCAAGTAGAGCACATTGATCGCAGGAAGAACGAGGCGGCTGATGCCCTAAGCCGGCTGGGCTCTCAGCGAAAGTCGGTGCCGCCTAATACTTTCCTGGATGTCCTGTATAACCCTTCTGTTAAGTTGCCTACAGAGGAAGACTTGGCTGTCCCTGACCCGGAGGCACGACTGGTGGCGGCTCTCCACATCATACCGGACTGGACAGTGCCTTATCTGGCTTACATGACCCGGGGAGAGTTGCCTGAGGATGAAACTTTGGCCAGGCAAATAACCCGGCGGTCTAAGTCAATGGTGGTTATCAATGGTGAGCTGCATCGCCGCAGTGTTACGGGAGCATTCCAGCGTTGTGTCTCCCCTGGGGAAGGTCAAGAGATCTTGTGTGAGATTCACGAAGGGGATTGTGGTCATCATGCCGGCTCAAAGTCCCTTGTGGCCAAAGCTTTTCGTCATGGTTTTTATTGGCTGACGGCTCATGCTGATGCGGAGGACTTGGTCAGTAAATGTGATGGCTGCCAAAGGTTCTCGCGGCGGGCTCATGTGCCGGCTCAAGAGCTGAGGATGATCCCAATTACTTGGCCCTTTGCGGTCTGGGGGCTTGATATGGTTGGGCCTTTTAAAAGGTCCAAGGATAAGAAGACCCACCTCTTGGTGGCAGTTGACAAATTTACCAAGTGGGTTGAAGCGGAGCCAGTTAGCAAGTGTGATGCAGCCACGGCAGTTCAGTTTATGAAAAAGGTGATCTTTCGCTTTGGCTTTCCACACAGCATTATAACTGACAATGGTACCAATCTATCCAAAGGC
The DNA here is from genome assembly GCF_018294505.1 of Triticum aestivum. Classification (NCBI taxonomy): domain Eukaryota; kingdom Viridiplantae; phylum Streptophyta; class Magnoliopsida; order Poales; family Poaceae; genus Triticum; species Triticum aestivum. The sequence continues at coordinate 502,709,104 of NC_057799.1, forward strand.
GCCATGGAGGAGTTCTGTCAACGAGAGCATATTAGACTCGATGTTTCATCAGTGGCTCACCCTCAATCCAATGGTCAAGCTGAGAGAGCTAATCAGGAGATTCTGAAAGGCATCAAACCCCGGCTTTTGGTCCCTTTGCAACGGACGCCGGGTTGTTGGGTGGAGGAGTTACCCTCCATACTGTGGAGCATCAACACTACTCCTAACAGGTCTACAGGCTTTACGCCTTTCTTCATGGTTTATGGAGCGGAAGCAGTCCTCCCCAGTGACATCCGTCATGACTCGCCTCGAGTGGCGGCTTATGTTGAGGTGGATAATGAACATGCGCGCCAAGATGCTCTTGACTTGTTGGACGAGCAGCGTGATGTGGCAGCAGCTCGCTCAGCGATTTACCAACAAGACCTGCGCCGTTATCATAGTCGCCGGGTTAAATCCCGGGTCTTCCAGGAAGGTGATCTGGTGCTCCGGCTCATCCAAGATCAAACAGATGCGCACAAGCTATCCCCGCCTTGGGAAGGGCCCTTTGTGGTCAGCAAGAATTTGCACAACGGGTCATATTATCTCATTGCCATTCGGGAGCACAAAGATTCACGTAAGTCGGAGGAGACCCGTCGGCCGTGGAACATAGCTCAGCTTCGGCCTTATTACACTTGAGCCACCGGCTCTCATAATGTACATATTTCTCTAAACCATGTATATATTATGATAAGCAATAAAGCAGGACCTCTGTCCCGTTTTCTCCTCCAAAGATAAAACGTGTTGTTTTCATTGCAAGATTACATGATAACTTGAAGGAGGATCCGGCTTATGATCGTATTCGAATCTAGCCGTAGGCAATAAGGTCACTTGGGGGCTTCCTGTTCAAACATAGGTCGTATTCGAACCAAAGAGAACATAGCTGTCGATACCCATTTGATTGGCAAAGTGTCGAGCTCATTGGGGAGTTTTCTTCGATCATATTTGAATCTTAGTTTAACCCCTTTGGGAACCGACGTGGATCGTATTCGAATCAGCATCGTTAAACAATTCTTAAAGTCATTTGGGGGCTTCCTGTTCAAACATGGGTCGTATTCGAACCAAAGAGAACATAGCTGTCGGTACCCTCTTGATTGGCATCGCCACACCCACTGGGGGCTATATGATCGTATTCGAATCTTAGCATAACCCCTTTGGGCCGGGTCTCTGGTCGTATTCGAACCGGAAGCCCCTAAATTCTTCTGCTTTATAGCAAGTTTCTTCTGATTATTTCAAAGTGTGTACGGCCGGGTCTCACTTTGCCGGCTTAACTTTGATTTACAGTGTTAGTTGAACGCAATGGGCGTTATTCAGACAGGTAAGCCGGAATTGAGGTACCAACCTTATTACCCGGGTTATTTAAACCGGAAGTATGCTTGCAGGCCGCTAAGTGTGTTATTACGGCTGTATTAAGGACATAATTGAGGACCAGTCTTTTTTGATTCATATTCCGGGTTATATATCTAAAACCTATGATTCTCAGCGCGGTAAGCCGCCTAGAGACTTGTGATTTGTCCTTCTATGCAGGATAGTCGAAGGCAACTATTTGAGCTTAAGGAAAATAAATGATTGATTACGACCCGGAGAAATATAAAGGAGACAACTTCAATAGACTTCAGCATTCAATGTGTGCACGATGGCACGGCAAAGTTAAAGTGTTGGTCCTACTCTATTACAAGACTTATTGAAGTCCAAAAGGGTGGAGCATTGTTTGGTAAGCCGCCTACAGAATTAAGATGCCTGCTGGGTTGAAGTCTCCGGTTCATCCCTCTCCGCACCTCCGGCTCTTCCCAAGACCTGGAAAGTTGACGACTTCCAGTCAATGCCGCTCAGAGCTTCAAATTGTGCTTCCTCGTCAATTAACCCGGCCGGGTCAACTTCCGAGGCAAATGTGTGCTTACGAGTCGGCGGGATTAAGTTGATGGCTTCGTAACGCGGAGTAGGGATCCTCTGATTTTCTGTATCATAACCCGGCTGGTACTTGGTCAGATCCGTGTCATTTCCAATGAGGGTGGCCACTGGACGCACGATCTTCACGCAGGCGGCAAAGTCCTTTTGGACGAAGGGTGTGCCCTCTTCCTTCAAACTAGGATAGCCGAGGGCAATGTCCGCCGGGTCTAGCTCTGGAAGGAACGCCTTGGCCCGGCTCAGAGCGGCTATGGCTCCGGCTCTTGCAGAAGCTCGCCGCGGCTCTTGGACCCGCTGAGGAAGGACGGCAAGCCGGCGAAGAACTTCCGCCAGGTGAGTCGGCACCTCATTGGATAGGGCCACCACGGCCAAGGCGCGTTGAGACCCGGTGTAGAGTTGCTCCACCAGGGTGTACACGGCCTTCAACTTGGTGACCACGCTTTGGTTGAGGTTGGCGCTTCTGGGACCTGTGTAACAGAATAAGATAAGCCGCCGACAAGGATGAGTTATGAGATATAAAGATGGTAAACTTGATGAAAGCCGGTGAAATGACTTACCGAAGATTGCGGCAACCATCTGGGACACTTGGCGTTTTAAGTCGGAGAGTTCAGCGGTCTTCTCTGTTAGAGCCTTCTCCGCCTGTTCAGCCCGGTTCACCGGAGCAGCCTTCTCTTCGGCCCAGGCTCTCCGTTCAGCGTCGAAGTCCGTCTTCAGTTTTTCTTGCGCAGCAATACTGGACACAAATTTAGCATTTGCTTTTCGGGTCTCAGTTTCTTGCGTTTTCAGCCGGGTCTTCTGATCTGAGATGTCAGCTTCAAGCTTCTTGCAAGCAGCCTGCATAATTTCCGGGTTATAGGATGAACAGTTAGCATGCAATTTTCAAAGTCCCAAGCACTTTCCAAGCAAAGACACTTGGCACTTGAGGGCTAATGCATATCGAACGTCTCTATCTACAAATTGCCGGTTCAAGTGAGTAAGCCGGAACTTAAGTCTACAACGTATTCTATCATAAGTCGTAGACTTGGGGGCTAGCGCATGGTAAGAATAACAAGATAACTATACACTAAGCAAGAAGAAAGAAGAGTGGTACCTCAGACTTCTGCTGAATCTGGTTCACCATGCTGATCTCTGCATCCCGGCTCTTGTGCACTTGACTGACGAAGCCGGAGACGATCTCTCCGATGTTCAGGTTGGTGTAGTCAGTAAGGTCCAGATTAACCCGGCGGGGCTGTAGCAACTCCCCCTTGGCGGAGCACTTGGCCAACGCAGTAGGTCTCCCCGGCTCAACAAATTCCGTCCGGGTGATTACCACGTCCGGATCATCTGCTGGTTGAGCCGAGCTGGCGGCCTCCGGGTTAGCAGAAGCTTCTGCAGTTGCCTTGTCGGTTGGAGCGGTGGCTTCGGGAGCGGAGGCGGCTGGCGTTTCTTGACCTGCTACCTCCGGCTCAGGCAAATCCGGCTCTTCGACCGGTTTGGTCTTCTTCGCCCTCTTGGTGAGCTTGGCCTGGGCACTGAAAAGACAGAAAGGTTAAGCACAAAAATGCAAGTAAAGACAAGTACAACATGAGATGATCATCATTACCCGGGCACGTTCTTGAAAGCCGGCAGGCTTGACTGCATAGAGTCGCCAGAAGAGGGGGAAGTTTCCTGATAATTTGAGTCAGAAGAGTTGAGCGGTTGACGTATAACACCCGCCAAAGGATGAAAAGGGTACAAATTTGAGATCACCTCGGTCCGGCATTTCCTCGACGCGTCCGGTAAGCCGGAAGAGAGGTCGGCGTCCTTGTTGGTCCGGGTATGCCGCCGGCTCTCATGAGTCTGTCGCTTCAAAATAAATTGAGGATCTTGATAAGCTAAAGGATGTGAAAAGCTGACTTTCCGGGTTACCCTTCGGATTTTCAGCCTTGGCAAGGGCTCCGAGTCGGAGGAAAGTATCATTACCTCTTCAACCACCGGGTTACTGGCTCCAGTGTCATCCTGTTGATGAACAAGTGTTGGTAAGGTGGACAGAAATAAACAATAAACATAACAAAGAGCTTATAGGTTCAGGGGTTACCTCTGACTCGGAGCTGTCGCTTAGTTGCATCAGCTCCGAAGCAGTAGGCCTACTTCCCTTCTTACGGGGAGCGGCTCTCTTGGCGGCTTTCTTCGCCTTCCTGGCCTTCTTGGCCGCCTCATGGTCATATTTGACCTTCCAGAACATGTCATCAGCCTGAAAAATACAAGGATGATTTCTTAAAGATTCAGATGATGGTTATCTACAGAAGAAGATAAAATGTTCAGATCAGCGGCTTACCGCTGGGGCTGGGTTGGTCTTGCAGAAAGGGGCTAACCCGGTCCTCCCGCAGTCTGCCAGGCTCTCGTTCAAGAGAGCCTTGGTCATGTCCTCAGCAACATCTTCAGGAAGATCGTTGCGGCTGTGTCTCAGGGGGTCATCCTTTCGGCCCGTGTACTCGCACATTAAGCCGGGGCGGCGGCTCAATGGGATTACCCGCCAGGAGATCCAGACTCGGACCAGATCAATTCCGTTGAGACCATTGCCCAGGAGAGCCTTGATCTTGTTTATGGTGGGGAGCAGAGGTTGGCGCTCCGCCTGAGTCAACTTGTCAGACAGAGGGTGAGTTGGTTCCAGACGTGAAGGGCGAAAGCCGGGCAGCGGGCTCTCGTCAGCCGGCGACGTGTCTTGGCAATAGAACCACGTCTGGTTCCAGTCTTTGGGGTGACTCGGCGGCTCGGCGTAAGGGAAGAGGCAGTCTCTCCGTCGCTGAATGGAGATTCCGCCAAGTTCCAGACTTGGCCCGTTGGCGCACTCGTTCTGGCGGTTCAGGTAGAAGAGCTCTCTGAAGAGCAACAGGCTGGGCTCTTCTCCAAGGTAAACCTCGCAGAACACTTGGAAATTGCATATGTTGGACACCGAGTTGGGTCCTATATCTTGTGGCCGCTGGTCAAAGAAGTTCAGCACGTCTCTAAAAAACTTTGAGCCGGGTGGTGCGAAGCCCCGGCTCATGTGATCCGCAAAAATGACCACCTCCCCATCCCTTGGCTGTGGTCTCTCCTCTGATGGGTCGGGGGCACGGTAGGACATGACGTCCTTCTTGGGCAGGTAACCTGACTTGACAAAATCCGCTAAAGTCTCGTTGGTGACATTGGACCTCATCCAATTGCAAGTGATGGAGGCTTTAGGAGCTTTGGGAGGCATGGTGAAAGTCGGCAGCCTATGATACAGGGAAAAATGTCCGGTTTAATTATAAGCCGGAGGAAATCTACAGTTCAATGTTAAAGTGGCGGCTTATGAAGGGGACTAATGGCATATATCTAAGTGCACCGGGTTATTTAAGCCGGCCGAGGTATTGAGAGTAATTCGATTGACTACGGCCTTATCACAGATGAGCCGGAAAATTCTATGGTGCATGGTCTCCTTTGAGTCGGAAGGTTCTACGGCGCGTGGTTTCTTTAAACCGGAAATGTAAACCGCCATGACTCAATAAGTGCAGTTTTTTACTAAGTGTGGTGAAAACAGGTTTCACACATTGCAGTGAATAATTTGGATCAAAATGGTCGGCTAAAAGAAAAAGTTTCTAGACCTAAAAACAGATGCGAGGGAAGTTCTTGGGCTCGAACGGGGCCTTTATACAGTAAAAAGAGGTCTACTTGCATTTGAAATGGGTGCCAAACAGCTACCGCAGCAATCCTAGACAGTCTAAGATCAAAAAGGGTGGTAAAAACCAAATCTACCGAAGGCCCGCGACGAACTACGAAGAACAGAGGAAGAACTACGGAGCCCTAATGCGGATCTGCCCTATGTAGTAGGGAGGACTTACCAGTGCTGAAGAGATGCGGAGGTTGCCGCCGTTTGTCTGGACCGAGTCAGGGTGATGCAGCGGCCAAGGTTGACGAAGACCGGCGGCGGCGGCGGAGTTCGAGCTCTTGGGTGACAGAGGAAGAAGACGAAGAAGAGAGGAGTGGCTGAAGGCCCGTCGGGCCGGACTATTTATAATGGCGAGCTCATAAGTGGGCGCGAGAAACGAGGAGACCGCGGCGTGTTATCTCCCCACGAAACGCCTCGATTTTCGGGATGGCAGTAAAGATAAGATCCGTTGCGGATCTGGCGGAGTAAAAATGGACTTAATGGAAGATGACGTCACGGCGGATTACCCGGAGTCCAGAGGATGACGTCACGCCGGGTTATGGCCTTCACACAATTATAAGCCGGAGATTTTTCTGTCGAAGGGATTGAAGATTGACATGAGCCGGCTCAAATCAATCTGGGGCCTAATGTTGAGGATCTAGACCTTAGAGTCACCCGCCAGGAGGGGCCGGGTTACTCATAATGGTCATTGCCGGAAGCCCGGCGCCAAGCTTGAAGACGGTGGGCCAAAGATGGGCTTAAGACCTGGATATGGCTTAAGGCCCGTAGTTACAATCATTATTATGGTAGAACTTGAAGTGTAAGGCAAGAATAGTTGAGAGTCCGAGCCGGACACTCTTATGAGCCGGCCGGGACTCTGAGAGTTGCTGGGCGTCAGCCTCCCTATATAAAGGGACGACCCGGCAGCGGTTTAGGGACAAGAAAGATTTCATCGAGAGCCAGGCATAGCAATTAAGCTCCCTGGTCATCGAAACCCTAATCAATACCACCTCAACTGGACGTCGGCTTTTACCTTCACCGTAAGGGGCCGAACCAGTATAACCCTCGTGTTCCTTGTCCCGTTAACCCCTTCAAGCTTCCTAGCGGCGATGGCTCCACGACTAAGTCCTAGCTTGAGGACATCTGCCGTGACAATTCCACGACAGATCATCTATCAAGGTCTCCTTCTCTCTGGACTTCACCACAGTATCATCCACATAAGCATGAACATTACGCCCAATCTGAGTATGGAGACAGTTCTGCACACATCGTTGATAAGTCGCCTAGGCACTTTTAAGCCCAAAAGGCATAGACACATAACAGAAGGCTCCAAACGGAGTGATGAAAGCCGTTTTCTCCTGGTCCTTAACTGCCATCTTGATATGATGATAACCAGAATAAGCATCCAAGAAACTCAAATGCTCACATCCCGCCGTAGCATCAATGATCTGATCTATACGGGGGAGAGCGAAAGGATCAGCCGGACAAGCCTTGTTTATGTCCGTGTAATCCACACACATACGCCAGGTGCCGTTCTTTTTAAGCACGAGCACCGGGTTAGCCAACCACTCCAGGTGAAAAACTTCAATAATAAACCCAGCCGCCAAGAGCCGGGCCACCTCCTCACCGATAGCTTTGCGCCTCTCCTCATTAAACCGCCGAAGAAACTGCCTGGCCGGCTTAAACCTTGGATCAATATTGAGAGTGTGCTCAGCGAGTTCTCTCGGTACACCCGGCATGTCAGAAGGTTTCCATGCAAAGATGTCCCTGTTCTCATGGATGAACTCGATGAGCGCGCTTTCCGATTTGGGATCCAGATTGGCACTGATACTGAATTGCTTAGATGAGTCGCCTGGAACGAAATCAACAAGCTTGGTGTCGTCGGCCGACTTAAATTTCATCACCGGCTCGTGTTCCGTGGTTGGCTTCTTCAGAGACGTCTTGTCCGCCGGGTCAACATTATCTTTATAAAACTTCAACTCCTCTGCTGCACAGACAGATCCAGCATTAGCAGCGTCGCCTTCCTCACATTCTAGGGCTACCTTCCGACTCCCATGTACCGTGATGGTGCCCTTGTGACCCGGCATCTTGAGTTGCAAGTAAACATAACACGGCCGCGCCATGAACTTGGCATAAGCCGGCCGTCCAAATAGAGCGTGATACGAGCTCTTGATCTTGACCACTTCAAAGGTTAATTTCTCATCCCTAGAGTCATGCTCATCTCCGAAGGCCACCTCCAGTTCAATCTTACCCACTGGGTATGCCGACTTACCAGGCACCACTCCATGAAAAATAGTGTTGGATGTCTTAAGATTTTTATCAATCAGCCCCATACGACGGAAGGTTTCATAATAGAGGATGTTAATGCTGCTGCCTCCATCCATGAGTACTTTAGTGAATTTATATCCACCAACTTGAGGTGCCACCACCAAAGCCAACTGACCCGGATGTCAACCCGGGGAGGGTGATCTTCCCTGCTCCATACAATGGGCTGCTCTGACCACCTCAAATAACGAGGGACTGCCGGCTCAACAGCGTTCACAGCCCTTTTGTGAAGCTTCTGGTCTCGTTTGCATAGACTAGTGGTGAACACATGATACTGTCCACTATTCAGCTGCTTTGGATTGCTCTCATAACCCGATTGCTGCTGTTGCTGACCTCCCTGGCCAGACTGTTGATAACCACCTTGATTTCCTTGAAAACTGGAACTTGAGCCGCCGCCCGAGCCATGAAAACCGCCTCCACCTGAGCCACCACCAGGCCCATGGTTGCCGTCGAACATGTTAGAATTTTTGAAAGCCTTCATGATCGCGCAATCTTTCCATAGGTGAGTGGCTGGCCTTTCTCAAGTGTCGTGTCTTGGACAGGGCTCGTGGAGCAATTGTTTAAGAGTAGGACCTGACCTGCCAGACCGAGGGGGTGGCCTCCCCTTGCGTCGTTGATTGTTACCCTGTGAATTGGTGTTAGCCACAAACTCCGGGTTACCGTCAGCCTGACGTTTATTGCCCCCCCTGACTCGTCGGGTTATGCTGATGACCCTTTCCATTGCCGTTCTTCTTCCCCTTTCCTATCTTCTCTTCATCAGACGCGGGATCCTTGGTACTATCAGAATCGGCGTACTTGACCAGAGCCGCCATCAGCTGGCCCATGTCATTACAATCACGCTTGAGCTGCCCCAGCTTCTGTTTTAGAGGTTCAAATCGGCAATTTTTCTACAACATTAAGACCGCAGAGACGGCATCCATCTTATCAGATGAATGTATTATCTCCTTGACCCGGCGCACCCAATGGGTCGTGGACTCGCCTTCCTCTTGCTTGCAATTAGTTAAATCTACAATTGACATGGGTTGCTTGCATGTGTCCTTGAAGTTCTGAATAAACCGGGCCTTTAACTTTGCCCATGAACCAATGGAGTTAGGCGGAAGCCCCTTCAGCCAAGTGCGGGCCGTTCCATCCAACATCATGGTGAAGTACTTGGCCATTGCCGCATCACTGGCCTCCAACAATTCCATGGCCATCTCATAGCTTTCAATCCACGCCCCAGGCTGTAAATCGGCTGTGTAATTCGGCACCTTTCGAGGTCCCTTGAAATCCTTGGGCAAACGTTCGCTACGCAGAGCCGGTATCAAACAAGGAACACCGCCGGTTCTCGTAGCCACACCTGCCTCAATAGAAGTCGTTGGATAATCCGGGAAGGTTTGGTGAGCCGCCTGCTCAGCCGCCGGCTGAGCCGCCCGCTCAGCCTCTTGACGTATCCTGTCCTGTACCGGATTATGCCCACCTGGCTGGTTAGGGTGCTGGGCGTTGCTTGATTCGGCCGCCGAATCCATATGTCTGCTGTAACTCAGGCTCCGACTTGGGCGAGTAGTCGAATGAATCCTATCTCGACTATAAGAATAAGCCTCCTGTTGCGCCAGAGCCGTCAGAAGAAGTTCTCTGACCCTTCGCGTCTCCACTGCTGTTGGAGAGTCGCCATCCACCGGGAGAGCCGCCAAACGCGCCGACGCAGCGATCAGGTTTTCCAAAGGATTGGAAAAATGACCCGGTGGTGTTGGTACGTAGCGAGGCGGGGCAGTATTCACGTGAGGAGGTTCCATCACTCGGGGCTGAACCGGCGCCCCCACTCCGGGTGTTATAAACCGGTTTGCCTCCGGCGGGTTACTAGGGCCGGCTCCGTGTGTGCAGAAGAGATTCCGATGATCATAAACTGGAGGCAGACAGGATTGAGCCTTCTAGTGCCTCCTCCTCATCACCTCATTGGACGCGTTCAGATTCATCGTAAGCTGGAAAGCCTCTAACTAGATCTGCTGAGCTCGAGCATCCAAAGCCGCCCGTTCTATGGCCAATCTGGTGTCCTCAGCAGCTAGGGATTCTTTGGCTCGGGCTATCTCCTCACGTACCCGTGCTACCTCTGCATCGTGCTCAGCCTGATCCGCAGGAGTAACTGTGGCGGTTAACAGGGCCATCAATCTGTCCATGAGATCAATCAGCACCTGAGCCAGCGGGCGGACAGGGCCTCCCGCCCTGGCCGCTCCTGACCCGCAAGTTATTGCTTCCGCAGCCGTAGAGTTTTGACCTGGTTGAGTGCCAGCCATGAAGATCCCAACTCTGCTTGGCGGCTCAAAGGGGTTCGGAATACTGCTGCCATCGGAACAACCCCCAAGCCCACCATCTTGTAATTGGTATAACGAATCCGTCTCACCAGTGGACGACTCACCATCAGAGTAGACGACCGTCTCACCACCATCCACGGATCCTTCAGAAAATTCCCCTCCGTGGACGCAACCCACGAAGGCACGCTTCATGGCGGGCTGAGCTCGGGCGGGTCTCGCACGCTGAGCCGTCTCGATGATGTCGGTGCAGATGTCCGGCTCAGGGCCCGGCTCGCCAATCCAGCCGATGAAGACGTGGATTCCGCCGAAGGGGGCCCGGTACCCGTACTCAATTAAGCCGGCATCGGGGCCCCAGCCGGCGTCGTCGATGTAGAGCTTGCCGTGACGACTCTTGGTCATCCGGCCCACAACGTATCCCTTGAGCCCTTCGAAGCTGCCCTTCAAGAACTCAAATCCACCGTGCGCTAGCCCCATGGTGGGCACCAACTGTCGTGGAATTGTCACGGCAGATGTCCTAGTGAAAGGACTTAGTCGTGGAGCCATCGCAACTAGGAAGCAAGAAGGGGTTAATCGGGACAAAGGACACGAGGTTTATACTGGTTCGGCCCCTTGCGGTGAAGGTAAAAGCCTACGATCCAGTTTGAGTGGGATTATGTATGTCTCGATAACCAGGGAGCGAATCCGCTTGACCTAGCTCTCAATTTTATGTTCCTTTCCCTAAGCCGCCGGCGGGTCGTCCCCTTATATACACGGGTTGACGCCCCGCGGCCTATAGAGTCCCGGCCGGCTCATAAACGGTGTCCGACTCGGTGACTAGTTAATCCTGCCTTACAATGCAAGTCATGCTATTATGGCGGTTTATCACTACGGGCCTTAAGTCGCCTTTGGGCTTTGGACCCTTTGACTGAACCGCCATCTTCAAGCTTGATATTGGGCTTCATATGATGAATCGTTATCGCGTAACCCGGCCCCTCCTAGGCGGGTTACACTAGTAGTTATATCCCCAACAGGGGCTACTGAGGGAGTCCTGGACTAAGCGGTCCTCGGGCGTCTGGCATGCTATCCATGGGCCGGACTGATGGGCTGTGAAGACATGAAGGCCGAAGACTGTACCCGTGTCCGGATTGGAATCTCCTTGGCGTGGAAGGCAAGCTTGGTGACCAACTATGAAGATTCCTTCTTATGTAACCGACTCTATGTAAACCTAGATCCCTCCGGTGTCTATATAAACCGGAGGGCGTAGTCCAGAGAGGAGATATACTCATTACCATAGTCATATAGGCTAGACTTCTAGGGTTTAGCCATTACGATCTCATGGTAGATCAACTCTTGTAACACTCATATTCATCAAGATCAATCAAGCAGGAAGTAGGGTATTACCTCCATAGAGAGAGCCCGAACCTGGGTAAACATTGTGTCCCCCGTCTCCTGTTACCATCGACCTTAGACGCACAGTTCGGGACCCCCTACCCGAGATCCGCCGGTTTTGACACCGACAATGGGGTCAAGCGCGCCTCTCCAACCAACCCTGCTCCAGGGACAGCATGCAGACTCGGAGCGTTCAAGGCCAGCGGGGGAGTCGAGGCAAGAGGGGGCTGCTTCTCAGAGGACACGACGGCCTTGACGGAAGGGACCCTGAAGAACTAACGTCAGGAAGGGAAGCATCACTCAAGAAGACACAAAGAGGAAGTACTTACTCGTCAACGGCGATGTACTTCCTCCGCTTCAACGGCCCGAAGATACCGCTACTGCTCGGGGATCCTTTCCTCTTGCAGAGCTCCTTGAAGTCCATGCAAAGCCGGCCGAAGCGCTGGACTTGGCGGCCGGCACGGGGTGCAGCCGGGGAAGTGCTCGGAGGGACAGCTTCAGGAGCGTCGGGCTGAGGAGAGCAGTTGGGCACCGTTTGATCGCAACCCCCCGAGGCCTCCGGAGCTTCGGCCTCGGGAGCCGCGTGCTGCATCGCCTCCGCAACCGACGCCCCAGGGGAGGAATCATGAGCTCTCGAGGACGACACCCCAAGATTCCCAGGCGGCATATGCACCTCAGCACTCGGGCCACCAGTTTCCGTCGGAGCTCGCCCCCCTGCACCCACACTCAGGACGAGCTCGGCGGCGGCGGCGAAGAAGGGAACCACGTCGACGGGGTTCTCGCGGGGCCCCACCAGGCCGTCCGGGTGCAGCCCCCACTCATCAAAGGAAGGCATGCTCTCTACGAATTCGGCCTTTTTCATGCAGCGGTATAGCAGACAGCTTTTCCCAGGCATATCGTCCGGCGAAGGGACACTAGTCAGGACCTCGAGCACTGTTTGCCGCGTCTCAAGAGGGAGCCCGGACTCCTGAAGCCTCATATGGTCCTCACTGCTGAGCAAAGCCCACATCGGGCGAGAATGGCGCTGAAGCGGAGCGACTCGGCGCCTGACGAACTCCTTCACCACCATAGGCGCAGTCACGCCACAGTTCTTCAACCTCCTCAGCCTGAGCCAAACGGGGACAAGACCGGAGCTCGTGAGCTTCTCGTGGCCCGAACCGGAGTTGGGAACAACGGGTGCTGATGGGGAATGGAGCAGAGGGCTGAGCACCTGGGCGTCGACAAATACCCACCGTGTCCGAAACTCGCTCTTAGATGAAGGAAGCTCGAAGTCGATCCTCGTGCCTGCCGTCGCGGCCACAGCCTGGAAGCTCACGCACCCCGAGCTTTGCCGAGGATCCATCAGATGCAATGAGAAGAAATGATGGAGAAGGGCCACGGAAGGGGCAATGCCCACCATGGCCTCGCACACAAAGGCGAAGACGGCAAAGAGAGTCACGGATTGGGGGTCGAGATGCAGCATGTGGATCTGGTAATGTTCAAGCACCGCGTTGAAGAAGGCGGAGAAAGGGGGAATCAGGCCGGCCAAAAGGGCATCGATGAAGATTGGGACCTCGGTGGCTTCCCGGTTAATACGAGCGCGAGATGCAGGCCAAGCCACCGTCTTTCCCCACTCGTTGAAGCTGGTGGCGAGCATGGGACGCACCTTGCCAATGGCCTCATTGTTGAGTACCAGCGACCGGCCAACTGCGGGCTCGACGGCAGGAGGCGCACCTGGGGAAGACAGTGGCTTCTTCCCCTTATCTGCTTGCTTCGGCGCCATGGCAATGAAGCGAACAGAACACAGGTCAGATTGGAGAGGAGGAGCAGAGTCTCGGGGAAGCAGAGGAATTGGGGAAGTAAGGCGTGGGCGATGGAAGAATAACTGTGCAGGTAGCGGGGGCCGCATAGCCAGGCGGACTCCAAGGCAGCATGGGGAAGCGGAGACGCCCACGTCCAATCAACCGCCACGCGTCGACCAAGGCCGCAGGCTTTTGGGGCCGCGGCGCTCCGCACTTGACCCTTGGCTTTGCCTCGAAGCCAAGCCCGAGCGTGCCTTGGGCCCGGGGGCTACTGTCGGTGTTCTGGGAACGGGGTCCCCAGACTTGCCTGCCTGCGGCCCACGGCGTGGCTGTGCTAGCAGGCCCATATGGCCCATCTTCATCAACAAGGCATTCAAGACCCTCGCGAGGGGCCAAGCCTCGCGAGGGGCCAAGCCTCGCGAGGCGGACGACACAAGACCTCCTCAGGAGCGGCCTCAGCACGTTGGCTCGCAAGGAGCGGAGAGATCAAGGCAGGGCAAACCTCGCGAGGCTCTCGTGACGTGAGCCATGACGATCAGGATCAGGCGGGCGCCAGCGGGCGCAGTGTCCTTGTTTCCCCTTTGGTGCTAAGGAAGCAAGCGCAGTCGCGGAGTACCGAGGCGTCAGGCAAAGGTTTCCATATCGGTGCAACGAGACCAAGACCAGCCGGACGGCAAGACGGAGGTCACCATGGAGCCCAAGGCGGCGTCACCACCAGAGCCTTTTGCAGACGAAGACCGCTTTTGTCAGGATAAGATGTACTAGCTGTCCCCTTTCAAATTGGCCGTTGTTGGCTCCCTTCCCGCTCAATTTTTGGGGAGAGGACCAGGGCCTATATAAATAGGACTAGCCACCACCAAAGAGGGGGACGGATTCCGATCATCCTCACACACACAAGTTCGCCAAGCACGAGAACACCTCAACCTCAGGAGGCTGTTCTTCCCCCTTGTACTATTCATCGTCAGCCCAAGAGGCAATCCACCACCACCACACTGGAGTAGGGTATTACACCACAACGATGGACCGAAGCAGTATAAATCTTGTGTCTTCTGTGTTGTGAGTTCGTTGAGTTCGTCCACGAGATCTTAGCAAGCTAGGGCGTGGATTGGTAGGAGGGAAAGAACTTCGCGCGCACCCCAGAGTTCAAACCTTAAGGGTTTTGCCGGAACCCGTGATCCGACAGTATCATCCATGTCACTGGACGCGACAACGATAACAACAGGAAAGTAGCCTCGGCGTGCATAATGGAGAACAGAACGCGATAAGACCGTGAGAGATGGAAGAGGATTCACGGCACGCAAGTCCGGGAGCACGCATGTCTTTGGTGCCAGCTTTTTATTTTGGTTTTCAATTTTCAAACTTCTATATCTTTTAAACGAAAAACTCAAATTAAATTATGTTTTTCTATTTGTGTTTCTCGCGACCAGTGCTTTCAAATAAGATCCATTTTGGCGATTAAAAAGTAAATTTCAATGGTTGAAACTTAGTACGAACGACTGATAAAAAACAATTATTTTGTGTCGTCGACCGACAGTAAAAAATGCTTAAAATTATATCTCTGAAACTTGTTGAAACCGGACATTTTTTATGCAAAACGGTAAGTTTTATCATCGAAACTTAAAGCGTTTTGAGTTTTTTTTAATGTGCTCTCGTGCGAGATTCAACTACTTCGTAAATCGCAAGGCAAATCAAGCAGGCGACATGGCTTGGCAGGTGAGTGCCCGTGCAAATTTTCGGTGAGAGACGAGATAGGCAAAATTGAACGGGAAGGCGCAGCCGTGATCACCAGGGGCGTGTTTGGTTACATTGCCAATCCAGCCTGGCCCGGCGAGCCTGGCTCTAGTGAGCCGGTTTGAGGGGATGCAGGCCAAAAAAACCGGATGCACATAGTTTGGTTGCCTGCATGCCCCTAGTTGCATGAGACAACCGTTTTTGACCCGGCGTTTGGTTGCCCGCATTGCATTAGGTGCACATATGACATGGTGTTTGGTTGCTACCTGCATAAGGTGTTTTCACCACTTCTAACTAGTGGTGAGCTTACCACACACAATCTGAACATGTAGCGCCAGCTAGTTAAACAAGTGACAGTTCATCCTAACTACTATCAAATGACAGTTCAAATTATTAAGAGCCATGGGCTAAATAGGGGATAGTTCATCGGTGTTGCTGCCACCAGATCTTCCTCTTCCTCTCCCTCTTCTTCTGCTTCTGCTTCTGCTGCTGCTTCTTCTTCTTCTTCCATCTTCTTCAAATCCTGCACTGACCTCTGTTAAGCCACATTGCCTCTGCCCACTCCGACCTTTTGTTCTTCCAAGCGTCATTGTCAAATGCCTCCACACCATGGCCGGAGCTAACAACATTGTCAGGCTCGACCTCTTCCTCCTCAGGCACGTGTTCATCAAAGCCCCACTAGAGGATCCAGTTATGCAGAATGCAACAAGCAATAACAAGCTTAACCTGAGTGGAGTATGGGTGGAATGACTTATGATCCAGGATCGTAAACCTATTCTTCAGAGCTCCATATGCCCTCTCAACAGTTACTCTAAGGCTGGAGTGTCTGAGATTAAACAGCTCATGTACAATCCTAGGATAGTTCCTACCAGAGAACTCGTTGAGATGGTACCTTGTTTTCCTGAAGGGTGGAAGAATACCTGGCCGACATGCTTAGCCAGCATCTTCAAGGTAGACTTGTCATCGGGGATGTTGATCCCATCAGGTCGACTCATGTTGTCACTGAGAATGTTAGCATCATGTGTTGACCCCTCCCAGCCAGCCAACACATATGTGAACTTCAGGTCAAAGTCAACAGCAGCAAGCACATTCTGACTTGTGTAGTGCTTCCTCCCCCTATATGTTGCAGACTGTGACCTAGGAACTCTGGCAGTGACATGAGTACCATCTATTGCCCCAATGCAATCCTGAAAATGGCATCACAAGCCTGTGTTATTGTAACGCCCACGATGCGGCTATATCTCCCACGTGTCGAGGCACGACTTAGAGGCATAACCGCATTGTGGTATTGTCGCAAGAAGGATTATCTTCACACAATCCCATGTAATGAACAAGAATGGGATAACGAGAGTTGGCTTACAATCGCCACTTCACACAATACATAAATTAATTCATACTTCATCCAAAATCCACACATAGACCGACTACGGTCAAATACAAATGAAAATAAGATAACCCAAAATGCTAGATCCCCGATCGTCCCAACTGGGCTCCACTACTGATCATCAGGAAAAGAAACATAATAACGACCACGTTCCTCGTCGAACTCCCACTTGAGCTCGGTTGCGTCATCTGCACTGGTATCGTCGGCACCTACAACTGTTTTGGTAGAATCTGTGAGTCACGAGGACTCAGTGTTGGGGAACGTAGTAATTTCAAAAAAATTCCTACGAACACGCAAGATCATGGTGATGTATAGCAACGAGAGGGGAGAGTGTTGTCCATGTACCCTCGTAGACCGAAAGCGGAAGCGTTAACACAGCGCAGTTGATGTAGTCGTACGTCTTCACGACCCGACCGATCAAGTACCGAACGCACGGCACCTCCGAGTTCAGCACACGTTCAGCTCGATGACGTCCCTCGAACTCCGATCCAGCCGAGTGTTGAGGGAGAGTTTTGTCAGCACAACGGCATGGTGACGATGATGATGTTCTACCGACGCAGGGCTTTGCCTAAGCTCCGCTACGATATTATCGAGGTGTAATATGGTGGAGGGGGGCACCCCACACGGCTAAAAGATCGTTGATCGATTGTGTGTCTAGAGGTGCCCCCCTGCCCCCGTATATAAAGGAGCAAGGGGGAGGCCACCGGCCTAGGAGGTAGAGGCACGCCAGGAGGAGTCCTACTCCTACCGGGAGTAGGACTCCCCCCTTTCCATGTTGGACTAGGAGTGGAAGAGGGGAAGAGGTGGAGGGGAGGAAGGAAGGGGGGGCGCCGCCCCCTCTCGTTGTCCTATTCGGACTAGGGAGGAAGGGGGGCGCGGCCCTGCCCTGGCCTCCTCTCCTCTCTTCCACCTAGGCCCACTAAGGCCCATTAAGTTATCGGGGGGTTCCGGTAACCTCCCGGTACTCCGGAAAAATCCCGATTTCACCCGGAACACTTCCGTTGTCCGTAGGCTTCCAATATATCAATCTTTATGTCTCGACCATTTCGAGAGTCCTCGTCATGTCTGTGATCACATCCGAGACTCTGAACAACCTTCGGTACATCAAAACATATAAACTCATAATATAACTGTCATCGTAACGTTAAGCGTGCGGACCCTACGGGTTCGAGAACTATGTAGACATGACCAAGACACCTCTCCGGTCAATAACCAATAGCGGAACCTGGATGCTCATATTGGTTCCTACATATTCTACGAAGATCTTTATCGGTCAGACCGCATAACAACATACGTTGTTCCCTTTGTCATCGGTATGTTACTTGCCCGAGATTCAATCGTCGGTATCTCGATACCTAGTTCAATCTCGTTACCGGCAAGTCTCTTTACTCGTTTTGTAATACATCATCCCGCAACTAACTCATTAGTCACAATGCTTGCAAGGCTTATAGTGATGTGCATTACTGAGTGGGCCCAGAGATACCTCTCCGACAATCGGAGTGACAAATCCTAATCTCGAAATACGCCAACCCAACAAGTACCTTTGGAGACACCTGTAGAGCACCTTTATAATCACCCAGTTACGTTGTGACGTTTGGTAGCACACAAAGTGTTCCTCCGGTAAACGGGAGTTGCATAATCTCATAGTCATAGGAACATGTATAAGTCATGAAGAAAGCAATAGCAACATACTAAACGATCGAGTGCTAAGCTAACGGAATGGGTCAAGTCAATCACGTCATTCTCCTAATGAGGTGATCCCGTTAATCAAATGACAACTCATGTCTATGGCTAGGAAACTTAACCATATTTGATCAACGAGCTAGTCAAGTAGAGGCATACTAGTGACACTCTGTTTGTCTATGTATTCACACATGTGTTATGTTTCCGGTTAATACAATTCTAGCATGAATAATAAACATTTATCATGATATAAGGAAATAAATAATAACTTTATTTTTGCCTCTAGGGCATATTTCCTTCAGTCTCCCACTTGCACTAGAGTCAATAATCTAGTTCACATCGCCATGTGATTTAACATCAATAATTCACATCACCATGTGATTAACACCCATAGTTCACATTGTCATGTGACCAACACCCAAAGGGTTTACTAGAGTCAATAATCTAGTTCACATCGCTATGTGATTAACACCCAAAGAGTACTAAGGTGTGATCATGTTTTGATTGTGAGATAATTTTAGTCAACGGGTCTGTCACATTCAGATCCGTAAGTATTTTGCAAATTTCTATGTCTACAATGCTCTGCATGGAGCTACTCTAGCTAATTGCTCCCACTTTCAATATGTATCTAGACCGAGACTTAGAGTCATCTAGATTAGTGTCAAAACTTGCATCGACGTAACCCTTTACGACGAACCTTTTGTCACTTCCATAATCGAGAAACATATCCTTATTCCACTAAGGATAATTTTGACCGCTGTCCAGTGATCTACTCCTAGAACTATTGTACTCCCTTGCCAAAATTAGTGTAGGGTATACAATAGATCTGGTACACAGCATGGCATACTTTATAGAACCTATGGCCAAGGCATAGGGAATGACTTTCATTCTCTTTCTATCTTCTGCCGTGGTCGGGCTTTGAGTCTTACTCAATTTCACACCTTGTAACACAGGCAAGAACTCTTTCATTGACTGTTCTATTTTGAACTACTTCAAAATCTTGTTAAGGTATGTACTCATTGAAAAAACTTATCAAGCGTCTTGATCTATCTCTATAGATCTTGATGCTCAATATGTAAGCAGCTTCACCGAGGTCTTTCTTTGAAAAACTCCTTTCAAACACTCCTTTATGCTTTGCAGAATAATTCTACATTATTTCCGATCAACAATATGTCATTCACATATACTTCTCAGAAATGCTGTAGTGCACCCACTCACTTTCTTGTAAATACAGGCTTCACCGCAAGTCTGTATAAAACTATATCCTTTGATCAACTTATCAAAGCGTATATTCCAACTCCGAGATGCTTGCACCAGTCCATAGATGGATCGCTGGAGCTTGCATATTTTGTTAGCACTTTTAGGATTGACAAAACGTCCTGGTTGCATCATATACAACTCTTCTTTAATAAATCCATTAAGGAATGTAGTTTTGTTTATCCATTTGCCATATTTCATAAAATGCGGCAATTGCTAACATGATTCAGACAGACTTAAGCATAGATACGAGTGAGAAACTCTCATCGTAGTCAACACCTTGAACTTGTCGAAAACCTTTTGCGACAATTCTAGCTTTGTAGACAGTAACACTACTATCACTGTCTGTCTTCCTCTTGAAGATCCATTTAATCTCAATGGCTTGCCGATCATTGGGCAAGTCAATCAAAGTCCATACTTTGTTCTCATACATGGATCTCATCTCAGATTTCATGGCCTCAAGCCATTTTGCGGAATCTGGGCTCATCATCGCTTCCTCATAGTTCGTAGGTTCGTCATGGTCAAGTAACATGACCTCCAGAACAGGATTACCGTACCACTCTGGTGCGGATCTCACTCTGGTTGACCTACGAGGTTTGGTAGTAACTTGATCTGAAGTTACATGATCATCATCATTAACTTCCTCACTAATTGGTGTAGGAGTCACAGGAACAGATTTCTGTGATGAACTACTTTCCAATAAGGGAGCAGGTACAGTTACCTCATCAAGTTCTACTTTCCTCCCACTCACTTCTTTCGAGAGAAACTCCTTCTCTAGAAAGGATCCATTCTTAGCAACGAATGTCTTGCCTTCGGATCTGTGATAGAAGGTGTACCCAACTGTCTCCTTTGGGTATCCTATGAAGACACATTTCTCCGATTTGGGTTTGAGCTTATCAGGATGAAACCTTTTCACATAAGCATCGCAACCCCAAACTTTAAGAAACGACAACTTTGGTTTCTTGCCAAACCACAGTTCATAAGATGTCGTCTCAACGGATTTAGATGGTACCCTATTTAACGTGAATGCAGCTGTCTCTAATGCATAACCCCAAAACGATAGTGGTAGATCGGTAAGAGACATCATATATCGCACCATATCTAATAAAGTACGGTTACGATGTTCGGACACACCATTACCGTGGTGTTCCAGGTGGCGTGAGTAGTGAAACTATTTCACATTGTTTTAACTGAAGGCCAAACTCGTAACTCAAATACTCTTCTCCATGATCAGATCGTAGAAACTTTATTTTCTTGTTACGATGATTTTCCGCTTCACTCTGAAATTATATGAACTTTTCAAATGTTTCAGACTTCTGTTTCATTAAGTAGATATACCCATATCTGCTCAAATCATCTGTGAAGGTCAGAAAATAATGATACCTGCTACGAGCCTCAATATTCATCGGACCACATACATCTGTATGTATGATTTCCAACAAATCTGTTGCTCTCTCCAAAGTTCCGGAGAACGGTGTTTTAGTCATCTTGCCCATGAGGCACGGTTTGCAAGCATCAAGTGATTCATAATCAAGTGATTCCAAAATCCCATCAGTATGGAGTTTCTTCATGCGCTTTACACCAATATGACCTAAACGGCAGTGCCACAAATAAGTTGCACTATCATTATTAACTTTGCATCTTTTGGCTTCATTATTATGAATATGTGTATCACTACGATCGAGATCCAACAAACCATTTTATTGGGTGTATGACCATAGAAGGTTTTATTCATGTAAACAGAACAACAATTATTCTCTAATTTAAATGAATAATCGTATTGCAACAAACATGATCAAATCATATTCATGCTCAACGCAAACACCAAATAACACTTATTTAGTTTCAACACTAATCCCGAAAGTATAGGGAGTGTGCGATGATGATCATATCAATCTTGGAACTACTTCCAACACACATCGTCACCTTCGCCTTTTACTAGTCTCTGTTTATTCTGCAACTCCCGTTTCGAGTTACTACTCTTAGCAACTGAACCAGTATCAAATACCGAGGGGTTGCTATAAACACTAGTAAAGTACACATCAATAACATGTATATCCAATATACCTTTGTTCACTTTGCCATCCTTCTTATCCACCAAATAGTTGGGGTAGTTCCGCTTCCAGTGACCAGTCCCTTTGCAGTAGAAGCACTTAGTCTCAGGCTTAGGACCAGACTTAGGCTTCTTCACTTGAGCAGCAACTTGCTTGCCGTTCTTCTTGAAGTTCCCCTTCTTCCCTTTGCCCTTTTCTTGAAACTAGTGGTCTCTTCAACCATCAACACTTGATGTTTTTCTTGATTTCTACCTTCGTCGATTTCAGCATCACGAAGAGCTCGGGAATTACTTTCGTCATCCCTTGCATACTATAGTTCATCACGAAGTTCTACTAACTTGGTGATGGTGACTAGAGAATTCTGTCAATCACTATTTTATCTGGAAGATTAACTCCCACTTGATTCAAGCGATTGTAGTACCCAGACAATCTGAGCACATGCTCACTGCTTGAGCTATTCTCCTCCATCTTTTAGCTATAGAACTTGTTGGAGACTTCATATCTCTCAACTCGGGTATTTGCTTGAAATATTAACTTCAACTCCTGGAACATCTCATATGGTCCATGACGTTCAAAACGTCTTTGAAGTCCCGATTCTAAGCCGTTAAGCATGGTGCACTAAACTATCAAGTAGTCATCATATTGAGCTAGCCAAACGTTCATAACGTCTGCATCTGCTCCTGCAATAGGTCTGTCACCTAGCGGTGCATCAAGGACATAATTTTTCTGTGCAGCAATGAGGATAATCCTCAGATCACGGATCCAATCCGCATCTTGCTACTAACATCTTTCAACATAATTTTTCTCTAGGAACATATCAAAAATAAACACAGGGAAGCAACAACGCGAGCTATTGATCTACAACATAATTTGCAAAATACTATCAGGACTAAGTTCATGATAAATTTAAGTTCAATTAATCATATTACTTAAGAACTCCCACTTAGATAGACATCCCTCTAATCATCTAAGTGATCACGTGATCCATATCAACTAAACCATGTCCGATCATCACGTGAGATGGAGTAGTTTCAATGGTGAACATCACTATGTTGATCATATCTACTATATGATTCACGCTCGACCTTTCGGTCTCCGTGTTCCGAGGCCATATCTGCATATGCTAGGCTCGTCAAGTTTAACCTGAGTATTCCGCGTGTGCAACTGTTTTGCACCCGTTGTATTTGAACGTAGAGCCTATCACACCCGATCATCACGTGGTGTCTCAGCACGAAGAACTTTCGCAACGGTGCATACTCAGGGAGAACACTTTTATCTTGAAATTTAGTGAGAGATCATCTTATAATGCTACCGTCAATCAAAGCAAGATAAGATGCATAAAGATAAACATCACATGCAATCAATATAAGTGATATGATATGGCCATCATCATCTTGTGCTTGTGATCTCCATCTCCGAAGCACCGTCATGATCACCATCGTCACCGGCGCGACACCTTGATCTCCATCGTAGCATCGTTGTCGTCTCGCCAACTATTGCTTTTACGACTATCGCTACCGCTTAGTGATAAAGTAAAACAATTACATGGCGATTGCATTGCATACAATAAAGCGACAACCATATGGCTCCTGCCAGTTGCCGATAACTCGGTTACAAAACATGATCATCTCATACAATAAAATATAGCATCATGTCTTGACCATATCACATCACAACATGCCCTGCAAAAACAAGTTAGACGTCCTCTACTTTGTTGTTGCAAGTTTTACGTGGCTGCTACGGGCTTAGCAAGAACCGTTCTTACCTACGCATCAAAACCACAACGATAGTTTGTCAAGTTGGTGCTGTTTTAACCTTCGCAAGGACCGGGCGTAGCCACACTCGGTTCAACTAAAGTGAGAGAGACAGACACCCGCCAGTCACCTTTAAGCAACGAGTGCTCGCAACGGTGAAACCAGTCTCGCGTAAGCGTACGCGTAATGTCGGTCCGGGCCGCTTCATCTCACAATACCGCCGAACCAAAGTATGACATGCTGGTAAGCAGTATGACTTATATCGCCCACAACTCACTTGTGTTCTACTCGTGCATATAACATCAACGCATAAAACCAGGCTCGGATGCCACTGTTGGGGAACGTAGTAATTTCAAAAAAATTCCTACGAACACGCAAGATCATGGTGATGTATAGCAACGAGAGGGGAGAGTGTTGTCCACATACCCTCGTAGACCGAAAGCGGAAGCCTTAACACAACGCGGTTGATGTAGTCATACGTCTTCACGATCCGACGGATCAAGTACCGAACGCACGGCACCTCCGAGTTCAGCACACGTTCAGCTCGATGACGTCCCTCGAACTCCGATCCAGCCGAGTGTTGAGGGAGAGTTTCGTCAGCACAACGGCGTGGTGACGATGATGATGTTCTACCGACGCAGGGCTTTGCCTAAGCTCCGCTACGATATTATCGAGGTGTAATATGGTGGAGGGGGGCACCGCACACGGCTAAAAGATCGTTGATCAATAGTGTGTCTAGAGGTGCCCCCTGCCCCTGTATATAAAGGAGCAAGGGGGAGGCCGCCGGCCTAGGAGGTAGAGGCGCGCCAGGAGGAGTCCTACTCCTACCGGGAGTAGGACTCCCCCCTTTCCATGTTGGACTAGGAGTGGAAGAGGGGAAGAGGTGGAGGGGAGGAAGGAAGGGGGGCGCCGCCCCCCTCTCCTTGTCCTATTCGGACTGGGGGGAAGGGGGCGCGGCCCTGCCCTGGCCTCCTCTCCTCTCTTCCACCTAGGCCCACTAAGGCCCATTAAGTTACCGGGGGGGTCCGGTAACCTCCCGGTACTCCGGAAAAATCCCGATTTCACCCGGAACACTTCCGATGTCCAAACATAGGCTTCCAATATATCAATCTTTATGTCTCGACCATTTCGAGACTCCTCGTCATGTCCGTGATCACATCCGGGACTCCGAACAACCTTCGGTACATCAAAACATATAAACTCATAATATAACTGTCATCGTAACGTTAAGCGTGCGGACCCTACGGGTTCGAGAAGTATGTAGACATGACCGAGACACCTCTCCGGTCAATAACCAATAGCGGAACCGGGATGCTCATATTGGTTCCTACATATTCTACGAAGATCTTTATCGATCAGACTGCATAACAACATACGTTGTTCCCTTTGTCATCTGTATGTTACTTGCCCGAGATTCAATCGTCGGTATCTCGATACCTAGTTCAATCTCGTTACCGGCAAGTCTCTTTACTCGTTCCGTAATACATCATCCCGCAACTAACTCATTAGTCACAATGCTTGCAAGGTTTATAGTGATGTGCATTACTGAGTGGGCCCAGAGATACCTCTCCGACAATCGGAGTGACAAATCCTAATCTCGAAATACGCCAACCCAACAAGTACCTTTGGAGACACCTGTAGAGCACCTTTATAATCACCCAGTTACGTTGTGACGTTTGGTAGCACACAAAGTGTTCCTCCGGTAAACGGGAGTTGCATAATCTCATAGTCATAGGAACATGTATAAGTCATGAAGAAAGCAATAGCAACATACTAAACGATCGAGTGCTAAGCTAACGGAATGGGTCAAGTCAATCACATCATTCTCCTAATGAGGTGATCCCATTAATCAAATGACAACTCATGTCTATGGCTAGGAAACTTAACCATCTTTGATCAACGAGCTAGTCAAGTAGAGGCATACTAGTGACACTCTGTTTGTCTATGTATTCACACATGTATTATGTTTCCCGTTAATACAATTCTAGCATGAATAATAAACATTTATCATGATATAAGGAAATAAATAATAACTTTATTATTGCCTCTAGGGCATATTTCCTTCACTCAGCAATCTCACACCCGCGAGATCAAGACTATTTAAGCTTATAGGAAAGGATGGTGTAATGAGGCGGAGCTGCAGCAGGCACTAAGCATATATGGTGGCTAACATACGCAAAAGAGAGCAAGAAGAGAAGCAACGCAACGGTCGCGAAGCTAGAAATGATCAAGAAGTGATCCTGAAAGTACTTACGTTCATGCATAACTCCAACCGTGTTCACTTCCCGGACTCCGCCGAGAAAAGACCATCACGGCTACACACACAGTTGATGTATTTTAATTAAGTCAAGTGACAAGTTCTCTACAACCGGACATTAACAAATTCCCATCTGCCTCATCACCGCGGGCACGGCTTTCGAAAGATAATACCCCTCATTGCGTTCCGGATTCTGACGTGTTGGCGGAGCCATCCTGAAGAGGGTGACATCCGTTAGCATCTTGATAGACAAATAGACAAGTTGAATCAACGGATAGAAATTGCAACATATAGTCTTCACAATAAACATTCGAACGAGGATGAATGAATGAATTCCATAGTAAATCATCACACTTCCATTAAGGTGAGAAGCCACTTGATAAGAGATTGATGAATAAAATAAAAAGGTACGAGTGGAACAAATAAGTGGTAAGGATTACCCAATCACAAACCAAATATCTGCGGGAAGAAATGCTAAGAGCTACTTGAATCCCACCTATAAACTCCCGAAACTTTCTGGTTATGCAATCTGGTGTTGGGGATACAGGGGACACAAAATATATCACCCAAACTAGCAATCCCTAGATCCAGCTGTATCCATCCGTCAACACATAACCAAGAAACCTTCGGAAATCGTGTACCTCAACCTTCGAAAAGCATCCGTTATACGAGTTATGGCAATACTCCCGAACTCCCGCCCCAGTACTGGGTGGCGTCGAGGTGATCTCACCCAACAAACTGCATAAAAGAGATTTTTGATGTCCGCGAAACTCAGGTATTCCAGAACTGCAACGATAAATTGTGACGACAACACCTCGGAGCTCAACTCCACGGGACACTGCCACAACCCCTAAATGTCAGGAGGCACCAAGAACAATGTTCTCGTCACAAAACCATCGAAACGATTCTAAGATACCCGCGTGATCCTAAAAAAAATATTAGTGAAACTTGAGGAGAGGAGAGTCAAAACTTCTACGTCAGGAGGCCTCACCAGAGCGACGAAGGGACTGAGGAGTAAAAAGAATCCTACTCTCCGATATATATAATCCTAAGACTCAAAAAACATTTTTGTTCTAGACTCAACAACGCCAGCGATTCGATCAAAGAAGGTGGCTCCTAAGTCAGGGATGGCTCTGATTACCAACTTGTAACGCCCACGATGCGGCTATATCTCCCACGTGTCGAGGCACGACTTAGAGGCATAACCGCATTGTGGTATTGTCGCTAGAAGGGTTATCTTCACACAATCCCATGTAATGAACAAGAATGGGATAACGAGAGTTGGCTTACAATCGCCACTTCACACAATACATAAATTAATTCATACATCATCCAAAATCCACACATAGACCGACTACGGTCAAATCCAAATGAAAATAAGATAACCCCAAATGCTAGATCCCCGATCGTCCCAACTGGGATCCACTACTGATCATCAGGAAAAGAAACATAATAATGACCACGTTCCTCGTCGAACTCCCACTTGAGCTAGGTTGCGTCATCTGCACTGGTATCGTCGGCACCTGCAACTGTTTTGGTAGAATCTGTGAGGCACGAGGACTCAGCAATCTCACACCCGCGAGATCAAGACTATTTAAGCTTATAGGAAAGGATGGTGTAATGAGGCGGAGCTGCAGCAGGCACTAAGCATATATGGTGGCTAACATACGCAAAAGAGAGCGAGAAGAGAAGCAACGCAACGGTCGCGAAGCTAGAAATGATCAAGAAGTGATCCTGAAACTACTTACGTTCATGCATAACTCCAACCGTGTTCACTTCCCGGACTCCACCGAGAAGAGACCATCACGGCTACACACACGGTTGATGTATTTTAATTAAGTCAAGTGACAAGTTCTCTACAACCGGACATTAACAAATTCCCATCTGCCTCATAACCGCGGGCATGGGTTTCGAAAGATAATACCCTGCAAGGGTGTCCCAACTTAGCCCATTATAAGCTCTCATGGTCAACGAAGGATAAACCTTCTCCCGGGAAGACCCGATCAGTCTCAGAATCCCGGTTTACAAGACATTTCGACACTGGTAAAAGAAGACCAGCAAAGCCGCCCGATGCGCCGACAAATCACGATAGGAGCTGTACATATCTTGTTCTCAGGGCACACCGGATAAGTCAAGTTACGAGTAAAACCAGGCCTCGAGTTTCCCCGAGGTGGCCCCGCAGGCTGCTCGGTTCGGACCAACACTCGAAGGAGCACTGGCCCGGGGGGTTAAATAAAGATGACCCTCGGGCTCGCGAAAACCCAAGGGAAAAGGCTTAGGTGGCAAATGGTAAAACCAAGGTTGGGCCTTGCTGGAGGAGTTTTATTCAAGGCGAACTGTCAAGGGGGTCCCATAAATCACCCAACCGCGTAAGGAACACAAACTCAAGGAACATAATACCGGTATGACGGAAACTAGGGCGGCAAGAGTGGAACAAAACACCAGGCATAAGGCCGAGCCTTCCACCCTTTACCAAATATATAGATGCATTAATTAAATAAGAGATATTGTGATATTCCAAAATATCCATGTTCCAACATGGAACCAACTTCAACTTCACCTGCAACTAGCAACGCTATAAGAAGGGCTGAGCAAAAGCGGTAACTTAGCCAAACAACGGTTTGCTAGGAAAGGATGGTTAGAGGCTTGACATGGCAATATGGGAGGCATGATATAGCAAGTGGTAGGTAGCGCAGCATGGCAATAGAACGAACAACTAGCAAAGCAAAGATAGAAGTGATTTCGAGGGTATGGTCATCTTGCCTGCAAGGTTCTCAGAGTTGTCGAAAGCTTGATCCTCGTAAGCGTACTCAACAGGTTCCTCGTTCACGAACTCGTCTCCCGGCTCTACCCACAGCAAGAACACAAGCAATGGAACCACAATCAATCACGGGAAATGCACAAGCAACATGATGCAATACATGCATGATATGCGAGATATGATATGCGATGCGTATGCGTGCTCCGGAAGAAAAAGGATGAACAAGGCAGTAACTTGGCAAACCAAGTATGCCACTGGAAAGATGAGATGATTTCGGTCGAAATCGATATAAAGATCACCGGAAACGGATGCACGGTTTGCAAATGGCAAGCAAAACAAGAATGACACGATTCTGCGATTAACAGCATGATAGCACTTAGAATACATCAAGTAACTATGCTACAGCACTCCAACATAGCAACAAAGCATATGGCAGTAATCTACAGGAGATGCTTGACAAAAGATGAACACTGAGCTACGGCTAGATCACACATAACAGGTTCAAATAAGCATGGCAAAAGTGCAAAAGATATCAGGTTCACAGACTTGGTGAAATTACTGGACATGGCTGAAACAGCATCAGGTAGCAATGTTCAGAGCAAGCAAAACACATGCTACAGGAACTTAACATAGCAAAACAAGGCATGGCATGAATCTACTAAATGCATAGAACAAAAGTCCCTTACTGACCATGAAGCCAAAAAGGATCAGAAGATATGATGGCACCCATGTAAACATAGCAAGTTTCGTTAACAGGTTTCAGACTTAGCAGAAAACAGAGCATGGCAGTAACAGAATTATGAAGGCATCTTGGTGAGCTTGATTCACTCATCACAAAGCAATGCATGACAAAACAAGCATACCTACAGCAAGATGGCATGTTTATGAAGCTAACCATGGCAAGAGCAAGTTCATAGCATGTATGGATCAACTACAACAACCTTGGCAAAATTGAATATCATGTTAACAATCTGCCAGGAACATTTTATAGCAAAAGTAGAGCAAGATTAAGACATGCTATGGCACTCCATAATTGCAAACAGGGGCATGGATGGATAGAGCACAACTATATCTACAAAACATCCTTACTGAACATGCCCAAAAGAAGCATGGATCTCTCTGTAGACACATGGATACATGGCAACAAAATAACAGCAGTAACAGACAGCAAAAATTCTAAGTCCCTGAAAACAGAAACATCACGAAGCCTAGTTTGCATGCTTGTGCTAGTCACCACATAAATCACAAAAATACATGGCATACACCCCTGTAAATATGGCATGGCATAGATCAAAACACCTGTAGAGCTCATGCCCATAAGATGCACACATCAATTGCAACAAAAATAACAAATCACCAAGTTCTGATAAGTAACAGCAGTAAACATCATATAGCACTCTTGCACCAGAGATTTGGGCATCAAGATGGACTCAAACGAGCATGGCACAATGGAACAAAATGAAGAGCATCTCGAGATGAACATTTCGATATATCATGCACGACGAAACGGAGCTATGCAGGAGTTATGATGCGCAAAGATGCAACAGAATGAAATATTTAGGACTTAGAGAATTTCGGGGGGGGAAAGTCAACCTCTCGTTCCAGATCAGATCGGGCGCGGCTCGGATCGAGGAGGCGGAGTCGGGGCGCGCGGCGCCGGAGCGGAGAGGAGAGGGGGAGGCGGCGGCCGGAGCGGTCGGGGCGCCGGAGAGGGGCCGGAGGAGCTCGGGAGGGGCGGAGGCGCGGAGGCGCGGCGGGGGAGCCGGGCGCGCGGGCGCGGCCGGGCGCGACGGGGGGCGGGCGCGGGGGCGCGGGGAGGAGCCGGGCGCGGCGGCGGGGACGGGCCGCGGGGCCGCGCGGCCGGCGGGCCGCGGGCGGCGGCGGCGGCGGCTGCCACGTGGCGGCGCCCGTTGGCTGGGCGGCGGCGGCGGGTCCGC
This sequence comes from Triticum aestivum, assembly GCF_018294505.1. Lineage (NCBI taxonomy): Eukaryota > Viridiplantae > Streptophyta > Magnoliopsida > Poales > Poaceae > Triticum > Triticum aestivum. The sequence goes on from NC_057799.1 coordinate 502,739,235, forward strand.
CGGCCGGACGTGTCCGGCGGCGCGCGGAGGAGGGCTAGGGTTTGGACCCGGAATTTCGGGGAGAGGTGTATTTATAGGTAGAGGGAGCTAGGAGACTCCAAATGGAGTGCGGTTTTCGCCCACACGATCGTGATCGAACGACCGAGAGCATGGAGGGGACTTAGATGGGTTATTGGGCTGTTTGGAGGGGGTTTTGCTGCAACACACAAAAGGACTTTGCGGTTACCCGGTTAACCGTTGGAGCATCAAACGACCTCCAAATGGAACGAAACTTGACAGGTGGTCTACCGGTGGTATACCAAGGCCACTTGGCAAACCTCGGTCCATTCCGAGAACGTTTAACACCCGCTCACGAAAAGAAACAAGAGGGGTGCGCCGGTGCATGTGGGAGTGTCGGATTGCAAAACGGACAACGGGGAAAATGCTCGGATGCATGAGACGAACACGTATGCAAATGAGATGCACATGATGACATGATATGAGATGCATGACATGAACAAAATGCAAAACGAAAGACAAAACCCGACCACGAAGGGAATATCATAACACATAGCCGAAAATGGCAAGAGTTGGAGTTACAAATATGGAAAGTTACATCCGGGGTGTTACAACACTCCACCACTACGAGAGGATCTCGTCCCGAGATCTAGGACTGAAAGAACTCCGGATATTCGGAACGGAGGTGGTCCTCGCGTTCCCAGGTGGCTTCTCGGTCGGAATGGTGCGACCACTTCACTTTCAGGAATTTGATTGACTTGTTGCGAGTCTTGCGCTCAGTTTCTTCAAGAATAGCAACGGGGTGCTCATGATAAGACAGATCTTCTTGGAGGTCAATCTCTTCGAAGTTGATGGTGCGCTCAGGAGTCTTGAAGCACTTGCGAAGCTGTGACACGTGGAACACATCGTGCACGTTCGCGAAGTTGGAGGGAAGCTCAAGTTGATAGGCGAGGTCGCCTCTTTTGCCAATGATCTTGAAAGGACCCACGTATCTAGGGGCAAGCTTCCCTTTGATACCGAAGCGACGAGTGCCTTTCATTGGAGAGACGCGGAGGTAGACATGGTCTCCGATCTCGAAAGCCACATCACGGTGCTTGCTATCATAGTAACTCTTCTGGCGCGATTGCGCGGCTTTGAGATTTTCACGGATGACTTTACACATTTCTTCAGCCTCTGTGATTAAGTCATTGCCAAGAAGTTGGCGTTCACCAGTCTCTGACCAATTGAGAGGAGTACGGCACTTTCTGCCATATAGAATCTCGAATGGGGCCTTGCCCGAACTCGCTTGGAAGCTGTTGTTGTAGGAGAATTCGGCATATGGAAGACAATCTTCCCACTTCATGCCAAAGGAAATGACACAAGCCCTGAGCATATCTTCAAGGATTTGATTGACTCGCTCGACTTGGCCACTAGTTTGAGGATGGAAAGCTGTGCTGAAGCGAATGTTGGTGCCCATGGCCTTCTGGAAGGAGTCCCAGAACTTAGAAGTGAAGATGCTTCCACGATCTGAAGAAATCAATTGTGGAATGCCGTGCAAGGAGACAATCCTGGAGGTGTATAGCTCTGCCAACTGAGCTGCTGTGATAGATTCTTTGATTGGAAGGAAATGAGCCACTTTAGTAAGCTTGTCGATGACAACGAAGATAGCATCATTTCCGCGCTTGGACTTGGAAATCCAGTCACGAAGTCCATTTCGATATGATCAAACTTCCATTCTGGATAGCAAGAGGTTGGAGGAGACCAGCTGGTCGTTGGTGTTCTGCTTTCACCCTTCGACAGACATCACATTCATTCACGAATTGAGCGATTTCTCGCTTCATTCGAGTCCACCAATACGACTGCTTGAGGTCATGGTACATCTTCGTACTTCCAGGATGAATGGAAAGAAGAGAATTGTGCGCCTCGTTCATAATGACTTTCCTTAGATCACCTTTAGGAACCACAATCCGGTCCTCGAAGAATAAAGTGTCTCTGTCATCAATGCGATAGCACTTGTATTTGGAAAGACCCTTGTCGATACCACGTTTCACCTTCTTCACCATGGTATCCAGGAGTTGTGCCTCACGAATTTGATCTTCCAAAGTAGGAGAGACTATGAGGTTGGCAAGAAAGCCTTGAGGAACAACTTGGAGATTCAGCTTGCGGAAAGCTTCACAAAGATCCGGTTGGAATGGCTTGAGAATTAAGCTGTTGCAATAAGCCTTCCTGCTCAAAGCATCTGCAATGACATTGGCCTTGCCTGGAGTATATTCAATACTCGGATTGTACTCTTGAATCATTTCGACCCATCGAGTTTGCCTGAGGTTGAGGTTGGGCTGAGTGAAGATGTACTTGAGACTCTTGTGATCGGTGAATATGTCCACTTTTCTTCCCAACAAGAGATGTCTCCATGTTATTAATGCATGGACAACTGCCGCCAACTCAAGATCGTGAGTGGGGTAGTTCTTTTCGTTGGGCTTCAACTGACGAGAGGTATAGGCCACAACTTTCTTCTCTTGCATTAACACAGCACCGAGACCTTGAAGAGAAGCATCACAGAAAACTTCGAATGGCTTGGATTCGTCAGGAGGAGTTAAGACAGGAGCTGTGACGAGTTTCTCTTTGAGAGTGTTGAAAGCAACGTCACACTCAGGAGTCCAGACATACTTCACATGCTTCTGGAGGAGGTTGGAAAGAGGCTTTGCAATCTTAGAGAAATTCTCAACGAATCTTCGGCAATAGCTTGCAAGACCAAGAAAACTGCGGAGCTGCTTGACATTCTGAGGAGGTTCCCAATTCACAATTGCAGACACCTTCTCGGGATTAACAGCGATGCCCTTGGCAGAGATGATATGACCAAGGTAAAGAACTTCATCAAGCCAAAACTCACATTTGGAAAACTTCGCATAGAATTGATACTCTCTGAGCTTGTCGAGCACCAATCGCAAATGTTTGGCATGATCCTTCTTATTCTTGGAGAAGACCAAGATATCATCGAGATACACCAGGACGAATTCATTGGTATAGGGGTTGAAGATGAAATTCATCATTCGAGAGAATGTTGGAGGAGCATTGACAAGGCCGAAAGACATGACAGTATATTCATAAGAACCAAAGCTTGTTCTGAATGCTGTCTTGGGAATATCTTCTTCACGAATGCGAATCTGATGATAACCCATACGAAGGTCAAGCTTGGAGAATACTTTAGCACCTTTAAGTTGCTCGAATAGCTCATTGATGTTGGGAAGTGGATACTTGTTCTTGATTGTCTTCTTGTTCAATGGACGGTAGTCGACACAAAGTCGGTCCGTGCCATCCTTCTTCTGGACAAAAAGAACACCACAACCCCATGGAGATGAACTCGGTCTGATCAAACCCAGACGCTCTTGTTCATCGAGCTGTTTCTTCAATTCCTTCAGCTCCTTGGGTCCAAGCTTGTATGGACGCTTGCAAACGGGTTCAGTGCCGGGCTCAAGATCGATAACGAACTCAACTGGCCGGTGAGGAGGCATACCCGGAAGCTCTTCTGGAAAGACATCTTGGTACTCACAAACGACTGGAATTTGAGAAATAGCATCCAACTCGCCCTTCTCATTGAGAGAAAACAACCGAATGGTTTCATCACGAGCGGCATAGATAATAACATCCTCAGAAGAGTGTGTCAATTGAATTTCCCTGGCAGCACAATCAAGTTGAGCCTTGTGCTTAGAAAGCCAGTCCATCCCGAGAATTAGATCAATATCCGAGTCACCAAGAACAATTGGAGAAGACAGAAATTTATAGTTTCCCATCTTGATGGAAACATCCGGAACCACCAACTAGAACTCATGACTTTACCCGGAGAAACAACATCCATGGGTTTACCCAATGTAGACAAGTGAATTCATGCTTGGCAAAAACGATCTTGACATGAAACAAAGCGAAGCACCAGTATCAAATAAGACTTTTGCAGGAATATCATTAACTGAGAGATTACCCATTATCACATCAGTAGATTCCTCCGCTTGAGCTGCATTCATCATGTTCACCTTTGCAGACTTGGGATTATGCTTGACCACTGCATTGCTGGAAGATCTCACAGGAGGAGGAGGCGGAAGGCGCCTTTGGTTGAAGCACTTGTTAGCATAGTGACCTTTCTGCTGACACTTGTTGCAAGTCACCTCTGAGAGTGGACGATGATAAGGAGCATTCGACTTTGGAGCTTGATTCTGAGACTTGTTCTGATAGCCAGGGTTGGGTGGGTGGGAAGATCCATGGCCACCTTTGTTCTTCTGCTGGAAAGGCTGACGAAACGGAGGAGGAGGAGGCAACCAGAACTTCTGTTGCTTAGCAGCCACTAGTGAGGAAGAAGAAGACTGAACTGCGTCCCTGACTCTCTTCTTAGAAGCCTCACACTTGAGCTGAGCAGCCTCTTGCTTCAGTGCCATATTGTAGAAATCATCATACTTGGTCGGCTCAAAAAGCACGAGAGGTAATTGCAGATCTTCTCTGAGGCCACCTCTGAATTGATAGATCATGCTCTTTTCATCAGGAACGTCTTGCTTAGCGAAGCGAGCGAGTTTCTGAAACTGAGTATTGTATTGATACACGGACATGCTGCCTTGCTTGAGATTGCGGAACTCCTCACGCTTGCTCTCAACAACACTTTGTGGAATGTGGTGAGCTTTGAAGTCTCGGCGGAAATCATCCCAGGTAATCACACGACCTCCTCTGGAATCTTTGTATTGTTGATACCACTCGGCAGCTTGATCCTTGAGTTGAAAAGAAGCGAACTTGACAAAGTCCTCAGGCCTGACATTGCTACATTCAAAATGCTTGTTGATGTCCACGAGCCAATCATCGGCGTCTGTGGCCTCGGCACAGTAGCTGAAAGACTTCGGCTGATTTGCGAGGAACTGGTTGAGGGTAGCGAAGTGAGGCTGATTGTTGCCTTGGCCTTGATTTCCTTGATTGCCTTGCCCTTGGGTGCGTTCTTGCAAGAGTTGCAAAATCATCTGAGCATTGGCGTTGGTGGCTGCCATGATAGCTTGCCATGCCTCCGGAGGCGGAGGTGGTGGCGGAGGGTTCGCCTGACTCCCCTCATTGCGTTCCGGATTCTGACGCGTTGGCGGAGCCATCCTGAAGAGGGTGACATCCGTTAGCATCTTGATAGACAAATAGACAAGTTGAATCAACGGATAGAAATTGCAACATATAGTCTTCACAATAAACATTCGAACGAGGATGAACGAATGAATTCCATAGTAAATCATCACACTTCCATTAAGGTGAGAAGCCACTTGATAAGAGATTGATGAATAAAATAAAAAGGTACGAGTGGAACAAATAAGTGGTAAGGATTACCCAATCACAAACCAAATATCTGCGGGAAGAAATGCTAAGAGCTACTTGAATCCCACCTATAAACTCCCGAAACTTTCTGGTTATGCAATCTGGTGTTGGGGATACAGGGGACACAAAATATATCACCCAAACTAGCAATCCCTAGATCCAGCTGTATCCATCCGTCAACACATAACCAAGAAACCTTCGGAAATCGTGTACCTCAACCTTCGAAAAGCATCCGTTATACGAGTTATGGCAATACTCCCGAACTCCCGCCCCAGTACTGGGTGGCGTCGAGGTGATCTCACCAACAACTGCATAAAAGAGATTTTCGATGTCGGCGAAACTCAGGTATTCCAGAACTGCAACGATAAAATTGTGACGACAACACCTCGGAGCTCAACTCCCCGGGACACTGCCACAACCCCTAAATGTCAGGAGGCACCAAGAACAATGTTCTCGTCACAAAACCATCGGAACGATTCCAAGATACCCGCGTGATCCTAAATTTTTTTAGTGAAATTTGAGGAGAGAAGAGTCAAAACTTCTACGTCAGGAGGCCTCACCAGAGCGACGAAGGGACTGAGGAGTAAAAAGAATCCTACTCTCCGATATATATAATCCTAAGACTCAAAACATTTTTGTTCTAGACTCAACAACGCCAGCGATTCGATCAAGCAGGGGGCTCCTAAGTCGGGGATGGCTCTGATTACCAACTTGTAACGCCCACGATGCGGCTATATCTCCCACGTGTCGAGGCACGACTTAGAGGCATAACCGCATTGTGGTATTGTCGCAAGAAGGGTCATCTTCACACAATCCCATGTAATGAACAAGAATGGGATAACGAGAGTTGGCTTACAATCGCCACTTCACACAATACATAAATTAATTCATACATCATCCAAAATCCACACATAGACCGACTACGGTCAAATCCAAATGAAAATAAGATAACCCCAAATGCTAGATCCCCGATCGTCCCAACTGGGCTCCACTACTGATCATCAGGAAAAGAAACATAGTAACGACCACGTTCCTCGTCGAACTCCCACTTGAGCTCGGTTGCGTCATCTGCACTGGCATCGTCGGCACCTGCAACTGTTTTGGTAGAATCTGTGAGTCACGAGGACTCAGCAATCTCACACCCGCGAGATCAAGACTATTTAAGCTTATAGGAAAGGATGGTGTAATGAGGTGGAGCTGCAGCAGCACTAAGCATATATGGTGGCTAACATACGCAAATGAGAGCGAGAAGAGAAGCAACGCAACGGTCGCGAAGCTAGAAATGATCAAGAAGTGATCCTGAAACTACTTACGTTCATGCATAACTCAAACCGTGTTCACTTCCCGGACTCCGCCGAGAAGAGACCATCACGGCTACACACACGGTTGATGTATTTTAATTAAGTCAAGTGACAAGTTCTCTACAACCGGACATTAACAAATTCCCATCTGCCTCATAACCGCGGGCACGGCTTTCGAAAGATAATACCCTGCAGGGGTGTCCCAACTTAGCCCATTATAAGCTCTCACGGTCAACGAAGGATAAACCTTCTCCCGGGAAGACCCGATCAGTCTCGGAATCCCGGTTTACAAGACATTTCGACAATGGTAAAACAAGACCAGCAAAGCCGCCCGATGTGCCGACAAATCCCGATAGGAGCTGCACATATCTCGTTCTCAGGGCACACCGGATAAGCAAGCTACGAGTAAAACCAGGCCTCGAGTTTCCCCGAGGTGGCCCCGCAGGCTGCTCGGTTCGGACCAACACTCGAAGGAGCACTGGCCCGGGGGGTTAAATAAAGATGACCCTCGGGCTCGCGAAAACCCAAGGGAAAAAGGCTTAGGTGGCAAATGGTAAAACCAAGGTTGGGCCTTTCTGGAGGAGTTTTATTCAAGGCGAACTGTCAAGGGGGTCCCATAAATCACCCAACCGCGTAAGGAACGCAAACTCAAGGAACATAATACCGGTATGACGGAAACTAGGGCGGCAAGAGTGGAACAAAACACCAGGCATAAGGCCGAGCCTTCCACCCTTTACCAAATATATAGATGCATTAATTAAATAAGAGATATTGTGATATTCCAAAATATCCATGTTCCAACATGGAACCAACTTCAACTTCACCTGCAACTAGCAACGCTATAAGAAGGGCTGAGCAAAAGCGGTAACTTAGCCAAACAACGGTTTGCTAGGAAAGGATGGTTAGAGGCTTGACATGGCAATATGGGAGGCATGATATAGCAAGTGGTAGGTAGCGCAGCATAGCAATAGAACGAACAACTAGCAAAGCAAAGATAGAAGTGATTTCGAGGGTATGGTCATCTTGCCTGCAAGGTTCTCAGAGTTGTCGAAAGCTTGATCCTCGTAAGCGTACTCAACAGGTTCCTCGTTCACGAACTCGTCTCCCGGCTCTACCCACAGCAAGAACACAAGCAATGGAACCACAATCAATCACGGGAAATGCACAAGCAACATGATGCAATACATGCATGATATGCGAGATATGATATGCGATGCGTATGCGTGCTCCGGAAGAAAAAGGATGAACAAGGCAGTAACTTGGCAAACCAAGTATGCCACTGGAAAGATGAGATGATTTCGGTCGAAATCGATATAAAGATCACCGGAAACGGATGCACGGTTTGCAAATGGCAAGCAAAACAAGAATGACACGATTCTGCGATTAACAGCATGATAGCACTTAGAATACATCAAGTAACTATGCTACAGCACTCCAACATAGCAACAAAGCATAGGGAAGTAATCTACAGGAGATGCTTGACAAAAGATGAACACTGAGCTACGGCTAGATCACAACATAACAGGTTCAAACAAGCATGGCAAAAGTGCAAAAGATATCAGGTTCACAGACTTGGTGAAATTACTGGACATGGCTGAAACAGCATCAGGTAGCAATGTTCAGAGCAAGCAAAACACATGCTACAGGAACTTAACATAGCAAAACAAGGCATGGCATGAATCTACTAAATGTATAGAACAAAAGTCCCTTACTGACCATAAGCCAAAAAGGATCAGAAGATATGATGGCACCCATGTAAACATAGCAAGTTTCGTTAACAGGTTTCAGACTTGGCAGAAAACAGAGCATGGCATTAACAGAATTATGAAGGCATCTTGGTGAGCTTGATTCACTCATCACAAAGCAATGCATGACAAAACAAGCATACCTACAGCAAGATGGCATGTTTATGAAGCTAACCATGGCAAGAGCAAGTTCATAGCATGTATGGATCAACTACAACAACCTTGGCAAAATTGAATATCATGTTAACAATCTGCCAGGAATATTTTATAGCAAAAGTAGAGCAAGATTAAGACATGCTATGGCACTCCATAATTGCAAACAGGGGCATGGATGGATAGAGCACAACTATATCTACAAAACATCCTTACTGAACATGCCCAAAAGAAGCATGGATCTCTCTGTAGACACATGGATACATGGCAACAAAATAACAGCAGTAACAGACTTGGCAAAATCCTAAGTCCCTGAAAACAGAAACATCACGAAGCCTAGTTTGCATGCTTGTGCTAGTCACCACATAAATCACAAAAATACATGGCATACACCCCTGTAAATATGGCATGGCATAGATCAAAACACCTGTAGAGCTCATGCCCATAAGATGCACACATCAAATGCAACAAAAATAACAAATCACCAAGTTCTGATAAGTAACAGCAGTAAACATCATATAGCACTCTTGCACCAGAGATTTGGGCATCAAGATGGACTCAAACGAGCATGGCACAATGGAACAAAATGAAGAGCATCTCGTGATGAACATTTCGATATATTACACGAACGAAACAGAGCTATGGTCACGGAGTTATGATGCGTCAAATATGCAACAGAATGCAATATTTTAGGACTTGAGAGAATTTCGGGGGAGGGAAAAGTCAACCTCTCGGTTCCAGATCATCGGGCGCGGGCTCGGATCGAGGACGGCCGGAGTCGGGGCGCGCGGCGGCCGGAGCTGGAGAGGAGAGGGGGAGGCGGCGGCCGGAGCTCGGGGTCGGGGTCGCCGGAGAGGGGCCGAGGAGCTCGAGGGAGGGGCGAGGCGCGGAGGCGACGACGTGGGGAGCCGGGGCGCGTGGGCGGCGGACGGGCGACGGGACTGGGAGGAGGACGGAGCGGCGCGGGGGCGCGGTGGAGGAGCCGGGGCGCGCGGCGAGGAGACGGGCCGCGGGGCCCGCGCAGGCCGAGCGGGCCGCGGGCGGCTGCCACGTGGCAGGCGCCCGTTGGCTCGGGCGGCGGCGGCGGCGTCCGTCCGGACCGGACGTGTCCGGCGCGCGGAGGACGAGGGCTAGGGTTTGGACCGGAATTTCGGAGGGGAGGCATATTTATAGGTAGAGGGAGCTAGGAGACTCCAAATGGAGTGTGGTTTTCGCCCACACGATCGTGATCGAACGACCGAGAGCATGGAGGGGACTTAGATGGGTTATTGGGCTGTTTGGAGGGGGTTTTGCTGCAACACACAAAAGGACTTTGCGGTTACCCGGTTAACCGTTGGAGCATCAAACGACCTCCAAATGGAACGAAACTTGACAGGTGGTCTACCGGTGGTATACCAAGGCCACTTGGCAAACCTCGGTCCATTCCGAGAACGTTTTAACACCCGCTCACGAAAAAAAACAAGAGGGGTGCGCCGGTGCATGTGGGAGTGTCGGATTGCAAAACGGACAACGGGGAAAATGCTCGGATGCATGAGACGAACACGTATGCAAATGAGATGCACATGATGACATGATATGAGATGCATGACATGAACAAAATGCAAAACGAGAGACAAAACCCAACCACGGAAGGAATATCATAACACATAGCCGAAAATGGCAAGAGTTGGAGTTACAAATATGGAAAGTTACATCCGGGGTGTTACAGTTAGTGCTCAACTTGAACAATACAAGCATATCAAGCCATGAAAAGTGTATATTGTCAATGCCCACCTTGAAGTATGGATACCATCTTGGGCTTCCGCGAATCTTGGGTGGAGTCTGACCAGATGGTCTCCTGATCATCTCTCCTCTAAGCTCCCCAATAGCAAAAAGCACTTGCTTGAAGTACCTAGAGATGGTCTCCATTGATCTCCTGAACGTGTTGTGAATGACCCTGAACCTCTGGTTATGGCCAACAACATGGAGGAACATGGCCACTTACTCTTCGACATTGGTGTTGATGCTATCTTGTAGCAGCCCCCAGCTCCTGAAGGTCTCGACAAGCCTGGCAAATGGTGCTCTTTTCATTCGAAGCATCCACAGAGCCTCGACATCATTGCAGTTGTAGATGTAGTTCAGATTTTGGATCCTCCCCTGTTCCCGGAGAAACAATGGACCATAGCGGATCAAAGGCCTCCCAGCACGACGAACAACTCTCTGGTTCATGAACATGACCCATGCCTGAATCACACTAATCAGTGCTGCTGCCTGGATTATCAGCCTCATCCGTGCGTCCATAACCTAGTCGACATCGATGGTTCGTTCAGTGGGAAATCGATCCTACACCTAGCCTAACGGCCTAACCACCGAGCTAACAAAGGGGGGTGCTGCTTACCGGCATTGGAGACGAGGACGGCATAGGGGGAGCCATGGCACAGACTAGGTCAACCAGACGGTGGTCAATAGTAAGGGGAGCACCAGATCCGCCGCAAACGTCGCCGCCTCTTCCGCCCCCGCCGCCGCCTCTAGCGCAGATCTGAAATCGCAGCCGCCGCCGGTGGTGAGGCAGTAGGGAAGAAAGGGGGCAGTGGCTATGGGTGAGCGAGTGAAAGGGGATGAGGCTAGATTTGGCGCCGGGACGGCGCGCCAGATTTCCATCTCCCGCCATCCCCGCTCGCCGTCGCGTCGCACCCACCCGTGCGAACTTGCGCTGCACTCTGCCTGGGGTGCAAGAAACTGCCGATCTGAGTGTTTCCAGCGAGCCAGGCTCTGGGCTGCTTTGAGAAGCGTGTGATGCAGACCCAACAGTAAAACCAGGCAACCAAACAGGCCTCTCCCTTCCCGCGCGGGATTGGTTGGGCTGGATGCGGGCAACCAAACACGCCCTAGGTGAAAGTTGTTTTCTGAACCGGAGGATGCGCACTGCTTATTTTCAGTGTCGTATTTTGAAGAGAAAGAAATTACAAGCGTAACAAGAAAATATCTTTGAACTTGAGAACCACTACAATATGGTATCGATACACACAAATACGTGACACTACGATCACATATATGGCCCTGTGAATGCTCGTGCGCTGTGTTGCCGACACGTACTCCTCTCGATGACCGTTTTGCAAAAAAACTTGCTTTGTACATAATGAACCCACGGCCCATAGCTCGCGTGGCTTAAAGAGCCCGAATCAGTACCAAAAAATTCCGAAATCGGTTCTCTACCCCCCAATCCATGGAGAGCGAGTGTTCGGTGGCCGGTGGAATCGCCGTCGGTGCTCTTTCTATGGCAATCAAGCCTGTGCGAGCCGGTGGACCACGTCGTCGAAACTCGCACTGGTGGACTGGAAGAAAGTTCATGCAAGAGGTGTGGAGGTGCGGTAGCCAAAGCTCCGACCATGAGGTCCTCACGCGCCGGGGATGGCTGTGTTGGAGGCGCAGTACCGCAACCGTGTGCTACTGACAATCGTGATCGGAGACAGCAACGGTGAGATGACGCTCGCTGCCCTGCTTGACGTCCTGGAGGAGAAATCATGCGTCAGGTTGTCGCTGGTGTGCATCGAAGTGGCCACCCTCCGCACGATCTGTGGCTCACCTTCACCGACGGCGTGATGTACACACACGTTGGAGTTCTGGTTTAGCCATTGGAACCACGTAGTGTGCGCAACGCCCGACTCGCTGGACTACAAGACCACGGTTAGCTTCGAAGGGCTACCCGGCGAGGTGTATGAGCCGAAAGCTGTCATGAGTGTCCTGACCAAGCTAGGCGGCGAGCTCATCGAGATTAGGCCATCGGAGGACAAGAGCGAGATGGTCATGGGCATGTGGTTCCTGTTCACACGTGAACACGTCATCGTGTACCTTCAACGCTGAGGGTGATGCACCACAGCTCACGTCGAAGGAGACCCATCCGGAAGTGTGGTACGCAAGCAATCCGGCATGCGCTTTTGTAGACCCGAAACCCCACACGCCCGGGAGGGACCCCGTCTGGATGCATGACGGCTATGGGCTGCCCTACGTTGACTTGACCGCCCCTAGAGCCTCGTGGATTCGCAGTCCTCCATTGCTGAAGAACGACGAAGAACGAGAAGAAAGGTACAAGGGTAGGAGATAGATGAACACAAAAAAGTACTAGATGTGTTTGTCTGATTGTGTGTTGTTTAATCGTTCGTCACCTCTCATCTATTTATGAGGCGGCTGGACTTCCCGTACAATAAAAGGACTCCAAATCCCGTCCAACTCTTTCCAAAATTAACCGAACTCGGATTTAGGCAAGTTTGAGACATCAGTTCAGTTTTTGAGTCTCATAGGCAACAAACGGCCTCGGATGAAGATGCGCCCAAAAACAAATTTAACCATTTCGATGATACGAATAACTTTCATGTTGAACGTTTTTCGATTCAAGGCCATCTTCAGGGCCGAATCGCTCGCGCAAGATAGACTATTATTCACGCTACCCATCAGACACCATGTCTGATGGGGCGCGCCACTTTTGACTCGTGACAGGGCCGCACTCGGGTGGCTCTAACTTTTACATACGATCCCGGGTTGAGATGATTTTTATATTAGAACTGACCGTTTTAACGAGACGAATACAATTCGTGTAGAAAGTTTTCTCATTTGAGGCTGTCCTTGAGGCGTAATTGGCCGAACAGTGCTCTGGATACAAAATCTTGGTATTTCAAACACAACTTCGGCCTTCGAGATGAGATTAGATGGCGATGGCCCAAACTTCAAAGATGTTCATGTCAACAATATGGAACTTTTTCATGAAGATCACTTCTCCATTTGAGACAATCTTAATTGTATTTCGTACCATGCCAAAATATGGTGTTAACACATGCCCCATATTTTTCGGCAAAACTAGTGTGCCGAAAAATAACTTGCACGGAGTTTGTTCTAAGGACGATGTCAACACTCCATCGGCCATTTGCATATTTTTAGGATGATAAGTATATATCGGCCATTGCTTGTTTGAACCTCTTGATGCAAACTTGGGTGAAAACTTCTCAGCTTCTGTAACAATCTGGTGATAAAGTTCCATAGATATGTATCTCAAAACCATCCTACGAACCAGATTGTTCACCCTTTTTCTAGGATTTTATAGATAATCACGAATGAACTTCTTCCAATCCTTGCTTCGCGTGCACAAAAGTTTCATTAGTGGCCGAAGCGATGAGCTCCAATTCGGCCTTATCTACGTTGGCGAGAATAAGCATTGGCTATTGATGGCTATATGCAATACACCATGATCAATATAGTAGCTGGATGCTTGCTGTGCCAACTCATTTGCTATTCAATTGTCATGTCTAGATATATGAGCAGACATACCTCAAAATAAATTATAAGTGATTCGTCAAAACATTGATAACCCTTGGATATTTGTTGGACTTCTCATAACGAATCACCAAACGCCTCAATATGTGTAGCACCTATGACAACCAAAGGCTTGTTTCGCTTTCCAATCGAACTAAGGACGATGTTCGAATACTACATCGGCCATGCTTTGACATATTCTTAGGACGATAGATAAATATCGGCCATTAACATAAGGTCCATGTAAACTTCATCCACCAAAATAAGTATAGCCAAAATAAACAAATAAAATGACAAATCAAATATTTCGGCCCTTTGGATCAGCAATAAACTTGTAGCTAATCAAATATATAGTGATTTGGTAATACCCTTTCATGATATAAGAAATTATATTGCATCCATGGATCTAAATAAGCCCATGGAGGGTGACTGATCGTACCTGGGGATGAATTCCATGGCAAAGACAACAATGGCATGTTTGGCGAATATGGATGATGTGCTAACCGAAGATTTTGATGGGGTGATGCAAACCTTCGGCTTAATTGTTTTTGGCCTCCATCCTTCTCTTCCTTCACTTTTATAACACTTGTTGCAATAGAAGGTTGCACATCATTTTTATTTTGACCGCTCCTATTGGGAACCCATGCCATGTTCTTCTTTTTCAGCTCTTGTGCACTAAGCTTTTGTAATTCCTTCTTTTGCCAATACGATAAGCCGAGTGGGCACGTCGGATGTGATTCTGTTTCAACCAATGGCAACACTTTTTTGGCCTTATGCACCCTCAACTTCTTTTCTTCGGATTTGGCACTTGATTGATTCATCTCATTGTCTTTAGTAGCCAATGTCAACACTTCAATTGGCTCTTTATCCTTTAAGATCAAATCTGAAGTAGCACACTTACGACCATTTTTTTAACGCGATAGACTTGCTCAACCACCTCCTTATTCTTCCTTGTGCTCCGGACCGATTTTTTTGGAGTGAAACGGTCTCTAACATATGATTGTTTATTGAACGTGGGTCTTTTTGGAGCTGCATGATCTTTGTGAGACGGTCTAAAATAAAATGGAAAATGTGCACTTGAATCGTAACTGTCCCATAGTGAATATGGATACAAATTAGCATAGGGAGGTATCCATGGCACTGGCATTGGCGGCCAAAAAATAAGGATATGAATATGTTGCATTGCAATTTTCCCTTTGCCAATACCAGCCATCAGATTTGCACCTAGGGGGTGATCTTGACGCTTTTGAATTACTTGGCCGATAAGAAATTTTCTCCTCACTTATATTTTGATATTTTCCAATAGTTGCGCGAAAGTGACTTTTGGCTTTTTACCTTTGTGCTTACCTCGGCCTTTGCTTGCATCAATCTTTGGATTTTCTTGTTGGCCCCCAGTACTTGATGTCTTCATTGCAACTTTGATGGAATTTTTGCCCTCAAGAATATTATCGTTGTGCTCTTGAACAACTTCCTTACATGAAAGCTTGATCCCAATATCTACAGTTTTTACCTTCTCATGTTTAAATAGATCAGCTTGAAGCAGCCGATGCAAAAACCGTTTGCCATCAGGACCAATCAGAATAGACTGGTCATCTCTTGGTGTCTCAACAAATTTCAGTCGTGATTTATCAATGGCCGATTTAACTATTTGACGAAACATGTTGCAATCCTCAAAATTATGCTTGGACGAATCATGCAACTTACAATACATTCGTCCTTGGATTGATGGCTTAACATGGTGACCAAGAATTCTAATGTAATTATTTTTCACCAACAAATCAAATATTTGATCACACATGCTTGAATTGAAGGTATACTTCTTATTTTCTAGCCGATCTTGTTGTGAGAACGGCTTTGGAGTTAAGAAAATGAATGGTTCAGATTTTACATCACCCCATTCGGCTATGCATTGTGTTTTGCACTCTATATCCGATGTTTTTGGATAAGATATTATATTAGCATTGATTTTCTCAACATAATTTAGAACATACATGTCTCAATTGAGACCAAATGCAAGCCAAGTAATAAATAAGCAAAGCTACCCAATTAGATATGAACTTTAGATAAAGCAATGGGGAAAGCCTTGGCTGCAACAATAAGTCATTATCGGTCTTTATAAATGCTGCAATGGGTTGACCGATATGCTCAATAACAATTTTATTGCATCAACAATAAAGTTGTGACCAAATCTGAAAACATGTAAATTACCTGCAAGCCATACCTCTTCAAATATGTTGGGAGAGCATGATGGTGGTGTGACTTGAAGAACATCTTGATCCGTCTTTGGATGGCTCCCCAACGCCTTGTCATCAACCTTTTCTTGATTCCGTGCATCATTACTTTGAAGATCCATGTCAGTCGAACTTTGTTCGGCTACTTGTCCTTGTCCTTGAAACTTGTCAATTTCTGTGGCACGGAACTCATACGGCAGGAAGTAGGTTCCATTGACATCAGAAAAATCAAGCATGGTTGTTTTGCTATGCTTGCCATGCCCTTTCCCAATAATGCTTGCCTCTTTGGATTTAATGGACCCGGAATATATACTACTTGATTCGGCTTTTTCAACCGAAGCACTTTCATGTTCCCAATCATCCTTCTTTTCATTGATTCTACCAATTGGCCATGCTTTTTTTATTTAAGCCAATTCCTTTTCTATTTGTTTCTGGCGGCGAGTGGCAAAATGGGCTTTAAGCTTTTTCTCAATTTCAGCCCACTCCAGATATGATTGCCCCCCAATGCTTTTAGATTCTTTCGACAATGACACATGAGTGTTAGCAATTGTGTAGGGGGCCTATAATATGGTATAGTACTAGGTGAAGGCATATGCATTGTTGTAAAACCATATTTTTGCTCGCCAATTTTATCAATTGGCAAATATTCATCTTCTTGTAAAACTCTTGCTTTTATTGCATTATAATCAGGAACTAACCCCTTATCATGCTCTTCAAGGAAAAGAGCACTAATCTTGTTATTTCGGGCTATATCCCTTTTTAACGTAGGCACTTCCCATTCTGTAAAGGACTGCTTCGCAGTATTTTTAGATTCTTTCGGCAATGAGGTGTTGCCGAAATTATGTAATTGCGTAGAGAATGCATTATATGCTACAATATTAGATGATGGCATGTGCACTCCTGGAAATTTTTCACTTATTCGGCTATGACCATGAAGGTGCGGAGCCGAATTATGAGCATCTACAGTTGTATACGGTGCCGAAAAATTACTAACATGAGGTGTAGCATATGACGGTTGAGAGTAACTGGCCGAATAGCCAGTAGTAGCATGGCCAATTCTCTCATTCATCGGCATGGTTGGATTAGTATATTGCACATTAGTTGTCGATGAATAAAAGGGTGAAACACTTTCTTGAATGGCATTGGAAATTCTAACATGAGGTGTTTCAAATTTATTAACCGAACTCACCATGTTGTTCATCGGCATAACGATTTGTGGGGTTGCCGATGCATGAGAGTTGGGCACATATGGTGCATGTTACTAGCATCATAAGAAGTTGAAGCATGTAAATTACTTTGAATTGGCAATTGCACGTAGTTAGATGCATGATTGAAAAAACTAGGGCTGGCCGATAGAGTATACTCATTGAACGATCCAGTAACACCATATGAATTATTTGCATCTACAATAGGGAATTGGGTATTCATATTACCTTTGTAGATTGCAAACCCTAGATAACGATCTCTTCGTAGCAAGAATGGGCCAGAGACCGTTCAAAGCTTCGATCCCCAGCGGAGTCGCCAAAAAGTGTGTTCGCACACAAACACGTCACCGTGTACCTCCAACACTGAGGGTGATGCACCACAGCTCACGTCGAAGGAGGCTCGTCCGGAAGCGCGGTACGCAAGCAATCCGGTAGACACTTTTGTAGACCCGAAACCCCACATGCCCGGGAGGGACCCCGTCTGGGAGCATGACGGCTATGGGCTGCCCTAGGTCGACCTGACCGCCCCTAGAGCCTCGTGGATTCGCAGCCCTCACTGCTAAAGAACGACGAAGAACGAGAAGAAAGATACAAGGGTAGGGGATAGATGAACATGAAAAAGTAGTAGACGTGTTTGTTCGATTGTGTGTTGTTCAATCGGCTATCACCTCTATCTATTTATGAGGCGGTTGGACTTTCCGTACAAGAAAAGGACTCCAAATCCCGTCCAACTCTTTCCAAAATTAACCGAACTCGGATTTAGGCAAGTTTGAGACATCAGTTCGGTTTTTGACTCTCATAGGCAACAAACTGCCTCGGATGAAGATGCGCCCAAAAGAAAATTTAACCGTTTCGACGATACGACCAACTTTCATGTTGAACGTTTTTCGATTCAAGCCCATCTTTAGGTCCGAATCGCTCGCGCAAGACAGACTATTATTCACGCTACCCATCAGACACCATGTCTGATGAGGCGCGCCACTTTTGGCTCGTGACAAGGCCGCACTCAGGTGGCCCTAACTTTTACATACAATCTCAGATTGAGACGATTTTTATATCAAAATCGATCGTTTCGACGAGACAAAGATAATTTGTGTAGAAAGTTTTCTCATTTAAGTTGGTCCTTGAGGCGTAATTGGCCGAACAGCGCTCTGGATACAAAATCCCAGTATTTAGAACACAACTTTGGCCTTCGACATGAGATTAGATGGTGATGGCCCAAACTTCAAAGATGTTCATGTCGACAATATGGAACTTTTTCATTAAAATCACTTCTCCATTTGAGACCATCTTAATTGTATTTCGTACCATGCCAAAATCTGGTGTCAACAGTTCCGCAATCCCTCCAAGGTTCCCAAGGTTCTGGATCTGGAGGTCCCGGAGCCCAAGGTACCGATGTGGAGCAAGTTGCCTTCCTGTGACGATGAATGTGAGTCGCTGCCTACTCCTGTGCCACCGACGTCCTAGCGAACCCTGAAGCACACTATCAGCATCCATGTCATGCATGTGTTTGACCATGGTGAGCTGATGTCCGAAGATTTGCGGAACGTATACCTCCCTAATGAAGGCGAATGCCTCGGTCGTGAGCACGAGTTTGTGTGTTGGCATATGATTGTTGACGACGCCAGACATGCACGTGACGCTGGACACTCTAGAGAGTGAACACATGCTCTGTTGTTTCTGCATAGTTTAAGTTCAGTTTAGATTCACTTGAAATGTGTGCTCTGAACTACTTTCAATTCTGGTTAAGTGTGATGTAATGTTTAGGAACTGGGTTGTAGTGCTTCTAAGTGGCCTTTTGCAGTGAATTATGAGGTAATATCTGATTTGAAGAACTGAATTTTAGTATGTGCTTCATAGTTTGAACTTAAGTATCACATCCGAGATGTTTCCCAAATCTGGTATGTTAAAAATTTCACAAGGAATTAAAAATTTCTAGGAAATACCCATGATTGCCTAGGATTGTTGAAGTTGACTTTGCTTTGTTTGATTGTTTTCCTAGAAGGGATAAATCCCAAAGTAACCAGTAGGAACCCAAACCACTTTTGAAATATAGTTGGCTAGACCCTCTGCCATTTTTTCTAAAATGAATTTGAAACACATTTTGAAACCAAACTCAAATTCAAATAGAAAATATAATTTACAGGAATTATATGTCCAAAATGATCAAACAAAAAGTTCACATGTTCACAAATATTGCATCTGGAATTTAGAAAATATTCTCTGTTGGGAGAAAATAAAATTCAAAACCTATTTGAATTAATAGAGAAAACAGAAAAGAAAAAGAAAGAAGAACATAAAATAAAAAAGAGCAAATAAAGAGAAAAAGAAAAATGTCCCATCTAACTGCTAGCCAGCCAGCGCCCCCTCTCTCCCTTCTCTCTCTTCGACCGCCCAGATCCACGCGTCAGCTGCTTCTCCCACCTCTCCCCCGCAACCGTTGCCCATGTTCGCCACGACCCCCACGCCCACGTCTGCGCACCCACGCGTTCTCTGGACACGCCTGCCCCTGAGACCTTATCCTATAAATTCCCATCACTTTTCTCTCTCGTTCGCCCCAGGTCGTAGCACCCCTTGCTGCAAGGCTGCTCCGCTGCGACCCCATTACCGCCGTTCTGACCTAGCTTTGCTCCGGCCAATTCCGGCCAGCACAGCCTCCACCTCGACCCACCACTGCTACCAACACACTTCCCAACTCCGTGCGCACCTCCTAGATAACCCCGACACGCCCAAGACCCCCTAGAGCCCTAATTTCGTCGGAAGCCGAACCTCGCCGCCGCTCCATCGTCGTCTCTGACGAGGTGAGCTTCCCCTTCCCACCTCTTCTCCATGTCCACTTAACTCGCAGTGACAGCGTGCACTTGTTGACCTCCTTGCCTTGTCCAGGGGTGCTTGAATTCGAGCACCCCGTCTTCACCAGGAGCCCCACCCACGCACATCTCCGGCGAGCTCGCAACCATCGCCACCGTCGTCCCCAGCCCCGGCCGAGGCCACCATCGCCCTCCCCTCGTCGAGCCGCGTCCACTTGAGCCCTCCGCCATTACCAGAATCCTCTAGAGCGCCGAATCTGTCGAAGTCCGAGCTATGCGCCACCGCGTTCGCAAATTTCGGCGAGGCTCTCCAATGACCTAATTTTGGTGAGATCCCGATCTGTTCCCATCCGTTAGATCCAAATCGCACGCACCACACACACTCACTTAAGCCATCCGGTACGGACCAACCAGAGAGCACCACGTCATCAACATTTTCCAGAACCTTATCCACTCGTTGTCTGTTAATTCGATTAAATGGCAAATTTGCAGGAAAATCTCTGAACTTAAAACACACACAACTTTTTATCTGTAGACCCAAATTGAGTGTGTCTTTTGCAAAAATGATCCTTATGAAATATACTACCACCTTAAAAGAGAAATTTGGATTTTGAATAAGTCAAATTTTAAATTCAAACAGAGTGAATTCAAATTCAAATAGGCCATAACTTGCAAATCATAATTCCAAATTAATTGATTCTTTTTTAGGCTAGTGACTTGTAGTTTCATCTTAGCCCTTGCAGTCTAATTTTAAAATAAACTAAAATTAGAATTTGAATATAGTTTAAATAGTAGAAGTAATTTAAATAGTAATTAAAACTAAATTGGTTTAACTTTGAATTAAAAATGTTCATTAGGATAATTATTATACAAATGAGTTAGGAAACTATAATATGAACTTTAGTAAATATTTTTGGACTATAATTTGACTTTAAAAAATTCAAATAACATTTTAATAAAATTCAAACAATGTTTAATTATAACTCTAAATCCCTATATTTAATTTGAATGAAACCAATGCAATATGATTTAATGAATTAAATTGGACCTAGTAATTATTTTGGAGTTAATAATTGACTTTAGAAAAATATGAACTCAAGTTAAATTAAATAGAGTTTGAAAACTAATGCACATAGTAAATCATTTGGGATTAATATTTGACTTTAGTTCAAATCAAATAAATGAACTTAGTCATAATGTTGGATTTATATTTGACTTTAGTCTAAAGTAAAATCAAATAGATAAACTATAGTAAATATATTGGATCTATATTTGACTTTAGTTTGAACTTGAATTTAAATAAATAAACTTAGTAAACATGTTGGATTGGTATCTAACTTAGGGAATCAAACTAGATTTGAATCTTAGTTCACACTTAAGTGGGATTGAAAACTATTTGCACTTAGTAAAAGACTTTGGATTTAAACTTGACTTTAGCTCAAACTTGAAGAAGGTTCAATAATAATAACCTTAGTAAGTGATTTTGGAATCACAATTGAATTTAGATTAAACCTATAGTAAATAAACTTTAGTAATTGTATTGGATTTGTATTTGACTTTAGGAAATTTTCATTTGAATTTTGTTGAACCTAAGTAAAACTCACTTAGAAGTCATTTAATTAATCTAATTTAAATGAAATAATTTTGCAAATGAATTTATGAACTAACATCAGTCAAAAATGAAATATTTTGGACTTGAACCTAGCTTTGATAATTCAAACCTAATTCAATTTCAAATCTTAATTCAATTTGAATTCAAACATGGTGAACCCTTCTTCAATTCAAATAGAATTGGAAGCCAGACCAAGATATCATTTTCATACACTAGTGTGTTCAAGATCATGAAGGGTCTACAAGTTTGAATTCTCATTTAAACTTGAACATGAACTTGGCTATCCAAGTTTCAAAGACCATGACTCGTGTTGTTAAGATTCTTCTAATTGGATCCGACAACCACAACTTGACATCACATACCCTTATGTGATGAAAACCTTTACTACGAAACTTGCATGTGAACCCTTATTTAACATGTATTCGAAGTGACAACCACCATGTTGTTTTCCAAACTCTTATGAGGATCACACAGCACAATGACACTAACACCATGCACAACACTTGTTGTATGTTTGATTTGTATTGTATGTTTGTTTCTGATTGCTCTTTACTTACGATAAATTGTTCGGAGAGCGAAGAGTAGCCTTATCAAGATTGTGTATGTGAAGAACTTCATCAATTACCAAGATTTGTTTATGTGAAGAACTTCATCGTTTACCATGCAAGTTGCATTTCTGATGATATTTTCCTAGGTTTCACCTTGTTGTCATACTATGCTGAACCTAGAATAGGTTAGCCACATGTTTACCCTAAACGTTTGTAGCACCCTGGCTCAGAGAAACCGGAACGCCCCGTATTCCAGCCCAGAGATCGAGGAGAAGTCTTCTGGAATACGGCACTGCTTAGCATAGAACAAACCAGCTCTTTATTGCAAGCTATATTGGGTACAAGGGGATTACATCGGCACGACAACACTACGCCTGCCACGGTTGTTCTATGTAAATAGCAGAACAACTCGATGCAGCGGAATGACTACTGGCAGCGGAACAACGACGGCGGTGATGAACTCCACTCCCCAGGGACTCTGGCTGGAACGCTTATCCTAGCGCGCAAATAAGGGATCCACGAAAAACAAGCAATCGTATCGGGCATGACCTGCAAACTGGCATGACACGCCAGGTCAGTACATTGAATGTACTTGCAAGCTCACAGCAACCAAAGCAATCAAGACAGACAACGGCATGGCAATTACAGGTTAACACGAATTAACATGATACTATCAGATCAATTATAGCATGAACAAGATGATACAGCTAGAACAATACGAGCATGGCATAAACATATGATAATACTAGCATGCAACATGATGATGCTATCATGCACCAACTTACTCTGCTCGGGTTACCTCGTAACCATCACCTGCACAAACTTACCATTACGGACATCACACGATCATCTCAGGATCCAATCAAGCTTGGTAGTAACAATACCGTAGTAATGATTTATGACCACAAGGAGCTTGACTTTTACCCTTGACTCTCGCATAACACCACAAATATCCAACAAGTTGGCACTCACGATACCACAGTGATCCTCTTACGATCACATAAATATCAACCAACTTCTTTCATCATCGAACCGAGGTTGTTATTAAGCACATTATTATTATTACTGTTGACCCATAGTGTGACCGACATGAACTGGGCCCATATCCGCGGGCGCGGCTATCGATAGATTTAACACACACACACACTCTGCAAAGGTTAGCACACTAAACCCACACCACGGAACCCTGGCCTCGCACTCCCATTCGGGTGGACCAAAGCGTTCCGACAAAACCGTCCTACTGCCATGATACTCTCCCGGCCACTTCGACCAACTCCCCTTTGGGCTAAGTCCTAGGTGGCCCCGTGCCTACCAAAGGCACCAACGGCCACGGTCGTGGCAAAACGGTCCCAAACGGGGACAAGGATCCATACTCAGCAACGGGCACACAAGGCTTATGCCGTCCTACCTTATCAGGGTAGCGCCCGCGCATAACCTTCCCTCGCGGGAGGCACCGGTGAGAGGCATGACAATAGACGCAGCTAGGACCCCCCCCCCCCACATAGGGTAAGCATGGTTGCACTGGTCAGATCGATATGGTGGCACCATGACTCAGCCAACAGTTGTTCAAGTTCAATTTAATCTGGTTAAACTTGAATGCAATATGCTGAGCCATGGTAAAATAACATGATGCAACTACAATGCATGAACATGATATCAAAGTAAGCATGGAGGTGCAACATAATCAACCAGCATAACAACAACATTTAATCAGTTATCCAAATGAGCATAGCATAATGACGAGCATGAATATCACCACTCGAATACTACTCATAGCATAACATGAAAACTAGCATCGACAATAATTACCATGCAATAACATAATAATAAACTACCATGCAAGTATTTAATCAACTGGATGCAAAGAAACATGCATAACGGCGGTACTCGAAACAGACGATAGTCATGCACCAAAGACCATCACCAACATGTACTACTACCAAACATTGCCAATATTAAAGTAATACTAGCATGAAGAACATAATAACAGAGTGCAAGAAAACATAGCATGATGGTAAATACCAATCCATAAGCATAACCGAAATACCGACAGCAGTAGCAAAACAATCAAACAGTTATTAAAGATTCAAGTTGGAAACGAATGCTTTTGCATGGCTATCATGCTAATGGTGGTTGTGGCTTGCCTGGGTATGAGGAAGGCTCCGGGGAGAAGTGCGGAAAGATCGCGGAAGGAATCGCCGGAAAGGGTACTCTCTCGGAGGGGCTGATTAGGGCAAGGGCAAAATGGTCATTTTCAGAATGTTGAAACATAGTGAAAATGGTACCAAAAGTTTGGGCTCGAAGAGACGAAGATGTGGGCGTTGGATTCACCTCAATCGGAGTTACGGTTGCGGAGATATGGGGTGTAGAAGATCAGGGACTTTTCTGCAAAAATATCATCACAAACAAGTCCCTGAGTGGATAAGGCAGAAGCGGTTTTTGAGAAAATACGCTTTCCAGAGAGGAAAACGTACTTACGCCCGAAGAGGAAGTGGAATACGCTTTCGATAAGGGAAAACGTACTCACCAAGAGTACGTCTCCACTTATCCACGTCAGCATAGGCGAGGCCGGCCAGCTGGGTCACTTACAGGCGGGGCCGTCGTTGACTCTCTCTCCTCCCTCATTCCTTCTTCTTCCCTCGACTCGCGCCCGCAGAACAGAGACGGGCTCCCGGCGCCGGCGCTCGCCTGGCCAGCTCCGGCCGCCTCCGGTGGAGCTAGGACCACCGGAGCGTTCAGGGCGGCGAGGCGCACCCATTCCCCCACCATTCGAACGCCAGGGAGCAACGGGCAGGACGGGAACATGGCCGCGGCGGACGGGGCTTCGGCCGAAGATACAGGATGAGGCCATGGTGATTCCGGCGACTAACGGAGGGTTGCGGGAGAGGTTATGGTGGCTGGGTGACCTACTACTGGTGGAAGACGGAGGAGAGGGGCTTCGGTTCGCCGGAATCGTAGTGGACAGGGGCGGCGGCCATGGAGGCAATGGCGACCACAGAGAGCTCCTCGAGCTCGCTGGGTTGGCTAGGCGGGGCTCTGGGAGTGAGGGAGGAGCGCTGGTGAAGAGAGGCGAGGTCGGGGAGGCCTTAAATAGACGGGGGTGGTGCTGGCCGAGCTTGCGTCGCCGCGGACGTGTGGCCGACGCCGCGGACGCGTGTGTGCGCGCATGGGCTCGGAGGTTGGCGACGAAGGAGGAACAGGGGAGAGGTTCACGGGGCAGAGGCGGCCAGGAGAGCACGGGAAGGATGACGAAGGCGATGAACCGAGCCAAACCGCCACTGTACTCTTGTGGGCGCTTGGCGGCTAGCTCCGGAGAGGACGCTTCGGGAGGGGGCAGGGACACGAGAGCGACGGGAGAGGAAGGGGGAGTTAGGCCAGCACCCTCGGACGCGAGAAATTCGTCGAGGCAGAGCTGGCCGGCGCATCCCGATGCTCGGAGCGCGGCCAACGCTGCCAGAGCGCGTGCACAGACCCGCAAACAACACGGTCACCACTGCGCCCGGCAAGGAGGGGACGCTAGAGACTACAGCGAGCTATCTAGTGACTAGTCCCTGATTAATAGAGGCCGAGGGAGTTGATGGATCACGCAGAAGTGCCAAGGAGAGATGTGAGTGATCGCCTGAAGTTTGCTGTATCAGTTTTGGCTGAGTACTGATGATCAACAGGAACTTGATTGGGTAAAATGGAGATGTGTGGGGTGTTTGGGATAGGAAGGACTATGATCCTGGAAAGTTTGGATGGAAATGGACCAATATTTAATGCACTTGCTTTGCAATTGCATAAACTGGTCCAGAATAAAGATCAGGAAGGTGCACTCAAATGGAGAAGCCACTTGAGCTGAAATTTGGCAAGGCAGGGTTATTTGTCCATATGAAGATGCTCATAAAGTATCATACCAATTGGCCAAGCCAAAATGGTACTTCCTTCATAGCTATCCTCTTTGAACAGGAACTTGAGAAAATTCCTGAGGAAAAATGGCTAGATGAAATGAGCCCGAATTTGGTGGAGATAGGTTATATGGGTAGGAGAAGGTATAGAAAAATTTACAGCCATAATGGAGCAAGATAAAATATACTTGCTTCACAAACTGAAATTTTGGACAGAATCAAAGAATTGAAGATGAGCTCACATGGAGGCATTACATGAGCTCAACTTTGCTGGAGGGCTATGATATGATGATATAGGGGTCATTCATAAATTGCAACTCATTTGGATATTCCTAGCTTGTACATCCTTCACAAAATTTCTTTCTGGACAGAAAATTTGGAAAATCATAATTAAATAACTACTAGGCAAATGAGGTTGCACTTTGGCATGTGGCAAAGATATGGACAGGAAAAGAGGTCCAAGGAGTATGAGGTCAATTGGGCAAAGGAAAATAGCACTTGCTTCACAATGTGCCATTTAGGGCAGAATAGGAAATAAATTATTTGAGCATGATTATAAACATGCAAAATGAAATAATTTTCCATATTTGAGGAAGATATGACCCAACCAATTTGTGAGAATTATTTGGGAATTTTAGGAGTGATGGAAATATAGGTTGCTTCACAACCTAGGGCAAATTGAGTTATTCCTTTAATAGAAAAGGAATATTCTCAAGGAAAAGATTATTGGGATTGGTCCAAGATGGAAATGGCAAGGTCTAGGGAAGGATTTGAGGTTGACAAGCCACTCTGGAAGCAAAGAAGAGGTCATCTTCTTCAGTTTCCAGACCACAAAGCCACGGAGAAAGAAAACTCAAGCAAAAATCTCAGAAAAACAAATGAAAAAGAAAGGGCCAAAAATCAGGCTGTGACAAACCTTCCCCCTTAAAGAAATCTTGTCCTCGAGATTTGGTTGCTCAAGGAATACGTATGAACATACTTCCTTAAGGAAACTGTTTCCAACTCGGGTATCCTTTTTCCTTTGTTGATTGTTCCCATTAAATTCTTCATCTAACTTGCGTGACTGGTTCTGGGGTGGTTGGCTTTACTGTATCCATATCCTGGCAGATCTTACTTCACCTTTTCCTGCTTATACTGGCTCCAATTCTGTTCATAGCTGCTGACTGATCTGAGATTTACCATGTCTGAAATATATGTCTGTCTCACAAATCCGAGGGTGATTTCCGATTGCTCTGTCTGTTCTGCAAACTGTCCATGAATTGGTGATTGGATTTTTCCTGATGAACACCCAAGCTCTGACTCCTTGCATTGGGTTCCTCCATTAAATCCAGGTTCTTCGGGTTCCAAACAGAGAGGTGAGGCATAACCATTTTTTCTGACAGATTCTGGCTTATCGCAGGAATTTCTGAATCATGTTGACTAGCTACACTGTCTTGAGTACCAGATCTGTACCAAATATTTGATTGTCGCCTATCGTGGCCAGCATAAGGGGTATGACCTTATCTGATAATATCCTCATCCTTGACTGACGGTGGTTCAAAATTGAGTAGACTCCTTAGGTGAATATCCATGGCGGTCGAGCCGGCCTTAGACTGTCCGGGGTATCTGCGCCATGTGAATCATGCAACAATTATCAGTCTGGCTCCTTCATTGCTGTTTTCCTTGCCTGGATCCTTGGGTGAAGGAGCGGGGTCATATTGCTTCTTCGTGTGACCATAGGTTCTGTCGGTTGCAATATTCTGACAGGCGTACTTTTATCCTCCTCTCCTGACATGGTAGCATCATTCCCATTGCAGGTTCATCGTCTCTCAAGTTTTAACCATAGGAAAATGATCATCTGAACCCTTGCAAGAAATCAGCAAATAAATCAGTAGCCACCAGAACGGTCTTTACAACTCAGATCTGGGACATTACTGAAGTAACTCAACCACGGCTCAAGACGGCCGAGAAGCAGCTCAGAGCAGGAGACCGTGCTGATAAGAAGAAAGTGACAGTTCCCTAAGACGGCCGAAAAGCAGCTCAGAGCAAAGGGCCACTGTCAAAAAGAAACTCAACAACTGTACGAGACGGCCGAAAAACAGCTCAGAACTCATGACAGTTGTTGAATAGAGAAATATAAAGTCGGCATCCACCCCGTATGGCCAAAAACGGCTCAGAACACAGGCGTGGTGCCGTTACAAGAGAAAAGAAGACAAGGGCTCATCAGGATCATATTCCAGGTTCACCGATACTTGTACAGAGCTCAGTGTTGTCGTCAATCCTCATAGTCCTTTGTCACACTGAGGTGTATAACTGGCTTCCTTCACATATATCTGAGATTCTGATTCCCGAGGCAGACTTGTGTTCTGAATGATTCTTGCTTCTGACCAACTGTTGCGGATCTGATTCTGCCATCTTTGACTGAAATTGCACTGTGGTTTTGCACATAGCTTATCTTCTTGCTGATCTAATCATTTTTGTCATGAAGAGTACACACTAAGGCAAACTTGATTATCCGTACTGTTGTAAGGAGTGCAAACATGATACTGACTGTCCATCCAGGATTCCTTTTGCATTCAGACAAGATATTCCAAATTTCACTGCAGTCTGTTGATAACTTCATTCCATTTATCTGAGCTTCCAAGTACTTGAATTCCTTGCTGATTCTTCAGGTCCGGTTTTGGTTGACGAGCAACTTTAATGAGGGGAAAATGATGCCACACCGAAGGCCCAAAGAAAGAAGCAAAAGAAACGACGAAAACAAAAGCACACAAGCATACAAATAATATAAATAATCAAGCAACATCACATATTACAGCGATTCACACAATAATATGCATGCATACCTAAGCACAGAAATCTCGCGGAAACTCCGGTATTACGGTCTAATATGCTGTGGCGATGTGCACGAAAGTGAGTCTGTGTGTGGAAAGAGTTGGCGTAACCAAGGCTACACCAAGCGCTGGCTGAACACCGGCTGGATCTGGATGGATACGGAGGCGAGGACGGACTTGGCGATCATGGAGTGAGACACGGAGGTCACGACCACATCATCATCAAGCGTACGAAAGGGAATCGTACACGTCCAAAGAATGGAATGACAGGGCAATATAGTGGAGGAAAAGCAAGGCTTGATGGCATTGCCCTTTTCTGATAACAAATATCAGTAAGCGTTGCCGAAGGGACGAGATGGATGGCACGATTCGGGATAGAGGCAAGTCTATCACCGAAATACATATGGGTGGGTAGTGGAAAGATATCGACGCGATACCTGAGCATAACTCCCGCAAATGGTGTCTGGAACACTTGGTACCATGGCATCACTCTGCTGGGACATAGATGAAACCAAACACCGAAAAGCAGGCATGCTGAGAAGGAGGGTGCAGGTAGTGGATCGAAACTGATACTACCTACACTCACAAGATTAACCGTTAGCGACAAGATAATAATCTATATGCATGCTATGCAACAAACAAATGCAGCAATCAAGTGCAACAACCCAACGGGGCTCTATACTACCGCATTCTAACGTTCGCATGGGCTAGGGCATCCTACAGCCAGACCTGCTCTGATACCAAGCCTGTAGCATCCCGTCTCAGAGAAATCGGAACGCCCCGTATTCCAGCCCAGAGATCGAGGAGAAGTCTTCTGGAATACAGCACTGCTTAGCATAGAACAAACCAGATCTTTATTGCAAGCTATATTGGGTACAAGGGGATTACATCGGCACGGCGACACTACGCCTGCCACGGTTGTTCTATGTAAACAACATAACAACTCGACGCAGCGGAATGACTACTGGCAGCAGAACAACGACGGCGGTGGTGAACTCCACTCCGCAGGGACTCTGGCTGGAACGCTTATCCTAGCGTGCAAATAAGGGATCCACGGCAAACAAGCAATCATATCCTACATGACCTGCAAACTGGCATGACACGCCAGGTCAATACATTGAATGTACTTGCAAGCTCACAGCAACCAAAGCAATCAAGACAGACAACAGCATGGCAATTACAGGTTAACACGGATTAACATCATACTATCAGATCAATTATAGCATGAACAAGATGATACAGCTAGAACAACACAAGCATGGCATAAACATATGATAATACTAGCATGCAACATGATGATGCTATCATGCACCAACTTACTCTGCTCGGGATACCTCGTAACCATCACCTGCACAAACTTACCATTACGGACATCACACAATCATCTCAGGATCCAATCAAGCTTGGTATTAACAATACCGTAGTAATCATTTATGACCACAAGGAGCTTGACTTTTACCCTTGACTCTCGCATAACACCACAAATATCCAACAAGTTGGCATTCACGATACCACAGTGATCCTCTTACGATCACATAAATATCAACCAACTTCTTTCATCATCAAACCGGGGTTGTTATTAAGCACATTATTATTATTACTGTTGACCTATAGTGTGACCGACACGAAATGGGCCCATATCCGCGGGCGCGGCTATCGATAGATTTAACACACACACACTCTGCAGAGGTTAGCACGTTGTACCCACACCACGGAACCCTGGCCTCGCACTCCCATTCGGGTGGACCAAAGCATTCCGACAAAACTGTCCTACTGCCATGACACTCCCCCGGCCACTCCGACCAACTCCCCTTTGGGCTAAGTCCTGGGTGGCCCCGTGCGTACCAAAGCCACCAACGGCCACCGTCGTGGCAAAACGGTCCCAAACAGGGACAAGGATCCATACTCAACAACGGGCACACAAGGCTTATGCCGTCCTACCTCATCAGGGTAGCGCCCGCGCATAACCTTCCCTCGCGGGAGGCACCGGTGTGAGGCATGACAATAGACCCAGCTAGGACTCCCCCCCATAGGGTAAGTGTGGTTGCACTGGTCAGATCGATATGGTGGCACCATGACTCAGCCAACAGTTGTTCAAGTTCAATTTAATCCGGTTAAACTTGAATGCAATATGCTGAGCCATGGTAAAATAACATGATGCAACTACAATGCATGAACATGATATCAAAGTAAGCATGGAGGTGCAACATAGTCAACGAGCATAACAACAACATTTAATCAGTTATCCAGATGAGCATAGCATAATGATGAGCATGAATATCACCACTCGAACACTACTCATAGCATAACATGAAAACTAGCATCGACAAACATTCAAAGAAATTTAAAGAACATTCAAAAAACTAGCATCGACAATAATTACCATGCAATAACATAACGATAAACTACAATGCAAGTATTTAATCAACTGGATGCAAAGAAACATGCATAACGGCGGTACTCGAAACAGACGATAGTCATGCACCGAAGACCATCACCAACATGTACTACTACCAAAAATTGCCAATATTAAAGTAATAGTAGCATGAAGAACATAATAACACAGTGCAGGAAAACATAGCATGACGGTAAACACCGATCCATAAGCATAACCGAAATACCGACAGTAGTAGCAAAACAATCAAACAGTTATTAAAGATTCAAGTTGGAAAACAATGCTTCTACATGGCTATCATGCAAATGGTGGTTGTGGCTTTCCTAGGTATGAGGAAGGCTCCGGGTAGAAGTGCGGAAAGATCACGGAAGGAACCGCCGGAAAGGGTACTCTCTCGAAGGGGCTGATTAGGGCAAGGGCAAAATGGTCATTTTAAGAATGTTGAAACATAGTGAAAATGGTATCAAAAGTTTGGGCTCGAAGAGACGAAGATGTGGGCGTTGGATTCACCTCAATCGGAGTTACGGTTGCGGAGGTATGAGGTGTAGAAGATGAGGGACTTTTCTGCAAAAATATCAACACAAACAAGTCCTTGAGTGGATAAGGCAGAAGTGGTTTTTGAAAAAATACGCTTTCCAGAGAGGAAAACGTACTTACGCCCGAAGAGGAAGTGGAATACGCTTTCGATAAGGGAAAACATACTCACCAGGAGTACGTCTCCACTTATCCACGTCAGCATAGGCGGGGCCGGCCAGCTTGGTCGCTTATAGGCGGGGCTGCCATTGACTCTCTCTCCTCCCTCGTTCCTTCTTCTTCCCTCGACTCGCACCCGCAGAACAGAGACGGGCCGCCGGCGTCGGCGCTCGCCTGGCCAGCTCCGGCCGCCTCCGGTGGAGATCGGACCACCGGAGCGTTCAGGGCGGCGAGGTGCACCCGTTCCCCCGCCATTCGAACGCCAGGGAGCAACGGGCAGGACGGGAACATGGCCGCGGCGGATGGGGCTTCGGTCGAAGATAGAGGATGAGGCCATGGCGATTCCGGCGACTAACGGAGGGCTGCGGGAGAGGCTATGGTGGCTGGGTGACCTACTAGAGGTGGAAGAGGGAGGAGAGGGGCTTCGGTTCGCCGGAATCAGAGTGGACAGGGGCGGCGGCCATGGAGGCAATGGCGACCACAGAGAGCTCCTCGATCTCGAGGGGTTGGCTAGGCAGGGCTCTGGGAGTGAGGAAGGAGCGCTGGTGAAGAGAGGCGAGGTCGGGGAGGCCTTAAATAGACGGGGGAGTGGCTGGCCGAGCTGGCGTCGCCGC
This sequence comes from Triticum aestivum, assembly GCF_018294505.1. Taxonomy (NCBI): domain Eukaryota; kingdom Viridiplantae; phylum Streptophyta; class Magnoliopsida; order Poales; family Poaceae; genus Triticum; species Triticum aestivum. The sequence continues at coordinate 502,771,835 of NC_057799.1, forward strand.
GGACGCGTGGCCGGCGCCGCGGACGCGTGTGCGCGCGCATGGGCTCGGAGATTGGCGACGAAGGAGGAACAGGGGAGAGGTTCACGGGGCAGTGGCGGCCAAGGGAGCACGGGGAGGATGACGACGGCGATGAACCGAGCCAAACCGCCACTGTGCTCTTGTGGGCGCTCGGCGGCTAGCTCCAGAGAGGACGCTAAGGGAGGGGGCAGGGACACGAGAGCGATGGGAGAGGAAGGGGGAGTCAGGTCGGCACACTTGGACGCGAGAAAACCATCGAGGCAGAGCTGGCCGGCGCATCCTGACGCCCAGAGCGTGTGCACAGACCCGCAAACGACGCGGTCACCACTGCGCCCGGCAAGAAGGGGACGCAAGAGACTGCAGCGAGCTGTATAGTGACTAGTCCCTGATTAATAGAGGCTGAGGGAGTTGATGGATCACGCAGAAGTGCCAAGGAGAGATGTGAGTGATCACCTGAAGTTTGTTGTATCAGTTTTGGCTGAGTACTGATGATCAACAGGAACTTGATTGGGTCAAATGGAGTTGTCTGGGGTGTTTGGGATAGGAAGGACTACGATCCTGGAAAGTTTGGATGGAAATGGACCAATATTTAATACACTTGCTTTGCAATTGCATAAACTGGTCCAGAATAAAGATCAGGAAGGTGCACTCAAATGGAGAAGCCACTTGAGCTGAAATTTGGCAAGGCAGGGTTATTTGTCCATATGAAGATGCTCAAAAAGTATCATACCAATTAGCCAAGCCAAAATGGTACTTCCTTCATAGCTATCCTCTCTGAACAGGAACTTATATGAAATGAGCCCAAATTTGGTGGAGATAGGTTATATGGGTAGGAGAAGGTATAGAAAAATTTACAGCCATAATGGAGCAAGATAAAATATACTTGCTTCACAAACTGAAATTTTGGACAGAATCAAAGAATTGAAGATGAGCTCACATGGAGGCATTACATGAGCTCAGCTTTGGTGGATGGCTATGATATGATGATATTGAGGCCATGCATAAATTGCAACTCATTTGGATATTCCTAGCTTGTACCTCCTTCACAAAATTTCTTTCTGTACAGAAATTTTGGAAAATCATAATTAAATAAGTACTAGGCAAATGAGGTTGCATTTTGGCATGTGGCAACTATATGGACAGGAAAAGAGGTCCAAGGAGTTTGAGGTCAATTGGGCAAAGGAAAATAGCACTTGCTTCACAATGTGCCATTTAGGGCATAATAGGAAATGAATTATTTGAGCATGATGATAAACATGGCAAATGAAATAATTTGCCATATTTGAGGAAGATATGACTCAAACAATTTATGAGAATTATTTGGGAATTTTAGGAGTGATGGAAATATAGGTTGCTTCACAACCTAGGGCAAATTGAGTTATTCCTTTAATAGAAAAGGAATATTCTCAAGGAAAAGATTATTGGGATTGGTCCAAGATGGAAATGGCAAGGTCTAGGGAAGGATTTGAGGTTGACAAGCCACTCTGGAAGCAAAGAAGAGGTAATCTTCTTCAGTTTCTATACCACAAAACCACGGAGAAAGAAAACTCAAGCAAAAATCTCAGAAAAACAAATGAAAAAGAAAGGGCCAAAAATCAGGCTGTGACAACGTTGAGTCTACAACATAGTGTAGGCTCGGGACTTGACAACACGTGAATGCTTTCTTGGATGATGCACTTTGGATGCCGCCATTGAATGCTCCGGCGAATGAGTACGCACTTGCATTTCTGGATTTTTCCTTTCCGAGTGACATTTGTCTATGGTTGATGCGCTGTAGAGTCCCCATTGTTGCACCGTTGACTGAGCGAGCTCAAAAGCATATACCCTTGTCCTCTCTGGGAATTTGGGATGGTTCTCATCAATAGTTAGAAACCGTAGACATGTCTTCCTTGCCCTTACCCGACAAAATGGTTGGCCTTGATTATGGAGAAGGGTTTGATTGAAAAAGTTTGATACCAAACAAGTTGGAGACCCCTTTACTCATTCGTCACATTGGAGGATATGCTTTTATTAGGTGTAGCTTGCCAATACATTCAATGAATTGACCCTCATGGTTGCAACGTATCATGTTGCAGGATTTCCTTCTCGAAGAAGAGATACGAAGTAGGGTTACGATGATATACTCAACTGGTGCCTGTGAGTTGATGGATGCCACAAGATATTATTGTATTTCTACTGCATAATGTATCAAGCTAGCCTTGAGCTAGCAGGTATGTAATGTATTTGAGACTGGATCTGCGATGTAATACTTTCACATGTGTTATTTCTGGCGTTTCATCGTGAACTATGCGTGCCAGCAATCGATCCAGGGACTGACACATGAAGCGCAGAGATTCGGGGCCCCTACCGAGACTGGGTCGTCACATTAAGTGTGTGATTTCAATCAGTTATTGTTAGTTCACTAAATAAATGGTCAGTAGAATGCACTTGTGTAAGGATAACAGTAACATGATCTAAACAGATCAGGTTTTTGGCATACATCAACAAAGTTTTTGCTATACATCAACAACAGTAGGCTAAAACATGTCAATTTTTTGTCATACATCAGCAACAATATGATGAAACATGTCAAGTTTTGCCATGCATCAACAACAGGATGAAACATTTCAAGTTTTTGGCATATATCAGCGGAAGCAAAGTTCCACTACATGAGCATCAACATAACATGAGTATGCACTTGCTATGATCACTACATGTTCATGACCATACAAAATATTAGTTGTTCAGAAAATACATCATTGTCTGAAGATATCAAACATGCTTGACTAGGCTGCTACCTAGATGAATTATCTGAAAATATCAAACATGCTTGACTTTCTGGATTTTTCAAATTCAGGTAATCATTGAAATATGTTCTTGGTTGCATGTTGTGCTGCTGCATGGATGAGCTCTCACTCTCTGGCCTCAATGAGTTGTCATGGTAGTTCTTCGAAATTTGCTCTTCCTTAGCTTCTCTCTTATTCATTTCCTCAACTTCTCTCTTCATTTCCTCGGCTTCTCTATTATTCATTTCCATAGCTTGCTGCATGCTTAGTTTCCCAGCTTGCATCTCTTCCTCCAATGCCTGTCGTCTATTCTGCTCCTCCATTTGCACATATGGTTGGGTCCCCTATACCTCTCTTGCTCCTCATGTTAAATTTGAGAAATTCATATTCATCTATAGCTTCTCTTGCTCCTCTGTTCTCTTCTCTTTGCCTCTTCTTCTGCGCACCTTTTCTTTTCTTTTCTTTTTGCATCCCTAAACATCTTCTGCTCCTCTGCATCTTTATTTCTAGCTGCCAAACCTATCTCTTGGCTTCTGCAAGGGCAAGCTTGGCCAGTTTTGCCTTCTTTTTTGATCGGCATTTGCTTTCTTTCTTTCTTCGGTAAATCTTAGTCTTTCTACCTGCAACTTTTCCTTTTGTCTCTTCATTTTCTTTCTTCCTTGCTTCAGCCTCCTCCTACCTTCTCTGAGACAGTTGTAAAATCTTCTTATCTGCCTCTTGTATCTTGGCCATTGCAGCATCAAACTTGAGATTGTATGCAACCTCTCTTTGTTATGTTGTTGCTCTAAGTTTAACTAGTGTTATTACCTCTCTTTTACTAATAATATTGACATCCCTAGTGATTGTAGTTTTCACCACAGGGGTATCCATCTACACATGGTTTGCAATGAATCCAGAGTCTAGTAAAGTTTCTGCTAGAGTCCCTTCTTCATGTACTTATGACTAGTAGTTACCCTCTGCACATAACACTATATTGGTGATCATATGTAAAATCACATTGATTAATTAACTTGAATGAGCATGAAACAATTATATTGCCTCTTGTATTAGTGTAGATATGCCCTCTGCTTCATAAATAATTTTTGCATAAATAAGCTCATAGTTTCCAAGTTATTTGTTCGAAAAATGCTCTAGAGGCAATAATAAAGTTATTATCATATTTCCTTGTTCATGACAAATTTTTATTGTCCATGCTAGAATTGTATTGACCAGAAACTTAAATACATGTGTGGATACATAAACAACACCATGTCCCTAGTGAGCCTCTACTAGACTAGCTCGTTGATCAAAGATGGTGAAGGTTTCCTAACCATAGACACGAGTTGTCATTTGATAATGGGATCACATCATTAGAAGAATGATGTAATGGACAGACACAACTGTAAGCTTAGCATCAGATTGTATCACTTAGTTTATTTGCTAAAGCTTTCTTCATATCAAGTATTTGTTCCTTAGACCATGAGATCATGCCACTCCTGAATACCGAAATAATACTTTGTGGGTTATCAAACGTCACTTCGTAACTGGGTGATCATAAAGGTGCTTTACAAGTATCTCAGAAGTTTGTCTGGTTGCATGGATCGAGACTGAGATTTGTCACTACGTATGACGAAGAGATATTTCTGGGCCCTCTCGGTAATACAACATCATAAGAAGCTTGCAAGCATGTGACTAATGAGTTTAGTCATGGGGATCTTGTATCACAGAGTAAGTGAAGAGACTTGCACATAACGAGATTGAACTAGGTATGGCGATACCGATGATCGAATCTCGGGCAAGTAACATATCACCGGACAAAGGGAATTGTATATGGGATTAACTGAATCCTCGACATCGTGGTTCAAACCGATAAAGATCTTCGTTGAATATGTGGGAATCAATATGGGCATCCAGGTCCGCTATTGGTTATTGATCGGAGAGGTGTCCCGGTCATATCTGCATGATTTTCGAACCGATAGGGTCACACACTTAACATTCGGTATCGCTAGGGTAGTATTGGGATATTAATAATGGCAAGACCAAATATTGTTCGAAGTCCTAGATGGGATCCGGGACATCACGAGGAGCTTCGGAATGGTACAAAGGTAAAAAATATATGGGAAGTCATATTCAGGGTTCTGGAAAATGTTCAGGATTTTTCGGTATTATACCGGGAAGGTTTCGGAGTGGGTCCCACCTACATGGGGGACCCACATGGACATGGGTATTGGGGCAAGGCCCCACACCCCTGGTCTACCGCACCAAGATCCCCACCTAAAAGGAATAGGATCATATCCCAAAGGGATAAGATCAAGATCCCTAAAAAAAGGGATAGCGATCGGTGGGGAAAGAAAGGAGGGATTTCCTCCCTCCCCCCTTAGCCAACGACCCTAAGGGATTGGAGGGCAAGCCACCAGCTCCCTACACGCCTATATAAAGGTGGGGAGGCATAGGGGGCAGCCACCCTTCCACCCTTGGCCGCTCCCTCCCGTTACTCCTACTCCGCGTAGCGCTTGGCGAAGCCTTGCCGGTGTTCTGCTGCCACCACCACCACCATGCTATCGTGCTGGCTTAGATCCGATCTACCTTTCCACACTCCTTTGCTAGATCAAGAAGGCGGAGACGTCACCAAGGTGTACGTGTGCACATCTCGAAGGTGTCGTCCATTCGGCACTGGATCGAATTGGATCGCGAAGGGAGTACGACTATGCCAACCACGATTTCTAGATCGTTAATGTTTTTGGTCTACAAGGGTATGTAGACACACTCCCCTCTCATTTCTAGCATCTACATAGAATAGATCTTGGGTTTTTCGTAGGAAAAAAATGTTTACCATGCAACGATCCCCATCATTATCGTCCTTGGTGATGACAATCGATTCTTCCTTAGAAGAAGAAGAAACTTCTAGTTCTGCTCTAACTTTCTTCCTATTTGATTCTTACTACTTTGAACCCTTGTTTGAAATCACTGCAACCACCTATGTTGTGCCCTACATGCCCACAATAGCTGCAATGGATAACTATTCCACGTCTCCCTACTTTTCTCCCAATTGTACCCTCTTTCTCTTCTGGTTGTTGCCTCCTGTTCTATTGCTTCCTTCATTTCTTCTTTTTAATAGGAGGAGTTTTATTGGTGTTCCATTCATTTGTATTCCACTCACTTATATCTCTGCATGGCATGATATTGTTCTGTATGCCATGAAATTTTTTCAATTGAGTAGCAAGGGTGGACCATACACTTAGGTGAGATACTGTGATGTCTCATTGCTGAAGCACCTTGATAGCAAGGAACACCAGTTAGCTTCCACCTCTTGCAAGTGCATTTCTTAGCAATGATGTTAGTCATGAATTGCATCTTCATGTCCTTAACTTCAAACACTCCATGTCCTGTTGGGTCAGCATGGCAAGTTTCTGCTGCTTCTACATGCCTGAGCAACCTTTTTCTCACATTAGGGCAAATGGTACCTGCTACTTCTTGAGCTTGCGTTGGTTTTTCCCTTGTAGAGGAAAGGGTGATGCAGCAAAGTAGAGATAAGTATTTCCCTCAGCTTGAGAACCAAGGTATCAATCCAGTAGGAGAAGAACGCGCAAATCACCAATACCCACACAAACAATCAAACACTTGCACCCAACGCGATAAAGGGGCTCTCAATCCCTTCACGATCACTTGCAAAGGTGAGATCTGATAGAGATAGATAAATAAACTAAACAAAAGATAAAATATTTTTGGTTTTTTGGTTTATAAATCTGAAAATAAAAGATTGCAAAATAGTAGATCGGAAACTAATATGATGGAAAATAGTAGATCGGAAACTAATATGATGGAAAATAGTAGATCGGAAACTAATATGATGGAAAATAGACCCGGGAGCCATAGGTTTCACTAGAGGCTTCTCTCATGAAGGCAAATAATATGGTGGGTGAACAAGTTACTGTCGAGCAATTGATAGAAAAGCGCAAAGTTATGATGATATCCAAGGCAATGATTATGCAATATAGGCATCACGTCCGTGTCAAGTAGACCAACTCTTGCCTGCATCTAGAGTATTAAGTTCATAAATAACAGAGTAACGCATTAAGTAAGATGACATGACGTAGCAGAATTAACTCAAGTAATATGATGAAAACCCCATCTTTTTATCCTCGATGGCAACAATGCAATACGCGTCTCGCTACCCCTACTTTGACACTGGGTGAAATGATGCAAGATTGAACCCAAAGCTGAGCACCTCTCCCATTGCAAGAAAAACCAATTTAGTTGGCCAAACCAAACCGATAATTCGAAGAGAAATACAAAGATACCAAATCATGCATATAATAATTCAGAGGAGATTCAAATAATATTCATAGATAAGCTGATCATAAATCCACAATTCATCAGATCTCGACAAACACACCGCAAAAGAAGATTACATCGGATAGATCTCCAAGAACATCGAGGAGAACATGGTATTGAGAATCAAAGAGAGAAGAAGCCATCTAGCTACTAGCTATGGACCCGTAGGTCTGAGGTAGACTACTCACGCTTCATCGGAAGGGCAATAGAGTTGATGTAGATGCCCTCTGTGATCGAATCCCCCTCCGGCAGGATGCCAAAAAAGGCCCCTAGATGGGATCTCACGGGAACAAAAGGTTTTGCGGTGGAAAAGTGTTTTCGTGGATGCTTCTAAGGGTTTGGTAATATTTACAAATATATAGGAGGCAGAACTAGGTCAAGGGGGTCACGAGGGGCCCACAAGGTAAGGGGGCGCACCCTACCCCCTAGGCGCGCCCTCCACCCTTGTCGCCACCTCGTCGCTCTTCTGACTTGAACTCCAAGTCTCCTGGGTGTCTTCTGGTTCAAGAAAAATCATCGTGAAGTTTATTCCGTTTGGACTCCGTTTAGTATTCCTTTTTTGCGAAGCTCAAAAACAAGGAAAAACAGAAAATGACGCTGGGCTCTAGGTTAATAGGTTAGTCCCAAAAATAATATAAAATAGCATATTAATGCATATAAAACATCCAAAACAGATAATATAATAGCATGGAACAATAAAAAATTATAGATACGTTGGAGACATATCAGTACCTATACACTTCGTTGCCTCCTCTTTCTTGATATAGTGTCTTCCCATGCACTGCCCTTTTATCCTCTATATCATGCTTAAGATGAGAAGTTCTCTGCAATCAAGATCCATCTATTAAATATTTCACAATTATTGTTCAATAGGACATCACATTTTGAAAATGCATGCATAAATGCCCTCACCCAAGTTTTAGGGTCTAGCTCCTCCAACCAATCGTGAGCATCTTTATTTGGAACTAGCATGATATCCATGTTTTGCCTTCATTGAGCTTCAATAGTACTTCTAGCACATCTTCACAATTGATGTTTCAATACTTCTCCATTCAAAATTTTAGCAAAGTTTTGTTGCATGTGTCTTACACAAAATTGTGTTCAGAATCACAAAAGAAAGCTCTAACTGCCTTAATCAGTCCCTGGTTCTGAACATGTAAAAGCTAGAATTAGTTTCAATTCAACAATAATAAGTACCATGTTTAATAATAAATGACCTTACTTTTTGCTTGTCTGACATTATAGTCCAAGCAGAGTTGTTGACAATCTCAAGGTCTTCTTTTAAAGCACTCAAGAATCACTTCCATCCATTTGTGTTTTCTATTTGCACCAAACAAACGCCATTGGATATATGCAATTATTAGGGTCCATCCCAATTTCATTTAACAAAACCCCTCCAAAATGAGTCTTCAAGTGGCATCCATCAAAGGAAAAACACATGCCTACAAAAAGACATAAAGCCCCTACTACAGGCATCAAATGAGAAGTAACACTTGTTGAATTGGCAATGCTAATCAATATACAGGAAAAATATACTCCCAGAGTTTGATCTCCTTAACTCTGCTGCATAGTGCCATAACTTGTTGTACTAAGCAATTTCATCTCCATAAAAAATATATTGAATGCATGCCTCCTTAATTTCCAAAGCTTTTGATTTCCAACTCTCATGTTCCAATCTTCTTGCACAAGTGCTCATCCTTGAAAGTATTTACCATAATTGCTTGTATCTTGTTATCATATGATGCATAAAGATACCAAGGGCATCCATCACAACACTTTGCTACCACCCATGATCTGACATTTTTTTCTGGAAAGATAACTCCAAATCACTCCTTGCAACTACTGCCTAATAGCCATTTGGAATAAGTCAACTGAGAAGAAAAGATGCTCAAACCGAAAACTTGGTGAATTCAAATTTGATTTAGAGAAATGTGGGAAGTTGAACTTCATATACTCATTTTCTGAATCAGAGAAGTCACATACTTCATCATCTGGATTTTGATCTTCTGTCATTTGCTTCCCGTTCCCTTTCATTCTCCCTTTCTTATCTTCATCACTAGTCAAATCTTCTTGCGCTAAGTTTCATCTCCATCTTCCAAGTGATACTCACTGTCAACCACCAAATCTTCTGGAACACAATCTGAATCCTCTAACTCACTAGTTATTCTCTTCTTCTTCATGCCTTCTTGCTCTGGTCATTGCCCTGGCAGTACTCCTTGGTGCTTCTGCATAGTATACAAATTGTGTGTGCTATCGTTAACACATACAAGGCTCACGCACTGATCTAAATTACTATCCTCTATGACCTCCCTGTTTCTCTTCATTGCATTGATAATAGGATGCGGATTTGCAGCTGGGTTGTAATCCACATCATCCCTCTCTCAATTATCAACACACATGGTGTTCTCATGATAAATAAAGAACCTAAGATATATGCGCCTCTCTCTAACCGGTGCCCTGATGCAAGTGGTCTCATTGTTATCTGCAATAAGTTTAAGTCCATGCTCATTGATTTGCATTCCACGCTGCAGCAAATATGTTTGTATTCTTCCTGCCATCTCATACCCCAAATCATGTACAAAATCATCCAACACTAACATGCAAGTTTCCCTAACATCACAAAAATCATTAAAGGCCTTCTTCCCATCCAGATATGACCTATTTGTCTAGTCCTAAAGAAAAATCCGGCATGCACTAACTCTACGGTGTAGAAGTCGTTGCCTTCATTTGTCAAATGACGAAAAAGATAAAAATAAAACACTCGACTAAAACCTACAATGCAGAGTAAAACCCTAGGCAAACAAGCTCGAATCAGCCATGATTTATGATTAAAAAAGTACAAAAGCAGTCTAAATGCTCCCAGTTGAGCTGCAAGTGGACCAAAACGACGGAAATTGAGCAGCAATGCTGCCTACCGTACAATGGGAGAGGGTCATGCTCCAACGGTCGTATGCCCATCTCACGAATTTAGATCGGGCGACGAGAAGGTCGTCGTCGGTCGCGCTATATCGCCTGAGCCAGAGCCTCTCAAGTCGACGCCACAACCATGATCACGTCGTACTGCCGCACGAAGTCGTCTTTCTCGAGCACGAAGGGGCATTTCGGTTGGTAAAGGGCGACGAGTGAATTTGCACTGTCGGAACGGGCCGTGTCGCAAAATTCAGAGCGTTGTCCGCAACTATGGGGCGTGGGTTCATTATGTAGAAAGCGAGGGGGATTTCCGCAAAATGGTCGTCACACCTTGAGAGGGATAAGTGTCAGTAGCATACCGCACGAGCGTACGTAGGACCGTAGATGTGATGTATTTGCATGTACAAGTACCGTACTGAGGTACTCCCTCCGTTCCGAATTATTTGTCTTAGATTTGTCTAGATACGGATGTATCTAGCACTAAAATGAGTCTAGATACATCCGTATCTAGACAAATCCAAGACAAGTAATTCGGAACGGAGGGAGTAATTCTCAAGTTCAAGGACGTTTCTGTTACGCGCGAGTGAGTTCAGTGACAATCAGTGTAATTTTTCTCTATTTTAACAACTTAATTTGCTATCTTCTAAGGCCAGTGAGAAATGACTATTTTCAGTCACCAATAAGAATTGTTAGATCCAATCATTATGACTTGTGCAAGTGAAAAAATGTTTTTTTAAACGAGGGATAATTCTTATTGATGTTTCAGTTTTTTTAGGAAAAAACACACATTCTTTATCATTCATGAGAACGGTAACACTGGTGAGCACTTGAGTAAAATACATTAAGCCTTTTTCCGTATATGATATTAATTAGGCCATGAACATTTATTTTCACTCATACGGACATTTTGTTGTCAAATGTACATGAACCTTTTCTTTTCTTAGATACGAGACCATATGAATCTGTGTTAAGAACCTGAACATTTCTTGTAGGTCAGGAACGGTTTTTTCATACGTATGATATTCATTTTGAAAATATATCAACAGCTATTTTGCGATACATAATCATTTAAAAAAATCACAATTGTTTTGTTATTCTAGTAACTTTTTTCACTACTGGCATTGACATATTATTTAGTATGCATGAACAAGTCTTACACACATGCACGTACAAAATTTAAAACCAGACATGCTTTTTATCTCTTACTTAACATATAATTTATTAAATAGATTAATGACAGTAAAAAGTCATATACAATGATGTTAGAAAATGTAATAATCTATGTACTAAGCAGCTGCGACAAATATGTGCCGCTAAAGATTATCAAAATGCTATATACCAATAAAAAAAGCTCGGGCCTAAAAGAGTAAAAAAATCAAAATGCTATATGATTTAACATTATTTAATTTAATCTGTGAACACTTCTTAAAACTACAACACATTTTTTGAAAAGGTCAACATTTTTGTAATTATACTAGGAAAAAGGCCCGTGCATTCACGGGAGGAAAAAAATACCACACGCTCTTAATTTACAAAAAATGGTCTATAATCTGAGAATTTTTAGCTACGACCTATACAAAGATGGTCTTAACCTATAAAAGCGCAGTTTAAGATTCTACAGGTGTTCTATTTCAATACGGCTTGCATGTAGATTTAATCCATACAAAGAAACAGGCAAGTGATCATGCATTTATTCATGTCATATTCAGAATGGGGTGTTGTTACGGGCGAGTAAAGAAAAACGACAAAAACAAACGATGACACATTAGCACACTACGGAGACATGTGTGCATGAATGGCAGTTTTCAGTTTAAGAATCACCAACTTATGGTAACTATTGAACACTTTTTTTCACATGCATATTTATTAAATACATGAAGAGTTGTTAAGAAGATACATGGTTTTTTAATCTAAGAAGAGAATTTTTTTTTGTCTGGAAAAGAACATTTTTGTATGGTCTCATGTGGGCGCAGGTACTTGCGCCCTTATTTCAAAAATATTTCTTGTCATCATGTCATAGGTATTGGTCCCTGTTTCATCACTATTTATATCTTGTCAAACATGTCTTTTATTTTATCTTTTGTCATGCATGCCTCCTTTTTACTTTTTTCATGCATTTCCTCTCTTTTTTCTTCTTATCAATAGGAGAATAGTGCAAAATTTCATCTTTATCGGATCTCCTCTGTATTTTCTCTTTTATTTCTTTTATAGCGGACATCAGGCTTTATTGGGTCCTTCTGTTATTTCTTGTCATGCATGTCCTTATTTATTGGGTGTCTCTAGCAAATTTATCTTCAATTTACTGTCCAATTCTGATTTTGCTGAGGTGTTCATCCCCAATCTGAATCAATACCATTATGAAAAAAAACCGGATAATGCATTGTTGATTAACATTTCAGCCTAAATACTATTTTTTAATTTTTAACATGTAAAATAACATCATATTCAGATTATACATATTTTTCCAATCAAATTCCATATATAACATGTTAAATTTGGAGCTACGGTTTAGAAGATATGAGTATTTAAAAAAACATTTGATATGTACTGCGGGTTTAATGTCAGAAACATTAGGGGGTTTTATATAAAATAGCAAAACGGACTAAGAATACATATTTATTTTATTAGTAGGTATAGATAAGCCTTTTAAAGATATGTGTACAGTTTTTAATATTATATAAGCATTTTTAAAAGGCATGAACACTTTATTGAAATTACAAATTTAAAAAAAAAATCTAAAACATACACACTTTCCGAAATTACATGAATATTTTAAAAGAATACTTGTACTTTTTTCAAGTAAATAAATGTTTAAATTTTACATCTGCAAATAATTGTTATAACACACCAATATTTCTTACTTCTTTTTAGTAGTACCTCCGTAACTAAATACAAGACGTTTCTGCAGTTTAAATTGAACAACAAAAACGTCTTATATTTAGTTATAGAGGTAGTACTTCTGATTTCATTAGGATTAACAAAATAAAATACTGAAAAGTAAAAATGAACACAGCTATGTAAGTGGGCCACACTTACAGCAGCCCATTTAAGTGTGACGTGCGCTATTGGTTGCTTCAACCACATTAGGACGCGGCAAACCCTATTCGGTCGCCGCTTGTTGCGTCAAAGTGCCCGCATTTCACACAGGGGCGGGTAACCTGGGCCGGCCCATTTGCAGTGGCACGTTCGCGACATGGAAAAATGCAAAAAATACGTACGTGCTTGCGCTGCAACTCGAACCCACGACTTCATATCAACTGGGGGGCTGCGCTACCCACTGCGTCTGAGAAGTTTTTTTGAGGGGTGTTACCATCACTTTATTTAAGACCCAAACCTCGGAATGTCATCCGATACTACATCCAAGATACAATCGGTGGTACACCGAACCAGCTATTGCATAGCTCCTCCCCAACCCCAACCTTGGCTAACTTATGCGCAGCCACATTAGCATATCTACTAACCCATGAGACCTTGAAGTCCAGTCGAGAGGCAAGCATCACTTTAGTTTCAAATATCCAAGGGCCCACCACCGAAAGGTCATGGTGTCCCTGATTGATTCTTTGCACTACAGACTTGCAGTCCAGCTCCAGGTGCACACGCTCGAAGTTCATATCAATCGCAGCCCGCAGTGCCTTCATACAGGCTAACACTTCGGTGGCTTCAGGATCAACAGTATGAGGAAAGTGGGCGCAGATCCCAGCAAGAAAGGCACCGTTATGGTTGCGGAGAAAAGCTCCACCCCCACCATTCGCACCAGACTTTGACACCGCACCATCAGAGTTGATTTTAATCCAGCCCTTCTCCGGCGCCGTCCACTTAGGCCTGTTCTGCACCACAGGTTCACGCACCTTTACCTGATGAATGCTTCTCCATTCCTGCATGTGATGCACCACCCTCTCCATGATTTCATGAGGCGGGTCGATTCTGTTCCCGTCACGTGCTTCGTTGCGCGCCAGCCATAGCCCATACACCGCCTGAATCATAGTCTCCCTTTCCTCGTCTTTTGCATTGGCTAGCCACTCCCGCAACCACCTGGCCAACTCCCCATGTGTACTCAGCCAACAAGAAGGCATCGCCACATGTAGACCCAACTCTGCTTGAAGCAGCCGCCAGAAAAGAATAGAACGGGGACAGGACCACAACCTGTGCAAGATAGTTTCCTCGCGACCGCAGGCGGTACAAAAGACCCCAAGCTTTATCTGGCGATGATGAAGTTCAGATCCTACAGCAAGGCCATTACGTAGCAACCTCCAGAAGTGGATTTTCGCTTTACCCGGGGCGTTCGTATCCCACAGCGCCAAGTAGGCTTTGTGCTTCTCAACTGAGGAGGAGGATTCGGGTTGTCCCGTCCCTCTCCTATTCATAGACATCCGCAGATGGAACACCGAGCGGACAGAGAAGACCCCGTTTTTTGTAAAGTTCCATGCCAGGAAGTCCTCAGTACCAGCGCCACCCACAACGATTTGTTTGATATCAGCTGCATCTGATTCGGAAAACATTTCATCTACTTTTGCACAATCCCATGCAGTTCCATTGACAGTCAGCAGGTCGGCCATCTTAGTAATTCCATGCATAAAATGCTTACCCAGTGGCCGCATGCATCCACTCCTCGGAATCCAGTTCTCATGATGAATGTTAATACGAGAACCTTCTCCAATTCTCCAAACCAGCCCCTCCCTCAGGAGATCTCTGCCATGGAGGAGACTCTGAAAAGTATAAGATGCATTGGAAGGGTACGTGGTAGTCAGAATGGAGCTGTCCTGGAAATAACGTGCCTTGAGCACTCTAGCAACCAGAGAAGAAGGTGCGGATAGGATCCTCCACGCCTGCTTAGCTAAAAGAGCTTGATTAAAAGCTTCAGGATCTCTGAACCCCATTCCACCATCCCTCTTCGGTGCACACATCTTTTCCCACGAGATCCAATGTACTTTCCTTTCACCATTCGTCGCACCCCACCAGAATTTAGAAGAAATTGAAGTCAGGTTCCGGCATGTCTTCTTTGCAAGATGAAAACAACTCATGGTGAAAGTAGGAGTAGACTGTAGGCCCGGTTTAATAAGCACCTCTCTTGCCTGTTTAGACAAACCTTGTCCCTTATAGCCCGAAACTTTCCTTTTCGAGCTTTCCGTCAGATACTTAAAAGTCCCATCCTTAGACCTCCCAACCTGTGTTGGAAGCCCAAGGTATTTTTCACTGAGAGCTTCAGATTCAATCCCCACAGATTGCTTCAGCTGAGCTTTATTCTCCTCAGAGCACCCTTTACCAAAAAAGATAGATGATTTATTCAGGTTCACCCTTTGGCCTGAGGCGCGCTCATATGCCACAAGAATTTCTTTTAGAGCCCTCAAGCTATCTTCAGAGCCCTCCAGGAAGACAATGCTGTCATCAGCAAATAACAGATGTGTAACATGGTGGCCAGTGCTCCCGAATGCCACACCCTTGATCTGATTGTAAGACTGAGCCTTCTTTAGCAAAGCAGAAAATCCCTCAACGCAAAACAAGAACAGGTAGGGAGGGAGAGGGTCACCCTGTCGAAGGTCTCTAGAGGGTAAAAAAATCTGGACAGGGCACCGTTTAGCTTAACCGAGAAACTGGCCGTGGAGACACATCTCATAATCATCAATATCCATGAGTTTGCAAAGCCCATCCTATTCATCATCTGTTCAAGGAAAGACCACTCCACCCTATCATACGCCTTCATCATATCAAGCTTCACAGCACATAGGCACCTCCTTCTCTTCCTAGTACGTATTGCATGGACGCACTCGTAAGCAACAAGAACATTATCCGTAATGAGCCGTCCTGGGACAAATGCACTTTGCTCCTCTGAAATAAGAACAAGAAGAATGACCTTTAATCTGTTAGCCAACACCTTAGTAGCCAACTTATAAAGAACATTGCAAAGACTTATTGGCCTAAACTGAGACATCACCTCCGGAGAGCTAATTTTGGGTATCATGACGATCACGGTGGCATTAAAGGTCTCTGGTGTAGCAGCCCCATTCAGGAAGTCCCTCACAGCGGCACACACATCATCTTTGACGAGCGCCCAGTGGTGTTGATAGAACAAAGCTGGCAATCCATCCGGGCCAGGAGCTTTTGTAGGCCCCATTTGGAAAAGAACCACCTCAATTTCCTTATCAGATATTGGCACCATAAGCCGAGCATTCATATCCGCAGTGACAATCGGGATCACATTACTCAAGACCGCCGGGGCTCCCACAGAACCCTCAGACGCAAAAACCTGTTCATAGAAGGATGTCGCGACCTCACGCATTTCCTCATCCACCACACACCGAGACCCATCTTCCTTTAACAGCGCCTTGACAGTATTCTTTCGCTTTCTATGGGTTGCCCGAGCCTGAAAATACTTTGTGTTCTGGTCCCCTGCCTTAAGCCAATCGATACGGGATCTTTGTCTGTACATGATCTCCTCCCTCTCATAGGTCTCTCTTAGTTGTACCTCGAGATCCCTGACCTCATGGTTATAACCTGAGTGTATAGCACGGGCTCTAGCATCAGCCAAGAGATTCTTCAGCTTGGTAATCTTCCTCCTTATAGATCCAAACACCTCCCTCGCCCATCGCTGCATACTTCCCGAAACAGAAGCTAGCGGCTGCCACACATCATCCAGGCCATGCCCACCCGAGCCAGCCGCCTCCCAAGCCTCAGCAACCATAGCATCATATTGCTCATGCCTAGTCCGGGCCTCTTCCAATCTAAAAGGGCGTGGCCCTCGCTGGTTTGCACATGGATCCGTCTCCATGGCCTTGATCAGAATCGCTTGATGATCTGATTCTTCTGTTATAATATGCTCCACCGCAGATTCTGGAAATAACCCCAAAAAAGAATCAGAACAAGTAGCCCTATCCAGCCTCACTTTGATGCTATCACTACCATCCCTCTTATTATCCCATGTATAAGGGAAGCCCGAGAAACCCATGTCTGCAAGACCGCAGTCGGCCAAGTAGTCACGAAAATCTTCCATCTGTGAAAAGCATCGAGGGTTGCCTCCAAGCTGGTCCGTGTGAAAGAGAGCTTCGTTGAAATCACCAGCACACAGCCACGGAAGATTATCCTGCGCACACAAATAACGAATTGCATCCCAGGACTTCCTACGGAGATCAGTCCGAGGCTCACCATAAAAACCAGTGAATTTAATGGTTTTGCCATCGTGGACAACCGTTGCATCGATGAAATACTGACACCACGGCCGAACCGTTACTTGTACATGATCCCTCCACCACAACGCTAGTCATCCACTCTTCCCCACACAATCAACAGCAAGGCCGCTCTGGAAACCCAAACTCCACCTTAACCTTTCCATAGCCCTCGCCTTCTTTTTTGTTTCACAGAAAAACACCACCGCTAGATTGTAAGACCGAATAAGGTCCCGTAGTTCACCAACTGTCGAGGCCAATCCCAAACCTCGACAGTTCCAGGTAAGAAAATTCATTGCCCCCGGCGGCCCTGCTCCGCAGGGTCCGCCGCTCTATCATAGTGCTTTGAGATGCGATCAAACACTGTAGACGTCTTGCGCCTCATATCGCGAATGAAGGCATCCTGTGTATTCGGCCTGTCCAAGTCACCTTTGGCTATCCACAGCTTCTTAGTCCTCCTCTTTCTACTCTCATTCCCAGCACAAGCCTGGGTCGAGCTACCCTGTTGAAAGCCATCATCACGCCAGAATTTCCTTACTTAATGTCCCCTACGTCGGGGTCTCTCCCCATGCATACCGGGTTCAGCCAGTGGATCCCCCGGAACTCTCCGCTGCATGTGCCTGCTCCCTGTGGGCCTAGCTGCATTATTACCGGGGTGGACAGATTTGTCTCTTCTTCCCTGAAACTCCACCCTACCAGCATCATGCATGCTCCATCTATTCTGCTCAGAAAGTTTGTCCCGGAGATGCCTCTCCCTTCTCTGTTCAAGCCCAAAACGCAGATCCTCCTCATAGGACTCCTGAAAGCTCGCATCCTTGTAATCCTGATTATCAGGCACCCCCTACCATGTCGCGACCCCCCGCCAGTGCGGTGATCACCAGAGGCTGCAAAGTCAGAGCTTCGATTTCTTTTTGAAGGGATGTCCCTCACTCGGCGGTGCACAACACGGATCTTTGAAGCCTCTTTACTCTGGGAGCTGGCAAGACTGTTTGAACTGCTCATTGCTGCACTAGTGGAGCCCTCTTTGCCCTGATTGTTGCGCCCCGGGGAGGCCCTTAACCAGCCCTCCCACTGATCTAAGGAGTCCATGGGCGGGTTGCACACTCCGCCCACATGAACCAGTCTCCCACACTCAAAACAAAAGTGCGGGACTTTCTCATACTGGAAATCAAACCACGTCCCTTCTTGATCATCCTTATATTTCTTCTATTTAAAGCATCGAACCAACGGTTCATAGACAGAGATTGTGGCTCTGACTCTCAAGTTTTGGCCCCTTGCCAAGCCATCTCTGTCAGCATCCACTTTGACCACATCACCCAGCTAGTTACCAAGAGCCTTACCGAACGCTTCCGTCCTCTTATCCGGAGGCAAGTCATCCACTCTGACCCAAATATCAATCTTATCAAAAATCATCTCTGAAGGCCTAACGCTACCTTCATAATCCTTCATAATTAGGACACAAAAGTCATACTGCCACGGGCCATTATTGAGTACATGTCTCCAATCTCCTTCGCAGCCAAAATCCACCACAAATATATTGGAACCCATGTCACAAAATTTAGCCTCCTTGTGGAGACCCCAGGCCTGAATCAAAGTCCTCTCCAAAGCAGATTTCTTCAACGGCCGTGAGGAACATACCTTGCCAACAGCAGACCACTTCGAAGCCTTGGGGTGAGATTGATCATCTTCCTCAAAACCATCCCATCAGCCACTTTGTCCATCAACAGCATCCCACCCAGCCTAGCTGAGAGACTCGCTGCAGGGTCCGGAGTTTTGCTCCTCGCCGGGGACTCCCTAGTCCTCAGACCATCAGATCCGCCCGTCTTCCGCGTCGGCGGGGTGGATGCCACCTGCACGGAGTCTGGGGTCACCATCTTCTCAGGAGCCACAGTCTCCTTCCCGCTCGCCTTCTCCGCCATCAGCACCTCCCCTGACAGAGACAGCAAAACACCAGCCCGCTCCTGGGATGCGACGTCGCAAGCCCAGACGCCGTCGTATCCAAAACCACCCCCAGCGAGAGAACCCTAACCCTAGCGTCAGAACGCGATCGCCAGGCAATCGCTTCTAACCGCCGTAGCGCTTCCCCTGTGGTGGACCCAGTCCTCGCATGTCTTTAGGCCGAAAGTACTCCCAAAGGCGCCTACTACGTCTGAGAACTTGAGGTGTTAGATTTTAAGCGCGACACTTAAAGAAACATATGAAAGCGGCAAAACTTAAACAACAATTCACAAAAAAAATCCAAAAACTAAAATTCGTGTAAGGGCTTGAACCGAGGACCTCCTACAAGTGAGTTCTTGAAATTATGAACATTTTCTTCAAAACTCGAACATTCTTTGAATTTTGTGTTTTTTCTATAAAACATGAACATTTTGATGATGTGAACGAAATTGAGAAACGGGACATTTTTTGAAATTGTGAACAAAAATAAAAATTTGAACATTTAAGAAATTTCCAAACATTTTTTCAATCTGTGAACAAAATTTGAAAACATGAACATTTAAAAAATATTTGTGAACATTTTTGAAATTCCTAAACATTTTTCGAATTTGCAAACAAAATTTCAAAACATTAACAATTTTAAATTTGTTAAAAAATTAAAATGCAAAAATGAATTTGCCAACCATTTTCTAAAACTTGAACAATTTTTTAATTCATGAACAAAATTTCAAAACTGGAACAATTTTTAAAATAAGGAACGTATTTTAAATGTCGAGAACAAAATTTGGAAATGCGAACAATTTTTTAATTTGTGAATAAAATTTCATAATAGGAACAATTTTTTATATGACGAACATGTTTAGAAACCTTCGAGAAAGTTCACAAAACCAGGAACCTGCCAGAAGGTTCACAAAACCGGTGCTGTCGCACGCACGATTGATCCGGCCCAGGATGTGCAATAGGTCGACAATCTGCCGCATGATGCGGCAGATAGGACTTTCCCCTACTCGGCACCTTCAGCGCCTGTTATAGGGTTCTTTCCAAACGGGCGCACACATCCCTTCCCCTTTGAGCTGGCTTGTTTAACCTTTCATTTATCCGTTTAATACAACATTATAAAAAACATAATGTACCGCTGAGATTCAAGCCCGCAATCCTTCTAGCTACGGTAGCCAACTATGCAATGCACCTGACGGCAGTTGTTTCCACCTTTTCCCTCTTTTCTTAATTTTTCTTTTCATTTTATTTATCTTTTTTCCTTTTTCTTTTCCCCCTTTTTCCTTTCTCTTGTCCATTTTTCCTTATTTTTTCTCAAAATACGTTAACTTATTTTATCAGAATAGATGAACCTTTTTGCGAAAATCGTGTGAACTTTTTGAAAATTGATGAACTTTTCAAGCAGCCGTGAACTTCTTTTGAAAATCCGTGGACTTTTTCAAAAATGGGGTTTTTTTTACTGTAAACCAATGGTTTTCTTTTAATCCTTGAAAATTTCCCAAATTGTTGAACTTTTTTTAAAAAATTGATGAACTTCTTATGAATTCTTGAAGAAATTTTAATCCATTCTTTTCAAAATCTGGTAAACTTTTTTTAATCAAAATTGGTGAATATTTTTATAATCTGTGAATTTCTTTCAGTATACTGTGAACTTTTTTAAAATTCATGAGATTTTGCCAAAAGTTTTGAAATTTATAATTTTTCTCTATAATGTTTTTGAATATCCGTGAATTTTTTTAATTGGTTAATTCTTTTTGTAATCTAAGTTTTCTTAAATAATTTATACAGGGACTGAAAGAAGGGTGAAATAGTGTTGTTTTCAGATGGTATACATCAGTTTGATCGTGGTGTACTTGTTATAGCGCCAAGTCTGTTGACGTCGTCATGGGGGTTCGAATCCCATTTCTCGCAGAAGATTAAACTTGTAGGTTATTTACTTTGGAATTCCCTATTGGACGCATGCTGCGTCAAACTATCGACGAATCGCATAGGGGGATCTGACTAGCGAGCGATTTTGGGCTGGCACTGTAGCGTCTACCAGGTTCCGGTTTTGGGAGCATTTCTAGAGCGTTCCCAGCCGGTTCTTACTGGTTTTCGGAACCATTTAGAAGGTTTTTCCTGAACCGGGTTTTTCCTTTTTTTTCTCTTTTACTCTTTCTATTTTTCTTCCTTTTTCTGGTTCTTTTTTCTTTTCTTTTCGTTACTTTTTTGTTTTCTTTCACTTTTCCTTTTCAAGTTAATTCCACTTTTCAACAAATTTTCTTTCTTTGGTTTTTAATTTCTTTTTCTTTTATTCTCTTTCTTTCAAACTTTTTTCAAAATATTTAAGTTTTTGTTCATTTCCAAAAAAAAGTTCTCAAAATTCAAAAATTGTTCAAAACATTCAAAATGCAGAAAATGTACCAGATTTCAATTTTTGGTTCGCGTATTCAAAAAAATCACGTTTCCAAATTTGTTCAGGATTTTTCAAAATTGTTCACCGATTTCGAAATTTGTTCTGAAGATTCAACAAATGTCCGTGCCTTAAAGAATTGTTCGTGCTTCGAAATTTGTTCTCCGTTTCTAAATATGTTCTCAAGATTCAAAAAAAATTATTGCTTTAAAAAATTGTTCACAAATTCCAAAACATTCTTGTTTTCAAAAAAAATTCAGTTTTCGAAAAAATATACTCAAGATTCAAAAATTGTCCTCATTACACAAAACAAATTCACCGGATTTCAATTTTTTTCACCTATTCAAAACAAATTCATGCTTCCAAATTTGTTCGGGATTTCTCAAAATTGTTCTCCATTTTAAAATTTGTTCACAAACTCTTCAAAAAACTGTTCGTGCTTTAAATTTTGTTCTCCAAATTTGTACACAAATTCAAAACATTCCCATTTTGAAAATTTGTTCACAAATTCGAAATTTGTTCGGAGTTTTTAGAAAATGTCCCTGTTGTTCAAGATTTGTTCACAAATTCATAAAATGTTCCTATTTTGAAAAATATGTTCACAAGGTCGAAAATTGTTCACTGTTTTTCAAACTTGTTCGTGATTTTCATAAATTGATCGATATTAAAAACGGTTCCTGGTTTTCAAGGTTTGTGCAGAAATTAAAAAAAGTTCATGCTTTAAATTTCGTTCACAAATTCAATTTTTTCACATTTTGTAAAAAAGGTTCCTGTTTTTCAAAATTTCTACACATCTTCAAAAATCAATCCCATTTTACAAGTTTGGTTAAAATATACACAACTTTTCAAACTCGTGCGTGCTTGGCAAAAACGTTCGTCATTTAAAAAATATTTAGTATTTTCGAGAAACGACTAAAAAGGGAAAATAACCCGATCAGGCGATTTTATCTAGTGTTAAAGTATTTGTGTTGCATGTGTACCACTAAGAGCAGTAAGCCGCAGTGGCTAGCTACCTGTCTTTGCAGCGCAGCGATCGCGAGATCAAATTCTGCGTGACGCTCTCCCTTTTTCTTACTTTTTAACACTCTCGCAGCTCATGCGTGGGCCGGCCCAGTCGGAGCACTGCTCTATGCGAAGTTAACACTGCTCGCAGCTCATGCGTGGGCTGGCCCAGTCGGAGCACTGCTCTATGCGAAGCCCCGACTTCCTGCCATGTATAATGCGGCGTATAGGAGGTCCCATTTATTTCTTGCTGGATTTTTGCGATGCTGGGCCGGCCCACTGCCTTTCCCTTTGAGGGCCATCGAGCCTAAGGCGCCAGGGAGCCCACGTGTCGTCACTAGTGGGCCGGACCTCCCTTAGGATGCCAGGGCTACTTCTCGCCGGAAGCTCCTATTAGGCGCTTCCCACGCGCCGGTACTAGTGGGCCGGACCATGTACACATTCACATTTGAGAAAACAAGCGAGAAATCAAGCAAATCACAAAAAAAGAAAAAAACCATGAATTAATAAAATGTCATGGAATTAAAAAAACTTCAACGTTTTTGGGGAAAAATTCATTAATTTGGAAAAAAATTCATATAATTGAAAAGGTACATCAAATTTGAAAACAATTGAGCGATTTGGCAGAGCTTTCTGTAAAATTCTTTGATTATAAAAAATGGTCATCAATTTTGAAAAGCAAATCACAAAATTGAAAAAGTTCATCATTTTTAAAATATCACCAATTTTAGAAAATTTGATGAAATTTAAGTACAGAAAAATAGCTAAACATGTCGGCCACGCTTGGAGCTTCAGGCGCCCGTTTTCAAAATGTATAGTAACAGCCGCGTGAAGAGCCGAATTGGAGAGAGCAACTAGTTAACGAGCGCTCCTTCGGGAGCCTCGTAACGATCAGCGCCACTTGGCGCGCTCTCAGCTATTCGCCACGTGTTGCGCTCTGGGCGCTCCCATCGGATTTTATTTTATTTATTTTTCCGCACGTGTTTTTTAAACGTTTTTTTTGTTTTTTTCAATGTTTTGGTTTTTCACTGGTCTTCCTTAGCTTTTCAATAAAAAAAATTTGGAAAAAAATTGCGGAAAAAACGCGTTTTCTTTGTATTTTTCCTTTCTCAAGAGTCACGGTTTTGCTTCCGCGAGAGTCACGGCCGTGCCTCTCGAAAACGGAAAAAACACGTTTTCTGTTTTTTTGCTTTCGCGAGAGTCACGGTTTTGCTTCCGCGAGAGGCATGGGTGTGCTTTCGCGAGAGTCACGACCGTGCCTCTCGGAAACGAAAAACGCGTTTTTTCTTTTTTTTTCTTTCGCGAGAGTCACGGTTTTGCTTCCGCGAGAGGCATGGCTGTGCTTTCGTGAGAGTCACGGTCGTGCCTCTCGGAAAGGGAAAAAACACGTTTTTTGTTTTTTTCTTTCGCGAGAGTCACGGTTTTGCTTCCACAAGTGGTACGGTTGTGCTTTCACGAGAGTCACGGCCGTGCCTCCTCGAAAAAGAAAAAAAAATGTGTTTTTTTTTCTTCCGCGAGAGTTACGGTTTTGCTTCCGCAAGA
Source organism: Triticum aestivum (assembly GCF_018294505.1). NCBI lineage: Eukaryota > Viridiplantae > Streptophyta > Magnoliopsida > Poales > Poaceae > Triticum > Triticum aestivum. The sequence goes on from NC_057799.1 coordinate 502,795,873, forward strand.
GGCTCGGTTGTGATTTCATGAGAGGCACAGGCATGCCTCTTTCGGAAAGGGAAAAAACCCGTGCTCCCGGTTCGGTTTTTCCGTCCGGTTTTTTCGTGAAAAAAAAGTTCGTCAAAACCTATCAACATGGGATCTAGTTTTGAAGATCTTGACGCGAGGAATCCAACGGTGAAAGAGGTTCGAGATTTGGACGCACGGTTTGAGAGATAAAACGTTTTGAATAAACGGATCTACAAAAAAAAGGAAAACTCCCAGGTTGCTACAAGTGACGCGCTGCATGTGCGCCACTTGTCGCAACCAGGAGAATTGGAGTGATCTTTGCAATGAGTACTCCTCAATTAGTGATTTCGCGAATTGGATCTGGCCTTCTCGCCCATATAGAGACATAGTTTAGTCTCACCTCCGGGCCCGAGGGAGTGGCCCGGCCCAGTACTGTAGCACATCAGGCTTGTATTGTTTTTCATTTATTTCTCTGTGTTTTTCCTTATCAGTTTTCACTGTTTGCATATGTTTTTCTTTGGTTTTCTTTATTTTTTTTGTCTTTGGGTTATTTTGGTTTTCTTATTTTTTTCTTCGGATTTTCCAAATTTAAAAGACATGTCTAGTTTTTTTTGTACATGTTGTATATTTTCTGTATACATCGGGAACATTTTAGTAGACACGTTTAATACTTTCAAATACATGATTATCATTTTTGTAGATATATATTTTGATGTCTACTTTTTTATATACATTTTACAGTTTTTGTATACATCTGAAACATTGTGTATACATGTCATAACATGTTTTAGATACATATTAACATTTTTTCGAATACATGTTTTTGAGCATTTTTTCAATGCGTGTTAAACATTCTTCAAATATAGGTTGAAGCACGTTTTCAATGTCTGTTAAACATTTTTCAAATATAGGCTCAATTTTGTTTGTCCTTGTCCACTCCATGGTCCTCCTACAGCCAGGGTGACGACCACTCCGGTGGCATCGGGATGGTGGCCTCGTTTGCTCGGTGATGGTGCGTCGATGCTCGTGCAGTAGCTTGGTTCAAGACCGGTGGCAGATTTGTACCTGTTATGCTTGTGCTTCAGTCATGGTCGTTGTCGTTGTTTCAGGTAAGCTAGGTTGGGTTGTGTTGTTGTGACTGGACTATAAGGCCAACTCCAACGCACTACCCCAAATGGTCCAGATTTGTTTGGGCGTAAACGGACAGAAAAGATCGCCCAACACGCGGGAGCAAACGGATGAATGTTTGTTTTTTTGCCCGCTTTTCATTCATTTTCGTCCTAACTTTGGGTCGCGTTTGCGGCCGAACGGACAGCGCGGATGGGCAGGACGCGCGTCCTTGTCCTTCCCTGGCCCACCCGTCAGGGATATGACCGCCCCACTTTCCCTCCAATTCGCCCAAAATTCTCTCGCGCCCTCTCCCACCTCTCCTCCTGCACCATGGCCGACGAACCGGCCGCGGCCGCGCGCCCCGCGGCGAACAAGAAGGCTGTCAAGAAGCCGTGATCGGAGCTCACGCCAGCAAAGCTCGCCAAGCTAGACACTGAATCGGCTGAAATGAGGAACCGGCGGATAAAGGCCACGGAGAAGAAGGCCGCTTGCGGACTACGCCTCAAGCATGGCCTTGACAAGTGCACTGAGCGGCATCCCACAGACAACTACTGCCCGCTACCGGAGTTGAAGACAGCGCTAGGCGAACAGGCGCACACTCAATCCCGTCGGTTGGCGGTGTTGCAAGGCTGGTGAAATTCGTATCCGTCATCGGGTAGGCGTTGGGAACTGTGCCACCAGTAATAGAGATACACTATGTGCCTGACCAACACCATGCGATGCATGCATGACGGGGAAGAACAAGAAAATAAGTTCCGCCACTGAGTAAGGCCTCTCCCAATGCTTCACCTTGTACATGTGCTAAGCATGTCATGTAGGCGAAAAATCTGATGTGGCAAGACAATTAAGAGGAGAGAGATTGATTTGATGACCCCAGAAAAAATCAATGTCAAACGCGTGAACCTAGGCAAAACATTTAAATGGAGCAAACTCACCAATGCATGAAAGAGTTTCGTAGCTAAGTCATTAAATGAAGTGAGCTTAGCAACAACAAGTTAAGCACCTATACATTGAGAACTATAATTACCAAAGTATTTAATGTGCTTAGCACCTCATCTATAAGCACCTGTCCATTGGAAGAGGTCTAATTCCTTTTTTCTCTCTGTATAACACGGTCAGTCACCAGCGTATGTCACGGGGTCACGAGCCCGACACATATGCATGCACGTCTCTATCCATTACCCTATCACGGTCGCTGGAAAATCAGCGGCGGCTCCGTCCTCGCACCGGCAAGCAGCCCCGCTTCACTGGTTTCTTTGTCGTGGCCCTGTTTTCTTCTGCGAACGTGTTGCAGGGGAGACGCAGGATCGGCAGTTTGTGCTGGAGCGGTGCCTAACCATCGATCAGCGCATGGCCAGGTCAAGACGCCATCCCGCTGCCTGCTCGTGACACTGTATTACCGACATATGCTATTTTTACGAGCCAATCAGCTCACAGCAGCCTGCAGGTTGCGTACTTGCCTACTTGGTGACTTTGATCTGGTCTCAGGTCTCGCCTAGTACGGACAGACATAGATCGTGATCGCAAGAATTTGGTTCTACAAGTGGTAAAGCAAGGGGGGATGTATGTGCGCAATTTGGCCTGGACTTTGCATGACGACGGATAAACGACGAGAATGCAAGTTTTTTTTTTGTGTGTGTGCATATATCAAGGTTTGAGAATGCAAGTTGTACAATACAGAACACTACGGGCGTGTTTGGTTACATTGCCGATTCAGCCTGGCCCGGCGGGCCTGGCTCTATTGAGCCGGTTTGAGGGGATGCAGGCCAAAAAACCCCAGATGCACATAGTTTGGTTGCCAGCATGCCCCTAGTTGCATGAGACAACCATTTTTGACCCAGCGTTTGGTTGCCCGCATTGCATTAGGTGCATATATGACATGGTGTTTGGTTGCAACCTGCATGTCACCACTTCTAACTAGTGGTGACCTTACCACACACAATCTAAACATAGTGCCAGCTAGTTAAACAAATGACAGTTCATCCTAACTACAATCAAATGACAGATCAAATTATTAAGAGCCATTGGCTAAATAGGGGATAGTTCATCGGTGTTGCTGCTTCATCTTCCTCTTCATCTTCCTCTTCTGCTTCTGCTGCTGCTGCTGCTTCTTCTTCCTCTTCTTCTGTGCTTCTGCTGCTCCTGTTTCTTCTTCCTCTTCTTCAAATCCTGCACTGACCTCTGTTAAGCCACATTGCCTTTGCCCACTCCAACCTTTTGTTCTTCCAAACGTCATTGTCAAATGCCTCCACACCATGGCCAGAGCTAACAACATCGTCAGGCTCGACCTCTTCCTCCTCAAGCACGTGTTCATCAAAGCCCCACTGGAGGATCCAGTTATGCAGAATGCAACAAGTAAGAACTAGCTTAACTTGAGTGGAGTATGGGTGGAATGGCTTCTGATCCAGGATCTTAAACCTATTCTTCAGAGCTCCAAATGCCCTCTCAACAGTTACTCTAAGGCTGGAGTGTCTGAGATTAAACAGCTCCTATGCAGTCCTAGAAAAGTTCCTACCAGAGAACTCGTTGAGATGGTACCTTGTTTTCCTGAAGGGTGGAAGAATACCCGGCCGAAATGCATAGCCAGCATCTCCAAGGTAGAACTTGCCGTCGGGGATGTTGATCCCATCAGGTCGACTCATGCTGTCAGTGAGAATGTTTGCATCATGCGCTGACCCCTCCCAGCCAGCCAGCACATATGTGAACTTCAGATCAAAGTCAACAGCAGCAAGCACATTCTGGCTTGTGTAGTGCTTCCTCCCCCTGTATGCTATAGACTGTGACCTAGGAACTCTGGCAGTGACATGAGTACCATCTATTGCCCCAATGCAGTCCTGAAAATGGCATCACTAGCCCGTGTTAGTGCTGAACTTGAACAATACAAGCATATCAAGCCATGAAAAGTGTATATTGTCAATGCTCACCTTGAAGTATGGATACCATCTCGGGCTTCCGCGAATCTTGGGTGGAGTCTGGCCAGATGGTCTCCTGATCATCTCTCCTCTAAGCTCCCCAACAGCAAAAAGCACCTGCTTGAAGTACCTAGAGATGGTCTCCATTGATCTCCTGAACGTGTTGTGAATGACCCTGAACCTCTGGTTATGGCCAACAACATGGAGGAACATGGCCACTTGCTCTTCGACACTGGTGTTGATGCTATCTTGTAACAGGCCCCTGCTCCTGAAGGTCTCGACAAGCCTAGCAAATGATGCTATTTTCATTCTAGGCATTGACAGAGCCTCGACGTCATTGCGGTTGTAGATGTAGTTCAGATTTTGGATCCTCTCCTGTTCCCGGGGAAACAATGGACCATAGCGGATCAACGGTCTCCCAGCACGACGAACAGCTCTCTGGTGCATGAACATGACCCATGCCTGAATCACACTAATCAGTGCTGCTGCCTGGATTACCAGCCTCATCCGTGCGTCCATAACCTACTCGACATCGATGGTTCGTTCAGTGGGAAATCGATCCTACACCTAGCTTAAAGTTCTAACCACTGAGCTAACAAAGGGGAGGGTTGCTGCTTACCGGCATCGGAGACGAGGACGGCGTAGGGGGAGCCATGGCACAGAGTAGGTCGACCAGACGGTGGCCAACAGCAAGGGGAGCACCAGATCCGCCGCAAACGCCGCCGCCTCTTCCGCCGCCGCCTATAGCGCAGATCTGAAATCGCAGCCGCCGCCGGTGGTGAGGCAGGGGGCAGTGGCTATGGGTGACCGAGTGATATGGGGTGAAGCTAATTTGGCGCCGGGACGGCGCGCCAGATTTCCATCTCCCGCCATCCCCCCTCGCCCGCGCCTCGCTCCCGCCCGTGCGACCTCGCGCCGCACTCAGCCTGGCTCGCGAGAAACTGCCGATCCGAGGGTTTCCAACGAGCCAGGCTCTGGGCTGCTTTGAGAAGCGTGCGATGCAGGCCCAACAGGAAAACCAGGCAACCAAACATGCCTCTCCCTTCCCGCGCGGGCCTGGTTGGGCTCGGTGCGGGCAACCACACACGCCCTACATGAATCATCGTTTGGATAGGACAACATTGCATAGAAAAAACATAGAAAATTTTCCTCGGTTGTATTCGAATGACTAGAAAACAGGTTTGAGAATATTGAACTTCATATTAAGTTATTAACCGAGGCATATATGAAACCAATAAACAGGAATTTCCGTGATCAAAACTTACAAGAATTATATTTTAATGAGGAAAACTCATTGGCCGGCTTGTGACAAACTTACTGGACCAAAACATGATGACAGTATGGATTTCCATGATCTTAGGTTATTTAATCAAGCGCTTCTTGCAAAGCAGGCTTGGCGGTTGGTCTTATTTTGGGCTCGTATGTGCAAAGTTGATGAAGGCAAAGTATTACCCTCAATGCCATATTCTTGATACCATTTTTCTGCAATCGGCGTCGTTGACTTGGTAGGGTTAACAAAGTTACACACCATCAATGTTCTTCAAGTATGTGTTCTATTTGCGGTGTGGAAGATGAGATCACCTTTCATGCTCTAGTGACTTGCCCTAAGGCAAGGGCTCTGCATATAGCTATGAGAGACGACTGTAATATTCCTAGGGAAGACGTCTTCAAGTATACGGGGCCGGACTAGTTGCTTATTCTGCTAGATTAGATGAGGTCGCCGCAGCCTGAGAAAATCATCTGCATTTTATGAAGAGCTTAACACTTAAGAAGTTATTTGATTTTTGGTAAGGAGAAGGAATCCATCTCAGTCTATCCTTGTTTTGTGAAAAATGATTGGGCATCTTTTTCATTTTGTCATTCAAATGCAGAGGTGGTGGCCGACCACAAAGGAAAGGGGTAGGGGCACACACGATTACGAAGTTTAGTTTCGATAATAGGAAAAATGGTGTTCTTATTAATAATCTCCCACCCCTTATAAATGATTGTAGTCATAAATATTACAATATTAATCGGTGCCTAACTGTAATTTTTTTACCGTGCCGCTTGCTTGCATGAGAGAGAGGGAGAGAGAGATGTCACTAGTGAACCTATGGCCCCTTTGGGTCTATTCTCCTTTACTAAAAACAAATATTTTCCTTGCTGCCCTGTTTTATTTTTCTACCAATTATCTCTATCTATTATGTTTAATCTTGTGACTACCAAGATAAGGGGCTTGATAACCCTCTTGCTGTGTTGGGGACAAGTTGTTTTGTGTTTTGTGTGCAGGTGCTGCTTACTTTGTTCACTTGGAAAAGCTCCTACTAGATTGATAATCTTAGTTCTCTAACTAAGGGAAATACTTACTTATGTTTTGCTCACCCTTATACTTAGGAGAATCCCAACAACTCATGTGGGAACAAGCAACTACCCATGACACAGTGGGCCTGTGTGAGATTATGGTTCTTGGTGGCATCAACATTACTGAGCACCACCTCCAGGGTGAATCTCTATTGTACCATCTATTCGTCCAAAAAACGTAGAGGGGACAACAAAAAAAGGACAAGCACCATACCTAGCAAATTGTTGTTGATCTAGAATAAAGCAATGATTTGTTGGGCCCATGTAAAAATATAGGGGATAATTACAGCGAGGCGCACGTAGAAGGACATGGTACCATTGGATCAACAGGATTATGCCACACACATGTGGCGGCAGCCCTCCTTGGAGATGGATTGCGCGCAAGGGGGGAGGGGCATGTTGGCCAGAGCACGAGAAAGGATTGTAGGGAGCACCTCTTGGGGGTGGGAGTAGGTGGAGCGCGAGTGGGCAGAGGAAGGGGCACACAAAGATCAAGGGAGTGGCACGACAGTGAGTGGGAAAGCATATTGAGAATTTGCGTTTGAGGGAGGTAGCATTTGGCGTGTTTTTCTCTGGTTGTTTGTGCGCGTGTTATTTTTATTTTTTTCAGAGCTATGTGTGCGACGATGATGAAACAAAAAACAGCGAAGGAGTGGACGATATATGAACCGATGGACAACGAATGAGCAAAATAGGAAACATTACGCTATTTTAAGAAACAGAGATTAATATCAGGATAAAATACACTTGGGGGCTACAAGGATGGTCTCGACGAGTTGGGAGGCAAGTCTTCTAGTTCTAGATGGACGATCTCAACAAGATGTCATACATGGATCTGGCTAGGGCAACTAAGCTTCAGCTTCCATCAATCTTTCTCTCCTCCCTTGTGTCATTGGGTACCCTGTAGGGGGCCTATGTTGCTCTCCTTGGCCTTCCTTTTGGTATTCTAGGTGCTCGACGATCCAGACTGCTCCATGTTCGGCAAGGTTGTGGCTTCCTTCTAGGAAACTAGGGTGGCATGCCTGTAAATGTTGTCCATGTATGGTTCTACAACCCATGTTAGATATGGACATATACAACCCCATGCATGTATACACGGCACATGAATATGTTATTACGACTTTCCCTCGAGAATGATTACCCGCCATCAATGGGCTTTGGCTTTTTGAGCCAACTAAAACGTCATATTCTGCCATATCGTCTAATAGATTCTCTACACAATAGTATTGCATAGTTGCTTGTATCTCTGTGAAACAACAAAAACATTTGAGCTCATCTTCTCCTCCCCCCATCTTATGTTTCTAATTCTAGTAGCTGACACCTCTTCTCTACCGCCATCTTCCCCTTCCCCAGTGACTTGGCATCCAACTTCCCTAAACTCATTGTGTTTCAATTGGCCAAGACCAACGCTACCATGTCACCACATAGTCCCATCCTAACCCAACCACCATCACCACCCGTCTTGTCTGCGTCCCTAGCAATCCTACCTGGGGGTGACTTTATCTGACGCCACTGCCCTGTACATCCAAACTTAATCTCCGCACAAAAAAGAAACCTATTCCCATCTCTGTCGCCTCCGCTTCAGTGAACACAAATCACGAAGAAATCAAATGCTGGAATTATTGGATTTTAGCCCATTTATTTTACTTAATAATTCCTAGGAAAACCTTGGAGGTTCATGTAGCCCATTATTCATGCATGACAAGGGGGTGTGAAAGTGCAACTATCCCTGGGTGGTTTTGGTAATTCCTAACAACATATAGCTCATTGAGCTAATGCTATTTCAAGATAGATATTTCAGGAAAGCTCAATGATTGGCATGGCATGGGTTAGAAAGTGGACCCTTCAAAATGCTAAGGACAAAATATTGGCTCAAGCTCAAAGCACAAGACTCTACATTTTCTATTTTAGTGATCCAAGATCACATTGAGTCTATAGGAAAAGCCAATACTATTAAGAAGGGATCAGGTGTTGCTTAATGAGGTGCTTGCTCAAAATGCTTAGTGATATGCTCCAAAACCCTCCACTACTTTCTCATATCCACATTTGTCCCACACCACAAGTCCAACTCGGCCCCACCGATTCTTTTTATCCGGCGCCACTGAGTTCAGTTGACATAGCCACTGCCAGAAACCCTAGTCTTTTCGGTCTCACCGATAGGGATCTCGGTCTCACCGAGATGGGATTGTAATCTTTCCGTTTCCCTTCGTAACATTTCGGTCAAACCAAGATGAGCGATCGGTCCCACTGAGATTGCAATGCAAACACTCTGTTTCCTTTTCAGTCCAACCGAGATGAGCGAATCGGTCCCACCGAGTTTGCCTGACCAACTCTCTATTTGACTATTACCGAAATCGGTCCCACCGAGTTTTTGTAATCGGTCTCACCAAGATTACGTTATGCCCTAACCCTAATGAAATCGGTCCACCGAGTTGACATGTCGGTCCCACCGAAACACCTAACGGTCACATTATGAACCAAATCGGTCTGACCGAGTTCTCTGAATTGGTCCCACCGAGTTTGGTGATTTGTGTGTAACGGTTAGATTTTGTGTGGAGGCTATATATTGTTGGGAATCGTAGCATAATTTTAAAATTTTCCTACGCTCACCAAGATGCATCTATGGAGTATACTAGCAACGAGGGGAAAGGAGTGCATCTACATACCCTTGTAGATCGCGAGCGGAAGCGTTCCAATGAACGTGGATGACGGAGTCGTACTCGCCGTGATCCAAATCACCGATGACCGAGTGCCGAACGGACGGCACCTCCGCGTTCAACACACGTACGGTGCAGCGACGTCTCCTCCTTCTTGATCCGGCAAGGGGGAAGGAGAGGTTGATGGAGATCCAGCAGCACGACGGCGTGGTGGTGGATGTAGCGAGATGTCGGCAGGGCTTCGCCGAGCTTCTACGAGAGAGAGAGGTGTAGCAGGGGAGGAGGGAGGCGCCCAAGGCTGAGATATTGCTGCCCTCCCTCCCCCCTTTATATAGGACCCTGGGAGGGGGGGCGCCGGCCACAACCCATCTAGAGGGGGGGGCGGCGGCCAAGGGGGGTGCCTTGCCCCCCAAGGCAAGTGGGGCGCCCCCCCACCCTAGGGTTTCCAACCCTAGGTGCAGGGGGGAGGCCCATGGGGGGGCGCCCAGCCCACTAGGGGCTGGTTCCCTTCCCACTTCAGCCCACGGGGCCCTCCGGGATAGGTGGCCCCACCCGGTGGACCCCCGGGACCCTTCCGGTGGTCCCGGTACAATACCGGTAACCCCCGAAACTTTCCCGGTGGACGAAACTTGACTTCCTATATATAATTCTTCACCTCCGGACCATTGCGGAAATCCTCGTGACGTCCGGGATCTCATCCGGGACTCCAAACAACTTTCGGGTTTCCGCATACACATATCTCTACAACCCTAGCGTCACCGAACCTTAAGTGTGTAGACCCTACGGGTTCGGGAGACATGCAGCATGACCGAGACGCCTCTCCGGTCAATAACCAACAGAGGGATCTGGATACCCATGTTGGCTCCCACATGTTCCACGATGATCTCATCGGATGAACCACGATGTCGAGGATTCAATCAATCCCGTATACAATTCCCTTTGTCAATCGGTATGTTACTTGCCCGAGATTCGATCGTCGGTATCCCAATACCTTGTTCAATCTCTTTACCGGCAAGTCTCTTTACTCGTACCGCAATGCATGATCCCGTGACTAACGCCTTAGTCACATTGAGCTCATTATGATGATGCATTACCGAGTGGGCCCAGAGATACCTCTCCGTCACACGGAGTGACAAATCCCAGTCTCGATCCGTGCCAACCCAACAGACACTTTCGTAGATACCCGTAGTGCACCTTTATAGTCACCCAGTTACGTTGTGATGTTTGGCACACCCAAAGCACTCCTACGGTATCCGGGAGTTGCACGATCTCATAGTTTAAGGAAAAGATACTTGACATTGGAAAAGCTCTAGCAAACGAAACTACACGATCTTTTATGCTATGCTTAGGCTTGGGTCTTGTCCATCACATCATTCTCCTAATGATGTGATCCCGTTATCAATGACATCCAATGTCCATAGTCAGGAAACCATGACTATCTGTTGATCAACGAGCTAGTCAACTAGAGGCTTACTAGGGACACGTTGTGGTCTATGTATTCACACATGTATTACGATTTCCGGACAATAAAATTATAGCATGAACAATAGACAATTACCATGAACAAAGAAATACAATAATAACCATTTATTATTGCCTCTAGGGCATATTTCCAACATATATACCCCTCCACCCACTCTTCATTCGTGGAGAGAGCCATCAGAACATGCCTACACTTCCAATACATATTTTCTGAGAGAGAACCACCTACACTTGTGTTGAGGTCAAGATATTCCATTCCAACCACATAAATCTTGATCTCTTCCCCAAGTTGCTTTCCACTCAAATCTTCTTCCTACCAAATCCAATCCTATGAGAGAGAGTTGAGTGTTGGGGAGACTATCATTTGAAGCACAAGAGCAAGGAGTTCATCATCAACACACCATTTGTTACTTCTTGGAGAGTGGTGTCTCCTAGATTGGCTAGGTGTCACTTGGGAGCCTCCGACAAGATTGTGGAGTTGAACCAAGGAGTTTGTAAGGGCAAGGAGATCGCCTACTTCGTGAAGATCTACCCTAGTGAGGCAAGTCCTTCGTGGGCGACGGCCATGGTGGGATAGACAAGGTTGCTTCTTCGTGGACCCTTCGTGGGTGGAGCCCTCCGTGGACTCGCGCAACCATTACCCTTCGTGGGTTGAAGTCTCCATCAACGTGGATGTACGATAGCACCACCTATCGGAACCACGGATAAAAAATCTCTGTGTCAACATTGCGTTTGCTCCCTCAAACTCATCCCTTTACCTTCATATGCAATTGTTTTACATTCCGCTGCTATACTTTTAGAATTTCATGTGTAGGTTGATTGCTTGACTTGTGCTATGTTGCTAAAATCTGCCAAGAACTAAAATTGGGAAAAGGCTAGATTTTTATTTGGTCAAGTAGTCTAATCACCCCCCCCTCTAGACATACTTTCGATCCTACAAGTGGTATCAGAGCTTTGGTCTCCATTTGCTTTTATTTCCATAGCTTTTGGTGGTCATAGTCTTGGTTTCACAACCTAGGAGAGTATGGCGTCTAGCGAGGAAAATTACCACCATAGAGGTCCTTACTTTGATGGTACAAATTTTGCTAGTTGGAAGCATAAGATGAAAATGCATATTCTTGGACATAACCCCGCTGTTTGGGCTATTGTGTGTATTGCCTTGCAAGGTGAATTCTTTTATGGGAGAGAACCAAACCGTGAAGCTACCGCGGAAGAGTTGAAGATGCTACAATACAATGCTCAAGCTTGTGATATTCTCTTCAATGGATTGTGCCCCGAAGAATTCAACAAAATCAGCCGTCTTGAGAATGCAAAGGAAATTTGGGATACTTTGGTTGATATGCACAAAGGTACCGACTCCGTCAAGGAATCCAAATTGGATGTGCGTCAAAGTCAACTTGACAAGTTCAAAATGAAGGATAGTGAAGGTGTCGCCGAAATGTACTCTAGGCTTTCTCTCATCACAAATGAGATTGCCAGCTTAGGAAGTGAAGAGATGACCGACAAATTCATCATCAAGAAGATCCTAAGAGCCTTGGATGGAAAATATGATACCGTGTGAACATTGATCCAAATGATGCCCAATTACAAAGATCTCAAGCCAACAGAAGTCATTGGAAGAATTGTTGCTCATGAGATGTCACTCAAGGATAAGGAAGAGCTTCACAACAAGTCTAGTGGTGCTTACAAAGCCTCGTGTGACGCTCCCACATCATCAAGTGAGAAACAAACCTTCAATGAAGAATTGAGCCTAATGGTAAAGAACTTCAACAAGTTCTACAAGAGTAGAAGCAAAGAAAGAAGTTCCAAGTCAAGGTCCTATAATGACAAAAGATCTTCTAGTCGTGAGCGTAATTGCTACAATTATGGAAGACCCGGACACTACTCCAATGAGTGTACGGCTCCCTATAAAAGAAGAGAAGATTCTCCCAAAAGAAGAAGTAGAAGAAAAGAATAACCACCAAGAGAAAGGAGGAGTAGAGATGATCGTTATGAACGAAGACCCTCTCGGAGAAGCAAGGACTCGGAAAGGAAGGATAAGTCATCAAGGAGCTACACAAAAAAGAAGACATCAAGCTCATGTTGGTGAATGGGTATCCGGCTCCGACTCTGACAATCACTTCGAAAGAAGTTATCACTCCGACTCCGAATATACTCAAGATGAAGGTGTTGCCGGTCTAGCACTTGTGTCAACCAACTCCTACAACATATTTGACTCACCAAATGAAGGAATTGGAAGATGCTTCATGGCCAAAGGTCCAAAGGTAACACATCCCGAGTATGTTGATTTCAATAGTGATGAAGATGATTTGCTAGGTGATGATGATTTACTTGTTGACAACTCTAGTGATGAAAACTATGATGAAACGTCAATTAATCATTCTAATCAAGATAAAATGAATGATGATGATAAGAAGGAGATTGAGCGTCTAACTAAGGAACTAAACACTCTTAAGTTAGCTCATGAAACTACCTTGGAAAATCATCGAGAACTTTTAAAGACTCATGATAAGCTACGCTTTGAAAAGCTCAACCTTGAGCAAGAGCATGAGTTTTTAAAGGCAATCAATGATGATCTTCGCAAGAAAAGTTCTTCTTACATTGCCAAGCGTTTACTCTTGTCTACTTACATGCCACAAGTTAAATCTAGCAACAAGAACAAGAAAGATGCTTCATCTAGTAGTAACAACGATCATGCTAAATCCAATGTTGTTGCTTCTAGTAGTTATCTTGATTCCACTAATGATTCTCTTAGCCAAGTTACACTTGAGCAAGAAAATAGCTTATTGAAGGGAATTATAGAGAAAGGTGTTTACAAGAGCCTTGTCGGAAGTAAGCAATTTGAGGAAATTGTACGCAAGCAAGGAAGACACCGGAAGAATCAAGGTGTTGGTTTTGAACGAAAGTTCTGTTGGGGAACGTAGCAGAAATTCAAAATTTTCTACGCATCACCAAGATCAATCTATGGAGTAATCTAGCAACGAGGGGAAGGGGAGTGCATCTACATACCCTTGTAGATCGCGATGCGGAAGCGTTGCAAGAACGCGGATGAGGGAGTCGTACTCGTAGCGATTCAGATCGCGGTTGATTCGATCTAAGCGCCGAACCACGGCGCCTCCGCGTTCAACACACGTGCAGCCCGGTGACGTCTCCCACGCCTTGATCCAGCAAGGAGAGAGGGAGAGGTTGGGGAAGACTCCATCCAGCAGCAGCACGACGGCGTGGTGGTGGTGGAGGAGCATGGCAATCCTGCAGGGCTTCGCCAAGCACCACTGGAGAGGAGGAGGAGGGAGAGGGAAGGGCTGCGCCGAAAGAGAGACGTTCTCGTGTGTGTTGGGCAGCCCAAACCTCAACTATATATAGGGGGGAGGGGGCTGCGCTCCCCTTAGGGTTTCCACCCCCAAGAGGAGGCGGCCAGCCCTAGATCCCATCAAGGGGGGGCGGCCAAGGGGAGGAGAGGGGGGGCGCCCCACTAGATGGGCCCTAAGGCCCATCTGGACCTAGGGTTTGCCCCCTCCCACTCTCCCATGCGCCTTGGGCCTTGGTGGGGGGCGCACCAGCCCACCTAGGGCTGGTCCCCTCCCATACTTGGCCCACGCAGCCTTCTGGGGCTGGTGGCCCCACTTGGTGGACCCCCGGGACCCTCCCGGTGGTCCCGGTACATTACAGATTTCACCCGAAACTTTTCCGGTGACCAAAACAGGACTTCCCATATATAAATCTTTACCTCCGGACCATTCCGGAACTCCTCGTGACGTCCGGGATCTCATCCGGGACTTCGAACAACATTCGGTAACCACGTACATACTTTCCCTATAACCCTAGCGTCATCGAACCTTAAGCGTGTAGACCCTACGGGTTCGGGAACCATGCAGACATGACCGAGACGTTCTCCGGTCAATAACCAACAGCGGGATCTGGATACCCATGTTGGCTCCCACATGTTCCACGATGATCTCATCGGATGAACCACGATGTCGGGGATTCAATCAATCCCGTATGCAATTCCCTTTGTCTAACGGTATGTTACTTGCCCGAGATTCGATCGTCGGTATTCCTATACCTTGTTCAATCTCGTTACCGGCAAGTCTCTTTACTCGTTCCATAACTCACATCATCCCGTGATCAACTCCTTGGTCACATTGTGCACATTATGATGATGTCCTACCGAGTGGGCCCAGAGATACCTCTCCGTTTACACGGAGTGACAAATCCCAGTCTCGATTCGTGCCAACCCAACAGACACTTTCGGAGATACCCGTAGTGCACCTTTATAGCCACCCAGTTACGTTGTGACGTTTGGCACACCCAAAGCATTCCTACGGTATCCGGGAGTTGCACAATCTCATGGTCTAAGGAAATGATACTTGACATTAGAAAAGCTCTGAGCAAACGAACTACACGATCTTGTGCTAGGCTTAGGATTGGGTCTTGTCCATCACATCATTCTCCTAATGATGTGATCCCGTTATCAACGACATCCAATGTCCATGGTTAGGAAACCGTAACCATCTATTGATCAACGAGCTAGTCAACTAGAGGCTTACTAGGGACATGGTGTTGTCTATGTATCCACACATGTATCTGAGTTTACTATCAATACAATTCTAGCATGGATAATAAACGATTATCATGAACAAGGAAATATAATAATAACCTATTTATTATTGCCTCTAGGGCATATTTCCAACAAGTTCAATGCCAATGGAGTTGAGTGGGAAGAAGATCAATACCCCAAGAAGAAGTTTGTTCCTCAACAAGAGAAGTATGATAATACTTCCTTCAAAGGGACACAAGCTCAAGATGTTCTTCCACCACAAGACCACAAGCAAAAAAGGCAAGGACAAGCTTCAAGAGGAAATTGATGCATTTGAAGAAGCACCCAAGGCCTTGGTCAAGTGGGTTCCCAAGACTACATCAAGTTCTACTTCATCAAGTACAACTACAACTCCAAGGATTCCCATCAATATGGTGTGGATCCAGAAGAAGAAGAACTAGAGAGTTCTTGAGGGTGACTCCGCCAACATACTTCACTCTTATCATTTTGGCGAGGACAAGTGCAAACAACTTCCATATCTTGCACTAGTTCAAGGAGTCACAAACCCTCTTGTTGGTAAGACAAGGGACAAGGTAACCTAATGCTTTCATGGACATCATCTTGTGTATGCATCACTCTATGTCTATGGATATCCTTGTTTGTTCCTTGTGGGACTAACCCGTGTAGGTATTGAAAGTGCAACTCACTCCAAAGGATTGCTCCAAATGATCTACATCAACATTGAGCATCTACATCTTCAACACCTACATGAAGTCATCATCGACAAAACCCAAGGTTAGTTCATCCCTCTTAGGGGGGATATCACATCTAGGGGAGCTTTACTCTAATCAATTGAGCTAAAACAACTCTAATGGTGTGAACACATAAATGGTTTATGTAAAAGTGGTAACCCCACTTGTGCTTAAATGATGAGTATGACCTATGATCAAATGTTCTCATTTGACTCCTAAGTCAATATACTCATATATAGATGACCTAGTCATCGCCAAATTGCTTGATAGATGCTAGAGTGTTTGTGCATGCTTTTGTCACATATTTCATTTGCCATTTTATTGTGTGAGCATGTTGGTTGCATATTTTACTCATTCGAGGACATCCATTTGTTGTTTTGATTGTTTGGCTCTTTCTCTTTTGCCAAATGGATGGACAAGAATGCCTAAGAACTCCCTCTAGCTATCTATGCTTTCCTCGTCTCAGACTCTATTCATGCTACATCACAAAGTTTGATCAAGTCAGATTCGAACCACTCTGTGTGAGGAGCACTCGGAGTTCCCGATTTGTCATAGACTTAAACCTCCAAAACCTCTTTGTGCATCTCGGTCTGACCGATTCATCCTTTTCGGTCCTACCGAGTCACTAAGTTGATGTAGGGTTTTCAATCTCGGTGCAACCGATTAGAACCTTTCGGTCACACCAAGTTGCAGTAACTGCTTGCAGTTTTGCATCTCGGTTCCACCGAGTCGTTCCACTCGGTCACACCGACAGGGTCAGGTTATATATACCGACGGGCCAAATTTTGGAAATTTTTCTAAACCTTCTCGCCCGCGTGTAACCTGCTCTGTCTTTTCGGGTCTCCGGATCGTCCTCTCGTCGCCAGCGACCTCCCGCCGCTGGTCTCCGCCGCCGTCAACGGAAATCTTCACCGCCGTTGCCGCCGTAGCAAGTTCGTCGCCGAACTAGGATATGAACTTGATCTTTGTGATAATCCTTAACTCCGATTCTTAGCACATTGCTTTGCCATGATTCTTGCCACGATTGAAATCATCCTGTCCAGCGAAAACATCCCGTAGATTAGTTTTGATTTGAAAATTTTAGGGTTAGGTCTCCGCCGAATTCATCTCGGACCGACCGATTTGTAGAAATCGGTCTCACCGATTTTGGCGTAGGCCAGAGCACACGCGTTTTCCGTCTGACCGAAAATTGCAAATCGGTGTGACCGAGTTTGATTCTTTGTGAAACTCTAGCAGTCTCAGTACCACCAAACTGTGACTCGGTCTGACCGAGTTCACTAGTTTAGGTTCCAAAAGCTGCTTTGGTATCACCGAGTTTACAAATCGGTAGATCCGAAATGCTTTCTGTGAAGAACTAAAACTAAGTTTTTTAAGTCATCCATTTTGCAAAACTCCTGTACTTTGTGATGCTCATCTACTCTACCTCATCTATAACCTATTCACAGGGTCTGCTGTCAGAGTATTTGCAGAGATGTCTGACCAGAGTGATTGTCAGAACAGGTCTGAGCAACAGATGCAGATGAGTGAGGGCTCAGATCCCTCTAGCAGCTATGATGATGGCAGCAGGAGCACTCCCAGCAATCTGCCAAAGGCTGCCACCAGGACAAGGAAGAAGAGGAATTCTGACTCTGAAGATGAAGATTATGTGGCACTTGAAGATGAAGCCACTTCAAAGAAGAAGGTGCTAAAGAAAGAGTATGGCACAACTGCAACAAAGCCTGGTATGAAAACTAAGATGCCAGCAAGAAGACAGCCAATGTCAAAGCCAAGGAAAGTTGCCACAGGGGAAACCATGAAGTTTACCATTGAATCAGATGATGGAGAAGCAGCAGGTGATGGTAAGAAGAAAAGGGCCAGAACCACTACTGCCAAAGTTCTTGGCAAGCCCTCAATGAGAAGAGATTCAGAAGAAGAGGAAGAGGAAGAGGATGCTGCAGCAGCACCCAAAGCACAAAAGCTTATGGGAAATGCAATCAAAGCAGGGGCTGCTCCATCAAATCCCAAAGCTGCTCCCAAGGCTGCTGCTCCAGCTCCAAAACCAAAACCCAAGAGAAGCACTAGGAATATCCCTGCTGAAGAAAAGAACAAGGCCCCAGTGCCTCAAGCTGCTGAAGAAGAAGAAGATTCTATTGTTTGGAGGAAGCTGAAGCCCAAGATCCCTGACCACACTGATGCACACCCAGTTGCAGAGAACATGAAGATCAGGAAGGATGCAGGATTGAGACTATGGAGACAGTCTGATCCATATGCTATCAGGAGAAGGACTGCTGTGGACTACATGTTTCACACTAAGGAACAACAGGACTTCTATGAGACTGTTTTGCTTGACAAGAAGCCCATTGTGTGTGATATGAGATGGGTTGACTGGGAATTCATCAAGGAGAATGAGGATCACTTCCCTGGAGTGCTTGATAGCTTTAAGGCATGTGGAGTGGATACTTTTGTTGCCCAGAAGCTCACCAAGTGGAATGATGAGCTCATCATGCAGTTTTACTCCACTGCCCACTTCTATCCAGATGGAAGGATTGTATGGATGTCTGAGGGTACTAGGTACCAATCTACAGTTGATGAGTGGGCCAAGCTTATAAATGCTCCTGAGGAACATGAGGATGACTTGGACATTTATGCAGAGAAGAAGAAAGACGACCACAACAGTATGGCTAACATGTACAAGGAGATCCCAGATGCTGCTTTGGATACACATAAGTTTGGATCAGTTCACAACCTGTTGTCTGGTCTGCCAACAATCAACTGGATCTTAAGGCACACACTGCTACCCAAGTCAGGTGATCACAAGAGGATCAGAGGACATTCTATAAACTTGCTGCACATATTTGATGTCCCACAGAAGTTCAAAGTTATGAGCTTGATTGTAGAGACAATCAAGAGGACTGCTGCTGATCAGAAGAGAAGTTGTGGGTACGCCCCACACATTCAGGAGCTAATCAACTCAAAGACGGGCAAAGGCTAGTACATCTTGGATAAGGAGCACCTGCCCATCTATCCTGAATTTGAAGATAACACTGTTGTGATGAATGAGAATGAACCATCTTCAGCTCAAGCACATGAAAAGAGAGAGAAGGCTAAGGCAGAGAAGGCTGCGAAGATGCCAACAGCAGAGGAGGCATCTCAGGTATTCTTGAAGAGCAAGCAAGACCAGCTTGGATATCTGATCCAATCCACCCTGAGGATTGAGAAGGGCTTGGCCACCCTGACCAAGAACCAGGAGAGTCTGGAGAGGATCATTGAGCAGAAATTCTATGACCTTGATGTCAAGGTAACAAAAATCCAAACTGCAGTTGAGCAACTTCAGGAGGAAGCAGAGGAGAAGAAGGGCAAGTCTACCACAGATGTTTTTGCCAGAGTGCCCAGAGGACAGAGATCTGCTGCAGTGCCAGTGACAGACACCAGAGCTACAGCATCAGCAACAACAGCTACAGCTCCAGTTCCACCTCCAGCAGCTACTCCACCAGCTCCAGCTACTTCATCAGAAGCCGTTCTTGGAGTTCTCTCGACACCTCCTACTTCATCAGAAGCCGTTCTTGGAGTTCTCTCGACAGCTCCAGAGTTATTATTTATTTCCTTATATCATGATAAATGTTTATTATTCATGCTAGAATTGTATTAACCGGAAACATAATACTTGTGTGAATACATAGACAAACAGAGTGTCACTAGTATGCCTCTACTTGACTAGCTCGTTGATCAAAGATGGTTATGTTTACTAGCCATAGACATGAGTTGTCATTTGATTAACGGGATCACATCATTAGGAGAATGATGTGATTGACTTGACCCATTCCGTTAGCTTAGCACTCGATCGTTTAGTATGTTGCTATTGCTTTCTTCATGACTTATACATGTTCCTATGACTATGAGATTATGCAACTCCCGTTTACCGGAGGAACACTTTGTGTGCTACCAAACGTCACAACGTAACTGGGTGATTATAAAGGTGCTCTACAGGTGTCTCCAAAGGTACTTGTTGGGTTGGCGTATTTCGAGATTAGGATTTGTCACTCCGATTGTCGGAGAGGTATCTCTGGGCCCACTCAGTAATACACATCACTATAAGCCTTGCAAGCATTGTAACTAATGAGTTAGTTGCGGGATGATGTATTACGGAACGAGTAAAGAGACTTGCCGGTAGCGAGATTAAACTAGGTATCGAGATACCGACGATCGAATCTCGGGCAAGTAACATACCGATGACAAAGGGAACAACGTATGTTGTTATGCGGTCTGACCGATAAAGATCTTCGTAGAATACGTGGGAGCCAATATGAGCATCCAGGTTCCGCTATTGGTTAGTGACCGGAGAGGTGTCTCGGTCATGTCTACATAGTTCTCGAACCCGTAGGGTCCGCACGCTTAACGTTACGATGACAGTTATATTATGAGTTTATATGTTTTGATGTACCGAAGGTTGTTCGGAGTCCCGGATGTGATCACGGACATGACGAGGAGTCTCGAAATGGTCGAGACATAAAGATTGATATATTAGAAGCCTATGTTTGGATATCGGAAGTGTTCCGTGTGAAATCGGGATTTTTTCGGAGTACCGGGAGGTTACCGGAACCCCCCGGTAACTTAATGGGCCTTAGTGGGCCTAGGTGGAAGAGAGGAGAGGAGGCCAGGGCAGGGCCGCATGCCCCCCAGTCCGAATAGGACAAGGAGAGGGGGCGGCGCCCCCCTTTCCTTCCTCCCCTCCACCTCTTCCCCCTCTCTCTCCTAGTCCAACATGGAAAAGGGGGGGAGTCCTACTCCCGGTAGGAGTAGGACTCCTCCTGGCGCGCCTCTCCCCTTTGGCCGGCCGAACCCCCCCTTGCTCCTTTATATACGGGGGCAGGGGGGCACCTCTAGACACACAATTGCTCATTGATCTCTTAGCCGTGTGCGGTGCCCCCCTCCACCATATTACACATCGATAATATCGTAGCGGTGCTTAGGCGAAGCCCTGCGTCGGTAGAACATCATCATTGTCACCACGCCGTCGTGCTGACGAAACTCTCCCTCAACACTCGGTTGGATCGGAGTTCGAGGGACGTCATCGAGCTGAACGTGTGCTGAACTCGGAGGTGCCGTGCGTTCGGTACTTGATCGGTCGGATCGTGAAGACGTACGACTACATCAACCGCGTTGTGTTAACGCTTCCGCTTTCGGTCTACGAGGGTACGTGGACAACACTCTCCCCTCTCGTTGCTATGCATCACCATGATCTTGCGTGTGCGTAGGATTTTTTTTGAAATTACTATGTTCCCATCATTTAGCACTATGCATTTTCGAACTTTTTGGTAACTTGTTGCCAAAGGGGAAGAAAAATGTATAGATCATAGGCTTCGAGAGAGAGAGAGAGTGTTGGTTTTTATCTCTCTTTGCACATATTTGGTTTGGTTTGAAACTTTATTGTGTGCTTGTGTGAGCTACTTTATGTTCTTGTGAGATACTTGTTTGATCTTGTGTTTGATCATATGCTACCCTTAATGCTTGTTGGATGATATTATCTCTTATATCCTAGATGATCATTCACTTGTTTTGGTGATGAGTGCATGCTTTAACTTCTATCATTTTGAGCGCTCCACCAAGATGTATGTGACATGGAAGAGTAACCCATGATCCTAATCGATTGTGCATTTGCATTCAAAAGCAAATTTTAAATAATGCACAAATTTAGGGGGAGCTCTTGCTTATCACATACTTCTCAAAGCAACGATGTTTTTCAATACTATTTATCATTTGTCGAAGTTTTGATCTATATGTTGTCATCAATTACCAAAAAGGGGGAGATTGAAAGTGCAACTATCCCTGGGTGGTTTTGGTAATTCCTAACAACATATAGCTCATTGAGCTAATGCTATTTCAAGATAGATATTTCAGGAAAGCTCAATGATTGGCATGGCATGGATTAGAAAGTGGACCCTTCAAAATGCTAAGGACAAAAGATTGGCTCAAGCTCAAAGCACAAGACTCTACATTTTGTATTTTAGTGATCCAAGATCACATTGAGTCTATAGGAAAAGCCAATACTATTAAGAAGGGATGAGGTGTTGCTTAATGAGGTGCTTGCTCAAAATGCTTAGTGATATGCTCCAAAACCCTCCACTACTTTCTCATATCCACATTTGTCCCACATCACAAGTCCAACTCGGCCCCACCGATTCTTTCTATCCGGCGCCACCGAGTTCAGTTGACATAGCCACCGCTAGAAACCCTAGTCTTTTCGGTCTCACCGATAGGGATCTCGGTCTCACCGAGATGGGATTGTAATCTCTCTGTTTCCCTTCGTAAAGTTTCGGTCAAACCGAGATGAGAGATCGGTCCCACCGAGATTGCAATGCAAACACTCTGTTTCCTTTTCGTAACGTTTCGGTCCAACCGAGATGAGCGAATCGGTCCCACCGAGTTTGCCTGACCAACTCTCTGTTTGACTATTACCAAAATCGGTCCCACCGATTTGTGTAATCGGTCTCACCGAGATTACGTTATGCCCTAACCCTAATGAAATCGGTCCACCGAGTAGACATGTCGGTCCCACCGAAACACCTAACGGTCACATTATGAACCAAATCGGTATGACCGAGTTCTCTGAATCGGTCCCACCGAGTTTGGTGATTTGGGTGTAACGGTTAGATTTTATGTGGAGACTATATACCCCTCCACCCACTCTTCATTCATGGAGAGAGCCATCAGAACATGCCTACACTTCCAATACATATTTTTTGAGAGAGAACCACCTGCACTTGTGTTGAGGTCAAGATATTCCATTCCAACCACATAAATCTTGATCTCTAGCCTTCCCCAAGTTGCTTTCCACTCAAATCTTCTTTCTACCAAATCCAATCCTATGAGAGAGAGTTGAGTGTTGGGGAGAATATCATTTGAAGCACAAGAGCAAGGAGTTCATCATCAACACACCATTTGTTACTTATTGGAGAGTGGTGTCTCCTAGATTGGCTAGGTGTCACTTGGGAGCCTCCGACAAGATTGTGGAGTTGAACCAAGGAGTTTGTAAGGGCAAGGAGATCGCCTACTTCGTGAAGATCTACCCTAGTGAGGCAAGTCCTTCGTGGGCGACGGCCATGGTGAGATAGACAAGGTTGCTTCTTCGTGGACCCTTCGTGGGTGGAGCCCTTCGTGGACTCGCGCAACCGTTACCCTTCATGGGTTGAAGTCTCCATCAACGTGGATGTACGATAGCACCACCTATCGGAACCACGGATAAAAAATCTCCGTGTCAACATTGCGTTTGCTCCCTCAAACTCATCCCTTTACCTTCATATGCAATTGTTTTACATTCCGCTGCTATACTCTTAGAATTGCATGTGTAGGTTGATTGCTTGACTTGTGCTATGTTGCTAAAATCTGCCAAGAACTAAAATTGGGAAAAGGCTAGATTTTTATTTGGTCAAGTAGTCTAATCACCCCCCTTTTAGACATACTTTCGATCCTACAGGTGTGTGCAGTTTAATTCCATCACGCTAGTGGAGGGTGTGGGAGAAAAACTTATAAGGTGGGTTGTTCTAGGCACCACTAAGAGCTTGAGAAAAGAGCACATACACGTTCGCTCCTCCTCCGCCTTCAGCCTGGCCTCGCACACGGGTCATGTTTCGTGATCGAGCCGCGCTAGGACCTATGCAACATGTGCGCGCTGCCTTAATTTTGTCACGCGAGAAAAAGAAGTTGAAAGACGAATCGAGTGAATTGGGTTTTTGGGGAGCAATCTAGCATGACCGTTGGATCTTGCTCCATCATGACTGAGCACGATGGCTTTCCGGACGACGACTTCTTCCCTGACGTCAACTACCCCCTCGGCGACATGACGAATAGTGCACCTACAACTTCTTCCACCGTACCGTGCCTCGTCTTCTCTCTTTTATTAGGATTTGCGTCCGGTCTATTGCTTTTATCTACCGATGCGGATACAATGTTTGCCTATTATGTACCCAATTGCATGACTACTTACACCACTTTGCTATGGTTTATCTACCTTTTTCTTGATTAAACATTTAAACTTAATGAAAAATGCTCAAATATTCAATATCACATGCATGGTTGAAAACTCAACCGTGATTTTTGAAATCTCACTCGCGTGAGCTGTAGCAAATGCTTACATACAACTCCATCACTACATGTGTTCCAAAAGGAAAAAACTCCATCACTACATGGATCCTAGGCTGACGCTTAGCAGGCTACAAATAATCACGCGTGTAAAGCTTACATTGATGAACTTCAACAGCAATCATATTAGGGATTCATGCCGCGCACGATCAGAAAGAACAACTCTGAGTAGATTTGCATGACCCTGTTACAAAATTAAAAAGAAATAGTCCTAGCCCAGTCGACATGCAAAACCACAAGATATTGTTAACAAAAACTCCAGCTTAGATGATCAGCATACCCTTAATTTGATCGTCGAGTTCATCCCGTACGTTCACTTAGATTAGATGTACAAATATTGTTCATCGTTGATGTGGTAATCGCATGGATATCCATGCCAGTATGCCACAATAAGCTAGTCCTTTGAGTTGCATGCATCATCAATAGATCGCCACTCTTGGAAAAGCTCTTTGAGTTGCTGACGTGCGACGAGTCCCGTCACATCTACAAAGTGTACGTCTCCCTTTTAAAAGTTGGACGACAAAGAAGCAGCTCTACCGTGAATGCGTGTCATGTCCCATGGTTGCGGGCCCCCCTTCGTTATATATGCGGCATACTCCACTCTCCACAGCTCATATACGTACATTGCATGACAAATAAAATCTTTTTTTTCATGATAATACGTGTCTCATTTATAAAATAAAGATCCGGTTACAAGACACGTAAGCACCAACATTACAAGACTGAAAGGATAGGATAATCCTATGCAAAATACCAGCGCCTGTTCCTCTCCTCCGACACCATCAAAGCGGTCACCAAAAGGAAAGAAAACAGATCACCTCTTCACCCGAGCTCGACGCGGCTCCATCGCTGATCAGCAGCTTTACGGACCTCGAAAGTAGTTTGCCAGAAGCAAAACCATTGCCGTTGAAAGAATCAGACCGGGGCAACATGTCCCCGGAATGCCATCGAACTCTAGATCTGACACCCCCGCACGACAACGACGTCGAAGGAGGAAACCAGAACTGTCAGCCACCAACCACAAACCTAGCACGGGATGCACCATCTTCCAGCTGTCACTTGCGCAGACAACCGTCTGCGCGTACTCCTGGACGATAAAACCTCCCTGCTCCACACCATGACGTCGGAGACAACGCCACAGCAACGGGGACAAAGCAGAAGGAGAGACACACCTGATGGAGTCGCCGCCGCCGCCTCGCCGACACCATCCATGAACCCTAACACAGCCGATCTGAAGGATCGGCAAACACACGATGCCATCAACTTCGAGACGCCGCCATAAAGGACACCGCCGGTGTGGGAGTGAAGCTGAGGCAGATTTATTCATCCGGGCGCCGCTCCCACCACCCCAACGGCGCACCACAACCTACAAATCCAAAACCTAACTACAAAGCGGAGGAATGGGGTCCCCTTTCCTCCTGCCGCCGGAGCAGCCGGAGGGAGAGGGGGCCAATGCCCTGGCCGACTGAGATCGGAGGAAGAAAATCTCCTCCCTAGTCGCCAGGCGTGGTGGCGGCTAGGGTAGGGAAGGCGTGGCGTCATAGTGGTTTATGACGACAAATAAAATCTCTAGGGAGGTAACCTGGTTGATTGGATGGGCCTATTTGTATGTACATGGGCCAGTGGGCCAGGCCGGATATCAACGTGCGGCTTGGTGGAGCTCCGGGATATATACCCATCCCGGTCCACTGCGCGCGTCAACGCGTAGACGCGTGCCATCGCCGGCCTCACCGAGTCTTCCGGTACTCGATATATGGCGATCCCCCTCGCTCCTCCCCCTTCTTCTACCGCCGCGCGAGACTGAGCCTCGCCTAGGCCCCGAATGGCGACCCAGCTTCTGTCCACCGTCGCGCACCGCGATACCCTCCCGGAGGGCTACACGCGGCCCGAGAACGACCGGCCGCAGCTCGCCGATGTTGTGACTGACAGCAACATCCCCCTCATCGACCTCGCCTCGCCGGACAAGCATCGCGTCATCGCTGAGATAGACCAGGCTTGCCGCACCTACGGCTTCTTCCAGGTCCGCCTTCTCACCACGTGCATGCCCTTGGTTCTGTTCCATAGTTCGCACTACGCATGTTAGCATCAGTTAAGCCTCAAACATGGCGGCTAGCTAGCTAGATTAGTTTTCCAAGGCTTCACGGCTTGCTTCAGCCGCATTGCTTCATTCTTCAGACAAGCACGATGCGGATTTAGAACGTCGGAGCTAGCCCCGGGTCCTGCCATGCCCTCTCTGATCGACGTAGACGGCAATTCGCCGGCCATAAGTATAACATTTTAACCAGCTTGGGTTTGCCGATTTCTTTTAGATCATAAACCATGGGATATCAGAGGAGCTGCTGGAGAAGGTGATGGCTGTGGGGCTTGAGTTTTTCCGGCTCCCGCCGGAAGAGAAGGCCAAGCTCTATTCTGATGAGCCATCCAAAAAGATAAGGCTTTCTACAAGCTTCAACGTCCGCAAGGAGACAGTGCACAACTGGCGGGACTATCTGCGCCTTCATTGCCACCCGTTGGAGGAGTTCGTGCCCGACTGGCCGTCCAATCCTGAAACGTTCAAGTAAGCACTAGCAACTCTTCTTATCTTAGTCTATATTGGCCTAACCGAACATGGCTGATTTTGAACCAACATTTTTGTGCATGTTGCAGTTTTGCCTCATGTTGTCTATAAAGAATAATTAGTTTTCAATTGATTACACATAGTCATCCGGTAAAAAGCACATCATCCTCTTGTATTTCTCAAAACGTTCCGTCAGTTTTATATATAATAAAGTTCAAACGGTCGAACCGATACATACTAGTGAGAAAATGCTCAAACAAGCAGGTCAAAATAAAAATAAAATGGCAACCGAGCAAGTAATACTAGTTCTACCAACTAAACACCGAGCGTGAAAGTGGGAGACACTACACATAACAAGAGACAACCAAGACTATCAAACAGGACCGAAACCAGTCACCTCGAAAAACACGGGACACCGTAGTACCAAACACACCAAACCATCTCCGGATGGGTTAACTCGCCATGGTGACCGTCCCCTCGTTCCAGGCCATCGCGTGCTCCTCTGCCAGAACATAGCAAGAACCCAGAACGAAGACCACGAGGTCACCTCAATCAACATCTATTTTCCACTAGCCTAAGAAATATCAGGACACAAGTAAATATGCTATCGGCCATGAGATGAGAACTGTATGCATAATGCATTAATGCATATTCGAGATTGCCAACCGCTGCTCCCTCGAGTTCACAAACAAATGACCTTTTGACATAGATGCGGTCTTCGAGATGCAACTTCCATCATTAATTTTTATTATACTATGTATAAAATCAAAAAAATATTGTTTGAATACTTATGTAGACGAATCTATCCATGATTTTTCGTGTGCCAAATCCAATATCTAAAGCAATATTGCCTACATGTAAAAAAAAGCAATATTGTCAATCAAAGTTTAAAATGTTTGACTAGAGGATTGTAGAAAACGAAACTTACATATTTTGTGCACCACAGCGAATACCTTTTTCTGAACATGTGAGATAGGTGAAAAATATATTTGTTTTAGATCATTTTCTGTGAAAGTGTTTTACTTCATTAACAATGAGATATTCAACAATGAACAAAAATAATACTCTCTCATCTCGGGTTCACAAGGCCCACATGATTTTTTTTGAAATGATACAATTATTTCAACAAAATATGAGTTATATACCAAAAAAATTACAACATTTGATACTTCCTTTGAATAATCCGACAATATAAGTTTCGTACCATAAAATTATTATTTTGTTGATTGATTATTTTCTTAAAATATGTGTGGACCTTGTAAACCTGAAAGGAGAGAATACCATATAACAATAACAATAATAATAATAATAATAATAATAATAATAATAATAATAATATAGAGCATAGGATAATAAACAAAAGTTTACTCCCAAACTAGTTTAGCTAAATTATACTCCCTCCGTAAACTAATATAAGAGCATTTAGATTACTACTTTGATGATCTAAACGCTCTTATATTAGTTTACAGAGAGAGTACTATTTATGTGTAATTTAAAACAATTGTAGATAGAGATTTTTTTGGGGGACTATTAGTTTGATTTATGAGGTTGTTTAGCTCAATACTATTTTAGCATAATTTAAAAACAATTGTAACAATGTATTGCAGTTATGTCATTTATACATTGTTTACGTAAACAGTGGCCCCATATTATTAAGATCATAGGTTCACCACTGATTATATAGCGTAACATGACATTGATCAAGCCAAATGCTGACAACCATGTCAAGAAAAACTTGCGACGTGATTCTATGTTGCACTATATCACAAATTGGTAGAGATTCTTTTTTCGTCGATCCTTTGTACGAAAATCATGTAATGACTATATTTACTAGTACGCATCATCCCTGCATCCACATGAATTCATGAACGCATATGTACAGATAATCAATCGGACATAATTATAGTTAGGGCAAAAGACAGGAAATAACCAGAGTTAATTATATTTCCATATTTGGTGAGGCGTGGCAGCTGTGCTTAAGGAAAGATAATACACTTTACTTCCGCAGAGAATATTGCAACCAGCTATATTGCAGGTCAAAGTTCTCCAACTTGTATTTTAGAGCCACTTCTTTAAGCAACAGAGCACTCAGACTTGCCTAGTTGTATTACAAAAAAATAATCAATAGGTGAAATTTTTTGAGAGGTATCAAGAGGTGGTGCGTCTAAAACAGCTCATCATACGCTTTGCTATGTGGATGGTTTTGAGCGGTGGGAACCAGATAGATTTTATGTTTTATAGAGAGGGGGACACTCTAAAAAAAATATGGAACAAAACACTGAGCACTTGCCGAATCATATATTGTGATACTTTTTTTCCTGAAGACAAACTCCCAAGCTAGCAGCCAATCAAATAAAAACAATGTTATCCTTGGAGAGAAAAACAACGTGTGTCGAAGAAGCTAGAAGGACTGGTGCATCCAAAAAATGGATGTACGTACCTACCAACGCTCAAGAACAGGCCTGAATGAACTGGAAGCACCCAAAGCAATTTTAGAAATTAGCGATCTAACTTTCTGTGACCATTATTCCATATGTACACCGGAACATAGAAAGGACGAAATCCATATCATGAACAAATCTCATCTCACAGGTCACCGTCTCGGTACCATGTCCTCCTGCTCTATATATAGCACTAGATATGGGATAGAACTAGATATGTGGATAGCAACTCTAGAAACCTGTCTAGAGCTAGCAACTTCCAGATTGCACAGTAAGAGCATCTACAATCACAACCTGCAAAATTTTCATGGATGCGCCCGGACGTGCCCGCGCACGTGTGATTTATTCTTCTCTGCTTATCACAGAGAAGATTAATAGTCATGGTCTATATCCTTCACAAACGAAACACTGATGGTTGCATGAATTTTTTTTGAATGACAATGTGTCGAACGGGCAAGGTGTAGTCCGGTGCAAGGGCCGCGGCGGAGCTACAGACGTCCAGCGCGTAGAAGCAAGTGAAAAGGATTGGGTCGGAGGGGGATTTGGTTCAGTTTTGTGAGGTTCGGGCTGTCAGCCAGACGTGGCGTTCGCGCCCGGGCCTCCCCATATCTATCCCATATATGAGTTGGATATGAGGGTACCGGTCAGTCTGGTCATTTGATTCTCATTTGAGGCGCTAGTCTGGGTCAATCTTTTTTAACCGAGGCCTCCACCGTCGGGATGTACGGTGGGTTTGAGGCGCAGGACTGTAGATGCTCTAAATCCACAAATCCACATTGGCAAGAGGATGAATCCTTGCATTATCGCATCCGCCGGTATGCCAGCATCAGTCTTTTTCTGACAATGTCCTGGCCAGGCACGAGCACTAGCTATCAGACCCTCTCAGCCTTGGGGCACTGGGACTTCACCGTTCACACCAAATGGTCAGTCACACCGATAGGAAATGCGTGGTGTATGTGCGTTGACCAGAAAATGCCAGGCGCACAACATAATGTGTTGCGGCCTAGGTAGATGATAGGCAGTGTGGCCGGCCATACGATCGAGCACCTTTGTGCGTGTCATGTTGCTAGCGCTGTGATGCCGCTAGTATTTTTTTTAAAGGAGGATGATCCCTGGCCTCTGCATTTGGGAGATGCATGCGGCCATTTTATTGATTATTATTGAAAACCTTACAAAGTAGAATAACAATATGCCTGAATCCGCCATCTTGGCAACATCTGCCGCTAATCCTATCAATATGATGAAGGGGTGCAAGCCGGGCCACATACTCAGACCTCTCACCTCAGCCTAACATCTAAAGCCGGAGGCCCCGACCAAGCCATCTACCGGGTCCAGGGCATAAACCGGTCCGACGCACTTACATGTGTCGTCGCCGCCATCTTCCAGTGTCAACCTTGGCAGGTCCTCCGCCATTGACGTTACCACGGCGCCAAACGACGACCTCCACCTACACGAGCCTTGGAAGGTCCTCCGCCATGGACGCCACCACGATGCCAAACGACGACCTCCACCTACGCGAGTCCATCTCCAAGCAACGGACGTAGATCCATCTAGGATAGGTCCGCACCATCGCCGTCGCCCACCACCCACAAGCGCCACCAATCCCAAGGTTTCCAAAGCGGCGTCTTCAAGAAAAGAACGGCGCCGTGAGTGCCGCCGCCGCCCAAAAAAGTTAAGACTTTCGCCCGAAAGACCTAGGGGAAGGAAAAATGAGAATATCAGTCCATACCGACGTCTCTAAGGAGGGAACGGCGCCCTAGGCGTCGCCGTCGGCGCGGCCGTCCCGCTAGCTACGTTGCAGACGGTGCTTTCTGCGTCCAATTCCGTCCAATTCTCTCTAGTGATCATTGATACCCGATAAGTGATGAGAGCACTATGCGATCGAGCGAAATGAGCACGTGGTGCGGTCCATAGGCACTGTCGTTTTGCAGAAGTGCGGTGCTCACTTCGAGCTTTCTCTCCCCATGCGTCGGATAAATTCCACACCCCTAGGGTTTGCTTTTTTCTACCTTTTATCATTTCACTGTTTTGTCCTCGCACCATGCTGCTACTGTGCTACATATCGCCTAATCGGTTGCATGCATCACTTTTGCGATGTCTATCTCCTAGCTAGCGAACTTCTTTTTATCTGTCGAAATGTCTAGCGTTTCGCACGTGCTAGAAACCTTCGAGACGCCAAACTCGGATGAGGATGACAGAAAAGATCTTACCCAGAGCGTAGGTTTGCTGATATGCATGTTCCTGTTTTTTCTGTTTGAGGGGATATATGAATGTTTCGTTTTCCCATCATCATCATTGACCAAGTGAAGACAGATAAACATATACACATGCTGATCTCAATAGACTTCTATCCCAAGTTTGCCGCGGCGAGCGGAAAGAATATGGAAGAAATAGTACTTGATTCCGACCACAGTGGAGTGGAGTGCATGCCCACCTTCGCTTGCTTCAAATCTGGAGTCAAACCGGCGACTTCCACAGACTGACCTCATGCATGACCTCTTTTCCCTCGTCATGCAGGGAGATCATCAGCACCTACTGCTGCGAAGTTCGGCTGCTCGGCCTCCGACTCCTGGGCGCGATCTCCCTGGGCCTGGGCCTCGAGGAGGACTACATCGAGAATGTGCTGGGCGAGCAGGAGCAGCACATGGCCGTGAACTACTACCCGCGGTGCCCTAAGCCGGACCTCACCTACGGCCTGCCCAAGCACACGGACCCCAACGCCCTCACCATTCTCCTCATGGACCCCCACGTCTCCGGCCTGCAGGTCCTCAAGGACGGCGCCCAGTGGATCGCCGTTGACCCCCGGCCCAACGCCCTCGTCGTCAACCTAGGCGACCAGTTGCAGGTAAAATTCCTGCGAGCCATCAACAACTAGATTAATTTACGCAGTTGGGACTTGTGGGCGACGAGCTGATGCAGACTATGTACGTACAGGCGCTGAGCAACGGCGCGTACAAGAGCGTCTGGCACCGCGCGGTGGTCAATGCGGCGCGGGAGCGCCTGTCGGTGGCATCTTTCCTGTGCCCGTGCAACAGCGCGGTGATCGGCCCGGTGGCCAAGCTCGTCGGCGACGGGGACGAGCCCGTGTACCGCAGCTACACCTACGACGAGTACTACAAGAAGTTCTGGAGCAGGAACCTGGACCAGGACCATTGCCTGGAGCTCTTCACGGGTCAGAAGTGATCCGTGTGCACAAGCTTGCCTCATCCACGACGCAGCATTACTCAAATAATAAATGCCCCCAATGTGCGGGGTTACTCGAGTTGTTTGAACTTGTTTTTGCTTGAGCACAACGTATTTATCGATGTTCATCTTGTATTGTACTCCCTATATACTAGTGTGTGCGCGCGCGCGCGCGCACGCGCTTGTTTATTAATTGTGATCCTACTTGTAACGACATATGGTACACCAGTGCAAGAGAAAACACTATGTAATAAATTTGCTGTCCAGGAGCTGAGCTCACCAAACCAAAATGTTAGAGCATATATAATAAGCCCTATTAAGTAGGCTGTAGTGTGTTTCCTACCATCATCAGAATCCTATTTGGAAGTGAGAAGGTAAGAGAAGAGAAAAGAGCAAATGAAGCTGGCACACTGTGTACCGTCCAGCCTAAACACATAAAGCTAGAGAAAAAGAACCTCAGTGCGCGAGCGTTAGAAGCATGTGTTTCACTAGATGATTCCCCGCGCGTTGAGGTGGGACGTTAGCAATCGAATCAGCTCGTGTGAAGGGTGAGAGTAGCGTTTTGGCACATGGGAGCGCATGCTCTTGGCTTTTAAAATGTGTTTTAAATATATTTGAAATATCAAAAAAATTCAAACAAAAACTTGGCTCGTACATCTCGATATTTTACATGCTCACAAAGTCGTTTCATGAAAAACGATAACTTATGTGTCGCGGGTGAAAACAACAAATCCGGTGTTAAAAAATGCTTTTCACAAGACATCATTTTGTCTTTTTTACACAAGCCACATAAAATGTCGGGTTTCTCCGAAACTTGACGTGCACACATATAATGTCGAGATGTATGCGCCAAATTTTTGTTTCGAATTTTTTCACACTTTGAATTTTTTTTTTGCGTGCAGGAGCGCGCGCTCCCGGGAGCACCAACAGATTTCCGGAACAGTAGTCACAACCCATTTTTTTTTCCTAAATCTTGGTTGTGAACCTAGAAGCATATACACGCATGATTTACCTTGCAATTTTTTCCTAACATGACCAACTTTTGATTCACATTCACTTTCAAGTTTAATTGGAGGCCATGAAAGTTTCACAAAAGAAAAAAAAAATCAGAAATTGCATAAGGGAGGAAAGGAATTTCCTTAGATTAACATTTTCCCTATTTTATTTGTGTGAACCAGGGTTTGAAAATAGTTTAAATTGGGCATTAAAACTATGGGTAAAACCCTGGATAAAAGAAAGAAAACAGAAAAACAGGAATAAAAAGAAAATACTTTGCAAATAGGCCCATTAGTAATTGCCCAAAATAGTTTGTCAAAATCCTCTAGAAAAATGTCCACGCAATTAGAAATATCCCAAAAAGATTTTAGATGAAGTTGTTGTTTCGAAGAAAATTCAAATTATAATAAGAGAGAGCAGAAATGAAAAGAATAAAAGAAAAAGAAAAAAAGGGGGCAAGGGCCAGGTAGCCAGCCAGTCGCGGCCCAGCCAGCTAGCCAACCCACCGCCGCTCTCTCTCTCTCTCGCTCTCCTTCTCTCTCTTTCTACCAGGCGGGCCCCGCACGTCAGCTCCGCCCCTACCTCGCGCAACTATCGCCGACGCACGCGCGCACCAACCCGAACCCCATCCGCGCACGTATGTACGTCGACATGCTACAGCCGCTCCCCAACCTCAGCGTCCATGTCTGTTACTAGTAAGGTACACGTGCATTGCACGCATGAGATTTGGCAACCAAATTATGAATAAATATCACATTATAGCATGTAAGCTTTGAGTCATATACGCATAATATAGATGTTCGTTTAATTTTTATAGTTCATCTCATTCAAAATCAATTAATTTTTATAAAAAAAGCTAATCTATTTTAAGATTCATGGAATTGTGCGTTCTAAAGCATAAAGTAAAAAACAAATAATGACAATTCATCTAGAGAAAAAAATTGGCCAATTATGATACGGAAGATTCTAGAACAAAGGAGAAATGCTTGTGTTTTGAGGTTTGTGCATTATGCTCAAGTTCAACCATGGAGTCTTCTAGATTGTATATGTGGCAAAATCTGATGGAATGTAGATGATATCCAATGGCCAGTAGTGCTCGGATTTGTCATCTCTGCATCGTCGGATTGGCTTTATCCAACGACCATCTTTCAAAGTTATTCGCACACTATATAGGTGTATATAAATACCCCCGGACCCTCCCCTTTTCTCCCCGGTCAATCGAGCCTGAGTGCCGCCAGGCTGCTGGCAACGCACCCGGCCGTCCACCATTGACCTAAATGTCGCAGGCTTGATTCTGACAAGGCCAGAGCCCCTTGCGAACACGCACTGCCACCACAAGGTCCGCCGCTCCATGGCGATCCTCCTGGACATCATCGCCGCGCATGTAGCCCTCTGGAATGCGAAGACCACAGGAGCCCGAAGCTCGCTGTTGTTGTGAGCTCAACTCCGGCGAACTCTGTAAGCCCCCAAGCCTCAAACCATGTCCACTGTGTTCGTTTTGGTTGTGTGTATCTCACTGGCCATCGCCAACGTCCAAACGCGTTTGTTTTTTAGCACAACATCCACGCCCGAAGTCCCCCGTTGTCTCTGTGAAATTTGACGAGCCCGCGGCCATCGTCTCTGTCGTCCCTGAGGCCAGCCGACGCCACCTTCGACTTTCCCGAGCCACGCCGAGGCTGTCTGTGCCCACCGTCGCCCTGGAGACCCCCTGGAACCCCATCGCCATCGACACCCGAACGCAGCGACGCCACATTCGTGTTCTCCCACAAGTCTCTAGTAACCTAGCCGCCGTGGTGAGCTCCGATCTAATCCTGGCCGTCCGATATCAATCGGACACGTTAGATTAGATCACTTAAAAAAGATTTGGTAAGTTAGTTGTAAGCCGCTAGAAACAGATCGGACGAATGCGTTTTAATTTTATTTCCGAAATGGTATCAGCCAATCAAAGAGCACCATGTATCCAACCTTATCCAAAACATTATCCAGGACGAATTCGCTTAATTAAAATGAAAAGGCAACTTTGCAAAAAGAAAGTCTGTGGAACTTCTAACTATCATAACTACTTATCCATAGGTCCAAATTGAATGATTCCTTTTGCAAATAAAACCTTAGGAGATGTACTTTGTGAATAATTTTAGGGAAATTAAATTTGAAATTTTTTAATTTGAATTTCAAACAGAATATTTTAAATCTTAAAATAGGCATAACTTTTAAAATACAAAACCAAATCAGATGATTCTTTTGTATTTAGAAGCTAGTGAATTGAAGTTTAGTTTAGTCCACTCTTGATAAATTTATAAAATAGTTTCTGGATAGAATCTTAACAACACTAGTTTCACATATATATATTTGAATGTATTTAGTGAATCAAAACCTAGATAACAACCAAATTCAATTAGTATAATTTATAGACTTGTTTGAAATTAATAGGGCACTTAATAAGATATCTATTAAAAAAATTGGATCATGGTTTGAATTTTAAAAAAACTAGTTTAGTAATGGTGAAACCCTGGATATTTTATAAAAGAAAATTAGGAGAAAATAAATATTTTAATTAAACCTTCGGGGTTTAAATCCTGTTGACCTAGGAGTTTCAAATTTCAAATTGAAAGTCGAACTTAGATCAAATAGAAATTCAAATAGTGCAAGCCACTTCTCAAAATTCGAATCAAGTTTCATAAACCAAATTGAGGTATTAAATTATTTAGGGTTCTTAAATATTAGACTAGGCTTTTCAAATTGAAATTTTTATGAAGTCAAACACAAACCAAGTTGAGGACCCAAATTGGAAAGATCAAACTGAATGAAATCGTACCCAAACAATCCAACACGTTGTGATGTGTGATTTGTTCTTTGCATTCATGCAAGTTTTCCGTTTGCATGAATTGTGTGCTTTTGATCGCTATGTGTTATTTTTCTGTCAATGTTAGATTATGAGGAGTGCAACCCCTGTGACTGTGAGGAGTGCACCGGTGACAACAACAACCAAGGCAAGTTCCACTTTGACCATGTTATCAAGTATTTTCTTGCATTGTAGTTTTTCCATGATAGGTGTGTGAGTTTAGGATGCTAAATTCTGTACAACCCAGTAGTTGACAACTTAAATCCACACTTACCCTCACCTTGTAACCATCGAGTAGATGCTTAGCTGCTATGACATGGATTGGGAAACATCAATTACTATTGAACTGTACAACTGTATGGTTGACTACTTAATTAATGAATCAACAGTGCAGTGCTTCGGTATTGCTTGGTGGTCGACAATTTTCTTGGCGACCGCCTAGGCTCAAAGGGAACGTACGAGTTCATAGTTGAGAATCATGGGTAAAGTACACAAACCTCTTCAGAGTGTATAAAACAGATCATGATCGTGTCCCCGGAAATGGACAATCTTCAGTAACTCATCGAAGAATTGTCAACTTGATCTCATCACCTTTTTAATAAAATTTATGGGTTGAGCAAAAGGGGGGTATGGACCTGATCTCGGAGGACTGGGGATGTACCAGGGCCTCTGGAGATTGTCTTAGGGCAATCGCGGGATGCAGGAACCCACATGCTCAAATGCATTTGGATGAGCGGGTGATACGATCCAGGACTGCTGCAGGATGCAGTAAGTCCAGCTACTAGAGTAGGCCACTTTTAAAATAATAGGGCAAAACTATATTTTCTGCAAAGAGCCTTGAGCCCCACCAGCGAAAGTGCATGTGGGTGAACAGGATCCCAGTGAACTGTGAACTTGTCAATATATTCAAAGTATTGACCCTAGTCGCTACAACGTATCAAGTTGGAGGTGACTACCACGAGGAGTGACTTATGTAGGGTTTTGTGCCTCCACTTGACATGCTTCCCTATGATGGAGCTTACCAAGACGTCTACTTAGATTTTCTTTCGTTTCCGCTCGATGTGAACTTCGTTTGCTTATTGTAAGACTATGTATTTGACTGGTCTATGGCCAGAGTGTGTAAGACTATTAGCTTTCTGGATCATGCAATGTCATAAAGTATTTGTGTATGATACAACATCGTTACCTTGTATGCCGATGATTTGATATAGGTTTGGCATAGAAACACACGAAGACCATATGCCTAAAAAGGTGGGTCGTGACAACATTAAGGAAGAAAAGGAAGATAAAATATTGTCAATGTGGTGGTACAATGTTTTCTCATCTACATGAAAGGATCGACTCATGATTAACTAACATGCAGTTTAGAAAAATATCTTCTCTAGTGACGTTACTTGATGATTGAGCCATCTGACTATATAAACATTTTTTTAGAAAATGATCTGACTATATAAATATATGCACCTGTATATAGAATAAACTTTGAGAACATTCCATGTATATATGTAAATAGACTTCAACAACCGACAATGTTATTATAAAGAAAGGGGGTGCAAAATTGTTAATATTGGTAATCAACAACAACATAGAGAAACTGCCACTCATTCAGCAGTATATTCTCTCTTAATATTGGAAATCAACGAGAGGACAAAGATAAATTTCATGAGTATATTCTATCTCAACCCAAATCCTACAAACACATACATACCTAAAAAAACAAATTGAGAACCCTCTATATCTGCAACAAAGGTGAAAGTAGAAGAGCTAAAATTAAAAGGAGCCGCAACAATCAAGAAAGGTCCAAACCTAAGATGATTGATGTCTATTAGAATGGCCATGCATGGTAAATAAAGCAAAGCTGAAACTAAATTAATATTTAACATAAACAGTAGTGTAGAAGAATCATCAAAGCAACAACCACAACCAAATCACATCAAACTAGACCAATTATTTATTTCTGAAACAGAACTACTAATTCTATATTTCAGGGAGCATATACCTAGAAGAATAATGCAACCCAATTTAGTTAATCTAATCGTAAAAAATAGATATGAAAATTATTACCATCCAACAGTCAACCGGCTCAAGTTGTTGTGGCACGGACATGTAGCTCAAAGAACTCAATCTCAGCAAATCATTAACCGATTCAGTCCGGCGGCACCAACCCGAGCATTAAAGGTTGGTAGGCAGCATCACGTGGAGCACCGGAGCTTGGGGAGCAAGAAGGAGTTGAGTCACTCTAGGGGCTTCTCAGCAATTCGTGTTTGCCGCCTAGCATTCGGTAATCATCTTTGCCGCATACTGCAAAATTTAAATGCAAAGTTGTAACCAAATCTATACATTGAAACACAATCAACGTAAAGAAGAATGTTTGTTTGGGGGGATGTGTTCCAAGAAGAGAGATCCTGGGGGAAACAGGTATGGAGTACGACAAGGGGAAGCAGGGCCTCGTAGGCGAGGACGATGATAAGGCTTCTCTTGCCGGTGCCGGGGTCATAGACTAGCACCACCGGCAGGCAATCAAATGCTTCACTAGTGTTCTGGGGGTTTGGTGTTGATGCCTGCTACTTGTGAGCTGCGTTGGGATTTTCCCCGAAGAGGAAGGGTGAAGCAATATAGTAGCGGATAGTATTTCCCTCAGTAGAGAACCAAGGTTATTGGACCAATAGGAGAACCACACAAACGTTCGACAGTACCTACACACACAACAGCAAATACTTGCACCCAACGCGAGCAAGAAGGTTGTCAATCCCCTTTACCTGTTAATTGCAAGGATCAACCTGGTAATAGGTGATAGATAAATTGCAAAGTAAAATAAAAATACAAAATTGCAGCAAGGTATTTTTGGTTTTAGCAATATGATTAAAATAGACCGGGGGCCATAGTTTTCACTAGAGGCATCTCTCTCATAAACACAACATACGGTGGGTAGACAAATTACTGTTGGGCAATTGATAGAAAAGCGCATAGTTATGACGTTATTCATGGCATGATCATGTACATAGGCATTACGTCTGTAACAAGTAGACTGACTCCTGCCTGCATCCACTACTATTACTCCACTTTGAGAGCGCTTCTATGCTTGCCTCTCTATGTATTAAGTTCATAACAAACAGAGTAACGCATGAAGTATGATG
Organism: Triticum aestivum; assembly: GCF_018294505.1. Taxonomy (NCBI): domain Eukaryota; kingdom Viridiplantae; phylum Streptophyta; class Magnoliopsida; order Poales; family Poaceae; genus Triticum; species Triticum aestivum. The sequence continues at coordinate 502,834,937 of NC_057799.1, forward strand.
GCATAATGTAGACAGAATAAAACCAAGCAATATGATTAAACCCCGTTGTTTTACCCTTAGTAGCAACAATACAATACATGCCTCACTACCCCTGCTGTCACTGGGTGAGGACACCAAAAGATTGTGTTGGGAAACGTTGCATGGAAAACAAAAAAAATTCTACGCACACGCAATGATCTATCCATGGAGATGCATAGCAACGAGGGGGTAGTATGTCCACGTACCCTCGTAGATCGTAAGTGGAAGCGTTTGACAACGCGGTTGATGTAGTCGAACTTCTTCTAGCTCCGACCGATCAAGTACCGAACGTACGTCACCTCCGAGTTCTGCACACGTTCAGCTCGGTGACATCCCTCGTCTTCTTGATCCAGCAAGATGTCGAGGAACTAGATGAGTTCCTTCAGCACAATGGCGTGGTGACGGTGATGGCGATGTGATCCGCGCAAGGCTTCGCCTAAGCACCGCGAGAATATGACCGAGGGTGTAAACTGTGGAGGGGGGCGCTGCACACGGCTAACAATTGATGTTGTATGTTCTAGGCGCCCCCTCCCCACATATATATAGGTGGGAGGGGAAGAAAGGCAGCCAGGGGGCGCCCCAAGTAGGATCCGAATCCTACTTGGGGTTTCCTCGAGTGGCGCCCCCCTTTCCTTTTTTTCATCAGAGAAGAAAGGAAGGGGGAAGAAGAGAAGGAAGGGGGGCCGAACCCCCTCTTGTCCTTCTCCTATTCGGCCACCTGCCATAGGGGGGCGCCACGCCTTGTGGGCAGGTGTGCTCCCCTCTCATGGCCCATATGGCCCATATATTCCCTCGGGGGTTCCGGTAACCCCTCCGGTACTCCGATAAATACCCGATACACTCCGAAACACTTCCGGTGTCCGAATACCACTATATAAATCTTTACCTCTCGACCATTTCGAGACTCCTCGTCATGTCCGTGATCTCATCCGGGACTCCGAACAACATTCGGTCACCAAATCACATAACTCATATAATGAAAAATCGTCATCGAACGTTAAGCGTGCGGACCCTACGGGATCGAGAACTATGTAGACATGACCGAGACACCTCTCCGGTCAATAACCAATAGCGGAACCTGGATGCTCATATTGGCTCCTACAAATTCTACGAAGATCTTTATCGGTCAAACTGTTATGACAACATATGTTATTCCCTTTGTCCATCAGTATGTTACTTGCCCGAGATTCGATCGTTGGTATCTTCATACCTAGTTCAATCTCGTTACCGGCAAGTCTCTTTACTCATTCCGTAATACATCACCTCGTGACTAACTCCTTAGTCGTTTGCTTGCAAGCTTATGATGTGTATTACCGAGAAGGCCCAGAGATACCTCTCCGATACTCGGAGTGACAAATCCAAATCTCGATCTATGCCAACTCAACAAACACCTTTGGAGATACCTGTAGAGCATCTTTATAATCACCCAGTTATGTTCTGACGTTTGATAGCACACAAGGCATTCCTCTGGTATCCGGGAGTTGCATAATCTCATAGTCGAAGGAATATGTATTTGACATGAAGAAGGCAATAGCAATAAAACTGAACAATCATTATGCCAAGCTAACGGATGGGTCTTGTCCATCACATCATTCTCCTAATGATGTGATACCGTTATCAAGTGACAACTCATGTCCATGGTCAGGAAACCTTAACCATCTTTGATCAACGAGCTAGTCAAGTAGAGGCTCACTGGGGACACAATGTTTGTCTATGTATTCACACATGTATTAAGGTTTCCGGTCAATACAATTCTAGCATGAATAAGGAAATATAAAATAACAACTTTATTATTGCCTCTAGGGAATATTTACTTCAGTCTCCCACTTGCACTAGAGTCATGTGATTAACCAATACTGTTGGGGATATAACGCTGAGGTATGACCCGCCCAGGGGGGCCGGGTCACATCGTTGGCGGCTTAAGGTGAGAAGGCCCAACATGTCTGAAGGCCCAAGACCCGGAGGTGACTTAAGGCCGGAAGGTGTGAACCGCCATGTGATAACTTGTTCTGTAAGGCAGGTTAGTTAGAAACCGAGCCGGTCACATTTGTGTGAGCCGGCCGGGACTGTGTAAGCCGCCAGGCATCAACCTGTATATAAAGGGGTGACCCGGCGGTGGGTTAACTCAAGAGACAACCAATCGAAAACTAGGTCAAGCGTACTCCCTTGTAATCGAAACTCGAGCAATACAACTAGAAGCACAAAGTAGGCTTTTACCTCACCAAGATGGGCCGAACCTGGGTAAACTCCTTGTGTCCTTTGTCTTGTTCAACCTCTTTAAGCTAACATAGTGCGATGGCTCCACACGTAAGTCCTTTAACTAGGGCATCTGCCATGACAAATCCACGACAGTTGGCGCCCACCGTGGGGCCTGAGCACGGTGGTTTCGAGTTCTTGAAGGGCAACTTCGCAGGGATCAAGGGATATGCCGTGGGCCGGATGACGAAGAGTCGCTGCGGCAAGCTCTACATCGAGGACGCTGGCTGGGGTGCCGAGGCCGATTCAATCGAGTATGGGTACCGGGTCCCCTGTCGAGGTACTAAGTCTGACAGTAAGAGTAAGGGGTACGTCGGAGGAGGCAAGATCCTAGCTACGGTGAGGTTGTGCACGCGAGGTTTATGAGTTCAGGCCCTTCTCGGAGGAAGTAACAGCCCTACGTCTCGGTGCCCGGAGGCTTGGTCGACTGAATATGCGTGAGAGTTACGAAGGGTGCGAACCCTTGTGCCAGTGGAGGGGGTGGCTTATATAGAGTGCGCCAGGACCCCAATGCTACCTCTTGAGCACTGCGTTGGTTTTCCCTTGAAGAGGAAGGGTGATGCAGCAAAGTAACGTAAGTATTTCCCTTAGTTTTTGAGAACCACGGTATCAATCCAGTAGGAGACTACATGCAAATCCCTCGTACCTGCACAAACAAATAAGAACCTCGCAACCAACGCAGTAAAGGGGTTGTCAATCCCTTCACGGCCACTTGCAAAAGTGAGATCTGATAGAGATAATAAGATAAATATTTTTGGTATTTTTGTTGTATAGATTGAAAAGTAAAGATTGCAAAATAAACGACGCCAGAAATAGCTAGTTGTTGGGAGATTAATATGATGAAAATAGACCCGGGGGCCATAGGTTTCACTAGTGGCTTCTCTCGAGATAGCATAAGTATTACGGTGGGTGAACAAATTACTGTCGAGCAATTGATAGAAAAGTGCATAGTTATGAGAATATCTAGGCATGATCATGTATATAGGCATCACGTCCGCGACAAGTAGATCGAAACGATTCTGCATCTACTACTATTACTCCACACATTGACCGCTATCCAGCATGCATCAAGAGTATTAAGTTCATAAGAATAGAGTAACGCATTAGGCAAGATGACATGATGTAGAGGGATAAACTCAAGCAATATGATATAAACCCCATCTTTTTATCCTCGATGGAAAGAATACAATACGTGCCTTGCTGCCCCTGCTGTCACTGGGAAAGGACAATGCAAGATTGAACCCAAAGCTAAGCACTTCTCGCATTGCAAGAAAGATCAACCTAGTAGGCCAAACTAAACTGATAATTCGAAGAGACTTGCAAAGATAACAAATCATACATAAAAGAATTCAAAGAAGATTCAAATATTGTTCATAGATAATCTTGATCATAAACCCACAATTCATCGGATCTCGACAAACACACCGCAAAAAGAATTACATCGAATAGATCTCCAAGAAGATCAAGGAGAACTTTGTATTGAGATCCAAAGTGAGAGAAGAAGCCATCTAGCCAATAACTATGGACCCAAAGGTCTGTGATAAACTACTCACACATCATCGGAGAGGCTATGGCGTTGATGTAGAAGCCCTCCGTGATCGATGCCCCCTCCGACGGAGTGCCGGAAAAGGCCCCAAGATGGAATCTCACGGGTACAGAAGGTTGCGGCGGTGGAAATAGGGTTTCGTGGTGCTCCTGGATGTTTTCGGGGTATATGGATATATATAGGAGGAAGAAGTAGGTCGGTGGAGCTGCGAGGGGCCCATGAGGGTGGGGGGCGCGCCCAGGGGGGCAGGCGCGCCTCCATGCTGTCGGTGTCAAAACCGGCGGATCTCGGGTAGGGGGTCCCGAACTGTGCGTCTAAGGCGGATGGTAACAGGAGGCGGGGGACACGATGTTTACCCAGGTTCGGGCCCTCTCGATGGAGGTAATACCCTACTTCCTGCTTGATTGATCTTGATGATATGAGTATTACAAGAGTTGATCTACCACGAGATCGTAGAGGCTAAACCCTAGAAGCTAGCCTATGGTATGATTGTTGTTGTCCTACGGACTAAACCCTCCGGTTTATATAGACACCGGAGGGGGCTAGGGTTACACAGAGTCGGTTAAAAGGGAGGAGATCTACATTGCCAAGCTTGCCTTCCACGCCAAGGAGAGTCCCATCCGGACACGGGACGAAGTCTTCAATCTTGTATATTCATAGTCCAACAGTCCGCCTAAAGTATATAGTTTGGCCGTCCGAGGACCCCCTAATCCAGGACTCCCTCAGTAGCCCCTGAACCAGGCTTCAATGACGATGAGTCCGGCGCGCAGATTTGTCTTCGGCATTGCAAGGCGGGTTCTTCCTCCGAATACTCCATAGAGGGTTTTGAACACAAGGATAGTGTCCGGCTCTGCAAAACAAATTCCACATACCATCGTAGAGAGAATAATATTTCCACAAATCTAATCTGCTGACACGTTCGGCAGCATGACATCATACCACGGCCCGGTCATTATTCGAACCGTTTTTCTCAACTAGCTACTGCACATATTGCGAGGCGGTTTTCTTGGCACGTCTTGTCGAAGCAGAGATCGTGTCCCCTTATCATGGGATTCTCATCAATACGGGTGTGGGTAACCCAACCGCGCCATCAATTATGGCGCTTGGGGAATAAGCGAGTTTACCAGGTAGGTGGAGAGGCGCATAGCTTCTTCCGCCCTTATAAAGGGACAAGGATTCACCCTTTTCACCCACGCCTTCTTCCTCCTTGCTCATCCATTCTTGCGCACTCGAGCTCCAGCGCCCAAGTTCGCGTTTTTATCCTCAAACCACTCCAAGCATGTCCGGAGCAGGAGGCAAGTGGATGGTCTCTCTCGTCACGGAGGAGAACATCACAAAGCTACGGGGAGCCGGATATCTAGTCGCGGATATCGCACACCGGCTGCCAGATGCGGGGCAGATCATCCCTACACCAGAACCCCATGAGAGGGTGGTTTTCCCTACCCACTTCGTCTGCAGACTGGGATTTCCCCTCCACCCATTTGTCCGCGGGCTCATGTTCTATTACGGGCTGGATTTTGACGATCTGGCCCCCAATTTCATCCTCAACATCTCGGCGTTTATCGTCGTGTGCGAGGCCTTCCTCCGCATCAAGCCCCACTTCGGCCTATGGCTGAAGACCTTCAATGTTAAGCCGAAGGTGGTGGTCGGCCAGCAAGCGGAGTGCGGAGGCGCCATGGTGGGAAAAATGCCTAACGTCACCTGGCTCGAAGGCTCCTATGTGGAGACCATAAAGGGGTGGCAATCGGGGTGGTTCTACATCACCGAGCCGCGCGACACCAACTGGGTGGCAGCCCCCGAATTCCGATCCGGAATCCCCACGCGGCTCACCTCCTGGAAAGAGAAGGGCATGTCCTGGGGTTCATCGGTGGAGCTGACCGGACTCCAAAAATGCATCAGAAACATGATGAGCAAGAAAATCAAGCTTGTCAACGTGGTCCAGGTCATGCTCTTCCGCCGGATCCTCCCGTGTCAACGACGGGCATTCAATTTGTGGGAGGTCGACCCGGCCGAGCACCAGACGCTGCGAGAGCTCTTCGACACGACGCACAAGGACGTCTGGAAGGTGCTGTTCAAGGGCGTCGAGGTACCTCCTCCCCTTACCGAGGACCGCGGACTCAGCGCAAAGCACCCTGCCAATCTGGTAAGTTTTTTTATATCTCACAAGATGTTTATTTTTCCCAGTTTAATCATGTGCGGGATCTAAGCCTCCACGCCATTTAACAGGACTGGGTAGAGACAGCGAAGCAGATCGATTGCCCAGCCCCCCTGCCTGAAGATCCAGCAGATGCTCTCCTAACGAAGATGCTGGTTCCGGCGCCTTACGAGGTGCCGGTGAAGAAGGCCACGAGGACCCGGAAGGGTCTCCGGCGCAAGGTTATATCGGACTCATCGTCCGAAAACACTGAGGCACACTCCTCCCATGAAAACGAGGAGGAGGAAGAGGAAAGTTCTCCCCCCAGCCGGGGGAGACAAGAAAAGGAAGGCCGCCCCATCCGGGGAGGCCGAAGAGTCCAAGAAGGGAAGGACCCTCCACCCGGACTGCTCCACGACGGCCACCTATAGCGATGACGAGTGGTTGCCCAGGGACAAGCCCCAGGCGAAGTCGTAAGTATCCGGATACCATAGTAATTCATGGTATGTTTTATTGCACTGCTTCTCATCATGCCGAACATGATTATGCAGTCCGTCCCGAGCCCATATCGACGTATCTTCGTCAGATGGTTCTTTGGACCCGTCGGATATGAATAGCGATTCACTTCCGACCGCCTCCTCCCCTCGCCCTACGGACAACATCGAGGTGTTGTCTCAAAGGGCACCGAGCCGAGGGGAGGTAGTCCTGGAGGCGCCCCAAGGCGACATTCCGGACCCTGGGCGCAAGGGGAGCAAGACTCCCATGGGCTCCGAATTCGGCCCCCAGCCGAACACTGCGCCGGAACCTCCAGTGGTTCCGGACTCTGTCAGGCGACCCCTCGTTAAGAGGGGCAAGCCGCCTATGCCGGTGGCCTCTGTCCATCCAGAGGCACCGGACAACTTGCTGGAAGCGCTTCGCGGCGCTTCCATCGACGAAGAGCACCGCACTATCATGAGTGCGGTGATCGAGAAGGTTCAGTCCGCCAAAAGCGGACTGACTGAAGCCTGTGCCAGCCTCCTAATAGGCTTTCAGGTAAGTAGTCAAATTATAAGAAAATATTACTGCATGGACAGTAGCCCCTGATGCTCTGTTTAGCGTTCGCGAAGAAAGGCCGAATAGAGGATCAAATAATGACCGCAGGAGTCTAATCAGAATATGTCTATGTGCATATGCAGGCTTCACTGCTGGCTGCTGCCGCACGCACTGCGGAGGTCACTGCACTGAAGCAGGACCTTGAGCGGTCCAAGGAAGAGCTCGGCCTTACCAGGAGGCAGCTCGAAGAGAACAAAGGTAAGCGATACCCCGTCTGTATATTAAAAAGAAATTTGGTTGTGAAATAATAGGATCATCATGAATTTGCCAGGGGCCACGACCGAAGTGGCGACCCTGCAGAAGGCGCTATCCGAGGCCGAAGACAAAGTGACCAAGGAGCGCATCGAGCGAGAAAAGCAAGAAGCCTGGGTGGGCGAGGTGCAGCAAGAGCTCCAGGCTCTCGCCAAAAAACACGAGTCCTTGGAGCTTGACTCTAAGACGCGAGAGTCGGAGCTTGCGAAGGCCCTCGAAAGCGCACAAAACGCCAAGGCCGAAGCCTAGAAGGCCCTCCAGGAAATTGAGGCGGTTAAGAAGATAGCAGCGGGTAAGGCATTCATTATGCAAAGCAAGCATGTGAGGGAAACTTTCCTTTTACTTACCCGAGTTCGGAGCTCTCCAGGAGCGTTCGCAGATCTTCTCCGCAGTTTGTTGGATGCCGCAGAGTTCTACCGGGCTGAGGAGGGGAGCTCAACAGAGAAGCCGTTCTAGTCTCAGTATACTGGGACCGAACACCCAGTGCCCTTGAGCGACCAGCTGAAGCAACTGGTCGAGCTCCACAAGGCGGCCGAGCAGGCCATGAAGGGTCTTATAGTCCGGATGTGGCCTGGCGAGCCCCTGCCTGATAGCTACTTCGGTCTCGTGAGGCGGCTTGTGAACGCCTGCCCACGGCTTGAAGTCATAAAGCGGTCCGTCTGCATCGAGGGTGCGCGCAGGGCTTTTGCCCGGGCGAAGGTGCACTGGGCGAAGCTGGACGCCGTAAAGCTGGTGAAGGAGGGGCCGCCGGAACGCAAGGAGCATCGCCACCCCGAAATGTATTATGACAGTGTCCTGAAGGGTTCCCGCCTTGTGGCGGAGGAATGTGCTAAAGATGTAATATTTGAATGAATGTACTCATGTGATCTTGTCATGTGAAACGAGTTCATTTGCTCTATGCAACGCTTGTTAAATTAAAATATTACCTTCTGTGTGGCCGTTTATGAAATTTGAGAGTTGGCCAGTCGTCGGCTTCTGCCCCCATGTAACTAGTACTGGGGTGTTCGGGATAAACTTGAGCATTCTTTATCCCAATTTTGGGTCCTTCGAAGGAGGTGTTCAGCACAACGAACCAGGCAATCGGACTATAAAGCTTTATCACTCTCACTTAGCCATAGAAGTCTACAATTTTAAATTTTGGCGAAGCCCCTAGTATTCGGAAGGCCGAATTTGGGGCGCTATATACGCCTAAGTCGGGCAAGGCCGACTCCTCGCCCGAAGCGGAAAAAGTCTTTAAGGACTTGAGACCTCTCGAACAGCGACCAGCTCTCGCCTTATCATGACAGTCAGTTTTCGGCTTTCTCTACTGAGGTGCTCGTCCAGAAGAACCGGGATACAATCGCAGTAGTTCTCCCAGCGCTACCTTAGCCGATATTGTGGAACGTAAGGTACCAAAACATGGGAGCCGGGCAAACCCAACTATTGACCCAAGACATGATTCGGAGCTGATGCATATAGTGCTATAAGTTCGGGGTGCCGCACTGTCGAAAGTGTTCGGACTTCTCTCGCCGTGTTTATGGGGTATACTGAACCCCCTGGCGTACTGGTCGTACCAGAATGTACGGGTGCAATCTGTCGTAATTAAGCAGACAAGAGAAAGAAAAAAGGAAGGGTAATGCAATAACAGGCTAACGCTACGCATTGTTATTAAATAGTACGTCAAAGCATACGGATACAAGTAGTGCAATAAGCAAAAAATAGGACTATTTGACATGTCCTATCCAAGGGCAAGCTGCGTATGGGTATTTAAAACAGGTATTTCGACCGTTATCAGAGACCACCTGGGGATTCCCTTGTACGTCAGAGCTTCTTGCTTCCTTGGTATTTTCTTCCCGTAGTGCGTCCAGCAATCAGACTGCGGAAAAGGGCTTCCAGAGAGTAAGGTCCTGAAAGAGAAAATGATGAAGGTATACGGCTCCTGGGGCGGTTGAGCCACATTGTGGGACGTGCCGTAGTGGTGCCTCCGCCTATGCCCATGGTATCTTGAGTGCGTAGTTATGTACGCGTGGCACGAATCTCGCCACTTGACTGGGACTAGGACGGAGGCCGAATTGCTAGTCGTGCTCAAAATGTGCCTGTCGATCCGCCTGCGGGGTACTCCGGACTCGCTTGAAGGTGTCCGGGGTCTTTTTCGCCGAATTGGCGGTTTGCCTAATAAGGCAACTTTGCGCTTCTGCTGCGAGGGCCGCAGTGTGCTCCTCCGTGCGGAGCGAGCGCTCTGTGTTTCCATTGACTGTTATTACCCCACGAGGTCCTGTCATTTTGAGCTTGAGGTATGCGTAATGCGGTACCGCATTGACTCTTGCAAATGCAGTTCTCCCGAGCAGTGCATGATAGCCACTGCGGAACGGGACGATATCGAAGATTAACTCCGCGCTTCGGAAGTTGTCCGGAGATCCGAAGACCACTTCCAGTGTGATTGAGCCCGTGCAATGGGCCTCTACACCTGGGATGACGCCTTTAAAGGTGGTTTTAGTGGGTTTGATCCTCGAGGGGCCTATACCCATTTTGCGCATTGTATCCTGATAGAGCAGGTTCAGGCTGCTGCCGCCGTCCATAAGGACTCGAGTGAGGTGAAATCCGTCAATGATGGGGTCGAGGACCAATGCGGCAGATCCGCCGTGACGGATACTAGTGGGATGGTCCCTGCGACCTAAGGTGATCGGACAAGAGGACAACGGGTTGAACTTTGGGGCGACTGGCTCCATCGCATAGACGTCCCTTAGTGCACGCTTCCGTTCCCTCTTGGGAATGTGTGTTGCGTATATCATGTTCACCGTTTTCACTTGTGGGGGGAACCTCTTCTGTCCTCCCGTGTTCGTCGACCGAGGCTCCTCCTCGTCGTTGCTATGCAGCCCCTTGTCCTTGTTTTCGGCATTCAACTTGCCGGCCTGCTTGAACACCCAACATTCTTTGTTGGTGTGATTGGCTGGCTTATTGGGGGTGCCATGAATTTGACACGAGCGATCGAGTATGCGGTCCAAACTGAACGGGCCCGGAGTACTTCTTTTGAATGGCTTTTTCCGCTGACCGGATTTAGAGCCACTGAATCCGGCATTGATTGCCGTATCTTCGGCGTTATCGCCGTTGTTGCGGCACTTGTGTCTGTTACGACGTGGTCTGCTGTTAGTATCTTTGGTATCTGAAGTGCCTGGATTCCTTGATGTGTTGTTGCTGCGAGCCAGCCAACTATCCTCGCCCACGCAAAAGCGCGTCATGAGTGTCGTGAGGGCTGCCATAGACTTCGGCTTCTCCTGGCCGAGGTGCCGGGCGAGCCACTCGTCACGGATGTTATGCTTGAATGCCGCTAAGGCCTCTGCATCCGGACAGTCGACAATTTGGTTTTTCTTAGTTAGGAACCTGGTCTAGAATTTCCTGGCCGATTCCCCTGGCTGCTGAATTATATGGCTCAAGTCATCAGCATCTGGTGGCCGTACATAAGTGCCCCGGAAGTTGTTAAGGAATGCATCTTCCATGTCCTCCCAACTGCCAATGGAGTCTGCTGGCAAGCTATTCAGCCAATGCCGAGATGGTCCTTTGAGTTTTAGTGGGAGGTACTTGATGGCATGTAGATCATCACCGCGAGCCATGTGGATGTGGATGAGGAAATCCTCGATCCATACCGCGGGGTCTGTTGTACCATCACATGATTCAATATTTACGGGTTTAAAACCCTCTGGGAATTCGTGATCCATTACTTCATCAGTGAAGCATATGGGGTGTGCGGCGCCTCTGTGCTGGGCTATATCATGACGCAGTTCATACGAGTCTTGCCTGCTGTATTCGGCCTGGCCGGATTTGCTTTTAGTGTATCTGGCGTGACGATCGTCATCACGCGTTGGGACCCCGTGATCCGTAGATTGATCTTGTATGCCCTGCTTTGTTTTCCAATACGTCTCGCAGGTCCCGCGCGCTGCCCCGGGCCTTAGTGTTTTTGGTTGTCTGGCGACGGGGTGCGGTCTGGACTTCGGGCTGATATGCCCCTCTGTCTCGGCCACGAGGTGGCTGATCCACCGCATCATACGCTGGTGATGTAGGTTTTAATGCTTCCTCCTCGAGTTGGGGTAGCAACCTGCATTTTGGGTAACTCTTGGTTGGGCGTTCGAGTTCGTATTCCTTGGCCGCAAGGACTTCGGTCCATCTATCCGCTAGCAGATCTTGATCAGCTTGAAGCTGTTGTTGCTTTTTCTTCAGGCTATTTGCTGTGGCTATAAGCCGGTTCTTGAAGCGCTCCTGCTCGACGGGATCCTTAGGCACGATAAATTCTTCGTCGCCGAGGCTCACCTCGTCTTCGGAGAGAGGCATGTAATTGTCGTCCTCCGTTTCTCCATCTGCTGCCTGTTCTGGAGGACTAGCTTGTTCATCCTCCCGCTCTAAATCTGGCTGGAGGGGATTGTCATCGTCTTCGGCACTATCCGGAGTGTTATTGTCTCTTGTGCCGGTATCTCTACTTTTGCTATGGTGGGACTTAGAGCGGCGCCGCTGACGTCGGTGCTTGGGTTGCTTCTTGGAGGGGTCATCCTCCGCTGTCTTATCGCCATCGCCTTCTTTGGTGGTATCCACCATGTATATATCATATGATGAGGTGGCGGTCCAGCGCCCTGTGGGCGGTGGTTCCTGTTCGTCTCCTGCATCGTCGTCCATACCGTCGATGTCTTCGGAGCCGAAGTCAAGCATGTCGGTTAAATCGTCGACAGTGGCTATTAAGTGGGTGGTGGGTGGGGAGCGAATTTCTTCGTCGTCCGCATCCCATTCTAGCCGGACATAGTTCGACCAAGGTTCTCCTGACAAGGAGAGAGACCTTAATGAATTTAACACATCGCCAAAAGGCGAGTGCTGAAAGATATCCGCAGAGGTAAACTCCATGATCGGTGCTCAATCGGATTCGATAGGCATGGACGCAGGCGGATCGGGGCCTGTGGCCGGGGACGAATCCAATGGTTCGGCAACACGGCTCTCGTAGGAGGTGAAGTCAGTATTCGGCTCTATCGCCACTGAGCGTGCGGCCTCCGTGGTGGGGTCTATCCACCCGTCCTCAGATGGCGCAATTTGTTCTGGATTGAGGGTCGGAGTAGTTGTAGGTGTGATCTCCCGAACACTGTCTGACGGCAGAGTTAAGTCATGCTCATCGTGATTGTAGGGCGCACCTGACATGGGTTTGAATCCGTCGAAGATCAAGTCTCCGCGGATGTCGGCAGTATAGTTCAAGTTTCCGAACCTGAGCTGATGGCCAGGGGCGTAGCTCTCGATCTGCTCCAGATGGCCAAGCGAGTTGGCCCGCTGTACGAAGCCGCCGAATACGAAGATCTGTCCAGGGAGGAAAACCACACCATGGATCGCATCGTTGCCGATGATCGAAGGAGCCATCAAGCCTTACGGTGACGGCACAGTGGAACTCTCAATGAAAGCACCAATGTCGGTGTCAAAACCAGCGGATCTCGGGTAGGGGGTCTCGAACTGTGCGTCTAAGGCGGATGGTAACAGGAGGCGGGGGACATGATGTTTACCCAGGTTCGGGCCCTCTCGATGGAGGTAATACCCTACTTCCTGCTTGATTGATCTTGATGATATGAGTATTACAAGAGTTGATCTACCACGAGATCGTAGAGGCTAAACCCTAGAAGCTAGCCTATGGTATGATTGTTGTTGTCCTATGGACTAAACCCTCCGGTTTATATAGACACCGGAGGGGGCTAGGGTTACACAGAGTCGGTTACAAGGGAGGAGATCTACATATCCGTATTGCCAAGCTTGCCTTCCACGCCAAGGAGAGTCCCATCCGGACACGGGACGAAGTCTTCAATCTTGTATCTTCATAGTCCAACAGTCCGGCTAAAGTATATAGTCCAGCCGTCCGAGGACCCCCCTAATCCAGGACTCCCTCACCTGCCTCGTGGCCTCCTCGTTCGTTTCTTGACGTCCCCTCCAAGTCCTCTGGAACACGTTTGTTCCAAAAATAACTCTCCCGAAGGTTTCATTCCGTTTGGATTCCGTTTGATATTCCTTTTCTGCGAAACACTGAAGTAGGCAAAAAACAATAATTTGGACTGGGCCTCCGGTTAGTAGGTTAGTCCCAAAAATAATATAAAAGTGTATATAAAGCCCATTAAACATCCAAAACAGATAATATAAAAACATGGAACAATAAAAAATTATAGATACATTGGAGACGTATCAAGCATCCCCAAGCTTAATTCCTGCTCGTCCTCGAGTAGGTAAATGATAAAAACAGAATTTTTGATGTGGAATGCTACCTAGCATATTCTTCAATGTAATTTTCTTTATTGTGGCATGAATGTTCAGATCCGAAAGATTCAATATAAAAGTTTAATATTGACATAAAATAATAATACTTCAAGCATACTAACTAAGCAATTATGTCATCTCAAAATAACATGGCCAAAGAAAGTTCATCCCTACAAAATCATATAGTCTGGCTATGCTCTATCTTCATCACACAAAGTATTTAAATCATGCACAACCCCGGTTTCAGCCAAGCAATTGTTTCATACTTTAGTATTCTCAAACTTTTTCAACTTTCACGCAATACATGAGCGTGAGCCATGGGCATAGCACTATATGTGGAATGGAATATGGTGGTTGTGGAGAAGACAAAAAGGAGAAGATAGTCTCACATCAACTAGACGTATCAACGGGCTATGGAGATGCCCATCAATAGATATCAATGTGAGTGAGTAGGGATTGCCATGCAATGGATGCACTAGAGCTATAAGTGTATGAAAGCTCAACAAAAGACACTAAGTGGGTGTGCATCCAACTTGCTTGCTCGCGAAGGCCTTGGGCAATTTGAGGAAGCCCATCATTGGAATATACAAGCCAAGTTCTATAATGAAAAATTCCCACTAGTATATGAAAGTGATAACATAGGAGACTCTCTATCATGAAGATCATGGTGCTACTTTGAAGCACAAGTGTGGTAAAAGGATAGTAAGATTGTCCCTTCTCTCATTTTCTCTCATATTTTTGGGCCTTTCTCTTTTTTATGGCCTTTTTTCTCTTCTTTTTTTATTTTTCGTCTGGAGTCTCATCCCGACTTGTGGGGGAATCATAGTCTCCATCATCCTTTCTTCACTTGGGACAATGCTCTAATAATGATGATCATCACACTTTTATTTACTTACAACTCAATACTTGGAACAAAATATGACTCTATGTGAATGCCTCCGGCAGTGTACCGGCATAATGAATCAAGAGTGACATGTATGAAAGAATTATGAATGGTGGCTTTGCCACAAATACGATGTCTACTACATGATCATGCAAAGCAATATGACAATGATGGAGCGTGTCATAATAAACGGAACGGTGGAAAGTTACATGGCAATATATCTCGGAATGGCTATGGAAATGCCATAATAGGTAGGTATGGTGGCTTTTTTGAGGAAAGTATATGGTGGGTGTATGGTACCGGCGAAAGTTGTGCGGCACTAGAGAGGCTAGCAATGGTGGAAGGATGAGAGTGCGTATAATCCATGGACTCGACAATAGTCATAAAGAACTCACATACTTATTGCAAAAATCTACAAGTCATCAAAACAAAGTACTACACGCATGCTCCTAGGGGAAGGGTTGGTAGGAGTTAACCATCGCGCGATCCCGACCTCCACACATAAGGAAGACAATCAATAAATAAATCATGCTCCAACTTCATCACATAACGGTTCACCATACGTGCATGCTACGGGAATCACAAACTTTAACACCAGTATCTCTCAAATTCACAACTACTCCATTAGCATGACTCTAATATCACCATCCTCATATCTCAAAACAATCATAAATAATCAAACTACTCATAGTATTCAATGCACTTTATATGAAAGTTTTTATTATATCCATCTTGGATGCCTATTATATTAGGACTAATTTTTTTAGCCCAAGCAAATTACCATGATGCTCTAAAGAACTCTCAAAATAATATAAGTGAAGCATGAGAGATCAATAATTTATATAAAATAAAACCACCATGGTGCTCTAAAAAGATATAAGTGAAGCACTAGAGCAAAATTTTCTAGCTCAAAAGATATAAGTGAAGCACATAGAGTATTCTAATAAATTCCGATTCATGTTTGTCTCTGCCAAAAGGTGTGTACAGCAAGGGTGATTGTGGTAAAATAAAAAGCAAAGACTCAAATCATACAAGACGCTCCAAGCAAAACACATATCATGTGCTGAATAAAAACATAGCATCAAGTAAAGTTACCGATGGACGAAGACAAAAGAGGGGATGCCTTCCGGGGCATCCCCAAGCTTAGGCTTTTGGTTGTCCTTGGATTTTACATTGGGGTGCCTTGCGCATCCCCAAGCTTAGGCTCTTTCCACTCCTTGTTCCATAATCCATCAAATCTTTACCAAAAAACTTGAAAACTTCACAACACAAAACTCAACAGAAAATCTTATGAGCTCCGTTAGCGAAATAAAACAAACCACCACTTTAAGGTAATGTAATGAACTCATTATTTATTTATATTGGTGTTAAACCTACTGTATTGAAACTCCTCTATGGTTCATAACCTCCGATAGTAGCCATAGATTCATCAAAATAAGCAAACAACACACGGAAAACAGAATCTGTCAAAAACAGAACAGTCTGTAGTAATCTGTATCTAACGCAAACTTCTGTAACTCAGAAAAATCTACCAAAATAAGACGACCTAGATAATTTGTTTATTGATCTACTGCAATTGGAATCAGTATTTTATCACGTTCTGGTTATTTTTAATAATAGTTTTCGTGAACAGAAAGTTTCTGATTTTTTCAGCAAGATCAAATAACTATCATCCAAGAAGATCCTATAGGTTTTACTTGGCACAAACACTAATTAAAACAGAAAACCACATCTAACCAGAGGCTAGATCAAATCTTTATTACTAAACATAAATAAAATGCAAGAAAATAAAATAAAATTGGGTTGCCTCCCAACAAGCGCTATCGTTTAACGCCCCTAGCTAGGCATAAAGGCAAGAATAGATCTAGGTATTATCATCTTTGCCATGCAATCCATAAGTGGCTCTCATAATAGATTCATAAGGTAATTTAATTTTCTTTCTAGGAAAGTGTTCCATGCATTTCCTTAACGGAAATTGGAATCTAATATTCCCTTCTTTCATATCAATAATTGCACCAATCGTTCTAAGGAAAGGTCTACCAAGAATAATAGGACATGAAGGATTGCAATCTATATCAAGAACAATGAAATCTAGGGCACATAATTCCTATTTGCAATGATAAGAACATCATTAATTCTTCCCATAGGTTTCTTAATGGTGGAATCCGCAAGGTGCAAGTTTAAAGAACAATCATCAAATTCACGAAAACCTAACACATCACACAAAGTTTTCGGAATCGTGGAAACGCTAGCACCCAAATCACACAAAGCATAGCATTCATGATCTTTAATTCTAATTTTAATAGTAGGTTCCCACTCATCATGAAGTTTTCTAGGGATAGAAACTTCTAATTCAAGCTTTTCTTCATAGGATTGCATTAAAGCATCAGCGATATGTTTGGTAAAAGCCTCATTTTGACTATAAGCATGCGGAGAATTTAGCACGGATTGTAACAAGGAAATACAATCTATTAAAGAACAATTATCATAATTAAATTCCTTGAAATCCAAAATAGTGGGTTCATGCTACGTAAAGTTTTGACCTCTTCAATCCCACTTTTACCAATTTTTGCATCAAGATCTAAAAACTCCGAATCAATGGGACGCCTTTTAACTAAAGTTGACTCATCTCCAGTCCCATCATTATCAAGATTCATATTGCAAAACAAAGGTTTAATGGGAGACACATCAATCACTTTTAGATCTACATCCTTATTATCATGAAAACTAGAAGAACACGCTTTCACAAAGAAATCTTTTTTAGCACGCATCCTGGCGGTTCTTTCTTTGCACTCATCAGTGGAAATTCTCATGTCTTTGAGAGACTCATTGATATCATGCTTAGGTGGAATAGATCTAAGTTTCAAAGAATCAACATCAAGAGAAATTCTATCCACATTCCTAGCCAACTCATCAACCTTAAGCAATTTTTCTTCAAGCAAAGCATTGAAATTATTTTGGGAAATCATAAATTCTTTAACACTAGTCTCAAAATCAGAGGGCATCTTATTAAAATTTCCATAAGAGTTGTTTTAGGAATTACCATAATTATTATAGGAATTACTAGGATACGGCCTAGGATTAAAGTTTCCTTTATAAGCGTTGTTGCCAAAATTGTTCCTACCAACAAAATTCACATCCATAGATTCATTATTATTCTCAATCAAAGTAGACAAAGGCATATCATTAGGATCAGAAGAAACACTCTTATTAGCAAAAAAATTCATAAGTTCATCCATCTTTCCACTCAAAACACTAATCTCTTCTATCGCATGAACCTTTTTACTAGTTGATCTTTCGGTGTGCCATTGAGAATAATTAACCATAATATTATCTAGGAGTTTAGTAGCTTCTCCTAAAGTGATTTCCATAAAAGTGCCTCCCGCGGCCGAATCTAAAAGATTTCTAGAAGCAAAATTCAATCCGGCATAAAAAATTTGTATAATCATCCATAAATTCAAACCATGTGTGTGGCAATTGCGTATTATTAATTTCATCCTCTCCCAAGCTTGTGCAACATGTTCATGATCAAGTTGCTTAAAATTCATAATATCATTTCTAAGAGAGATGATCTTAGCGGGGGGAAAATACTTAAAGATAAAAGCATCTTTGCACTTATTCCACGAATCAATACTATTTTTAGGCAAAGATGAAAACCAAGTTTTAGCACGATCTCTAAGCGAAAAAGGAAATAGCTTCAATTTAACAATGTCATTATCCACATATTTCTTCTTTTGCATATCACACAAATCAACAAAGCTGTTTAGATGGGTAGCGGCATCTTCACTAGGAAGGCCGGCGAATTGATCTTTCATGACAAGATTCAACACGGCAGCATTAATTTCACAAGATTCAGCATCGGCAATAGGAGCAATCGGAGTGCTAAGAAAATCATTGTTGTTGGTATTGAAAAATTCACACAATTTAGTATTGTCTTGAGCCATCGTGATGAACGATCCAACACACAAGCGCACACAAGAAGCAAGCGAAGGAAAAAGCAAATGGAAAAGGGGCGAATAAAACGGCAAGGGTGAAGTGGGGGAGAGGAAAACGAGAGGCAAATGGCAAATAATATAATGCGAGGGATAAGTATTTGTGATGGGTATTTGGTATGTCTTGACTTGTGCGTAGACTCCCCGGCAACGACACCAGAAATCCTTCTTGCTACCTCTTGAGCACTACGTTGGTTTTCCCTTGAAGAGGAAAGGGTGATGCAGCAAAGTAACGTAAGTATTTCCCTCAGTCTTTGGGAACCAAGGTATCAATCCAGTAGGAGACTACACGCAAATCCCTCGTACCTGCACAAACAAATAAGAACCTTGCAACCAACGTTATAAAGGGGTTGTCAATCCCTTCACGGCCACTTGCAAAAGTGAGATCTGATAGAGATAATAAGATAAATATTTTTGGTATTTTTGTTGTATAGATTGAAAAGTAAAGATTACAAAATAAACGGCACCAGAAATAGCTAGTTGTTGGGAGATTAATATGATGAAAATAGACCCGGGGGCCATAGGTTTCACTAGTGGCTTCTCTCGAGATAGCATAAGTATTACGGTGGGTGAACAAATTACTGTCGAGCAATTGATAGAAAAGTGCATAGTTATGAGAATATCTAGGCATGATCATGTATATAGGCATCACGTCCGCGACAAGTAGATCGAAACGATTCTGCATCTACTACTATTACTCCACACATCAACCGCTATCCAGCATGCATCTAGAGTATTAAGTTCATAAGAACAGAGTAACGCATGAGGCAAGATGACATGATGTAGAGGGATAAAATCAAGCAATATGATATAAACCCCATCTTTTTATCCTTGTTGGCAACAATACAATACGTGCCTTGCTGCCCCTGCTGTCACTGGGAAAGGACACCGCACGATTGAACCCAAAGCTAAGCACTTCTCCCATTGCAAGAAAGATCAATCTAGTAGTCCAAACTAAACTGATAGTTCAAAGAGACTTGCAAAGATAACAAATCATACATAAAAGAATTCAAAGAAGATTCAAATATTGTTCATAGATAATCTTGATCATAAACCCACAATTCACCGGATCTCGACAAACACACCGCAAAAAGAATTACATCGAATAGATCTCCAAGAAGGTCAAGGAGAACTTTGTATTTAGATCCAAAGAGAGACAAGAAGCCATCTAGCTAATAACTATGGACCCGAAGGTCTGTGATAAACTACTCACACATCATCGAAGGGGCTATGGTGTTGATGTAGAAGCCCTCCGTGATTGATGCCCCCTCCGACGGAGTGCCGGAAAAGGCCCCAAGATGGGATCTCACGGGTACAGAAGGTTGCGGCGGTGGAAATAGGGTTTCGTGGTGCTCCTGGATGTTTTCGGGGTATATGGATATATATATAGGAGGAAGAAGTAGGTCGGTGGAGCTGCGAGGGGCCCACAAGGGTGGGGGCGCGCCCAAGGGGGGCAGGCGCGCCTCCCTGCCTCGTGGCCTCCTCGTTCATTTCTTGACGTCCACTCCAAGTCCTCTGGATCATGTTTGTTCCAAAAATAACTCTCCCAAAGGTTTCATTCCGTTTGGATTCCGTTTGATATTCCTTTTCTGCGAAACACTGAAATAGGCAAAAAACAGCAATTTGGACTGGGCCTCCGGTTAGTAGGTTAGTCCCAAAAATAATATAAAAGTGTATAATAAAGCCCATTAAACATCCAAAACAGATAATATAATAGCATGGAACAATAAAAAATTATAGATACGTTGGAGACGTATCACCCAGCCAGCCCACGTTACACAGGGTTCAATGTACATTAAGATAGGGCGTTACTGGTAACGCTAGCTATAAAGTGCTATAAATTATCTTAAAGACTGCGGAGTGAACGCCTGGCCGTTGCCATCCTGAGTAACTTTAGGTCTTCTGTACTCCAAGTGGTTTCTTGTATGGTCGAGTGACTTCTTCACTGTCAAATGGAATTGGGGTATCCGAGTGAGATAGATGGTTGAGTGGATTGCACTCCTAGGAGAACTCGGTCGGTTTCTTCTGTTGCATTTTGAATGCTTTTCGACTCTAGGGCAGTGTCCTTGGGTAGGGCTTCTAGGTCAGGCCTATGACCCTACCCTAGGTACATGTCATCGTCATTAGCCCCCAAATGGATTGAGGTCCGAGTGAAGAAAGAGTTGAAGTTGACTCCGACTCGATTCCATACCTCGGAGGTATTTCATCTGAGTTTGTGAATCATGTTGAAGCTTCGATCTTGTTTCAGTCGCCTCGATCGATTCAGAGGTCGGCGAGTGAACTCAACTGATAATCTTCGAGTGTTGATATGGTACGAAATATTCGGTGCGATTGATTGCTCAGCGGTTCCCGGATCTCACGGGATTCGAAATTTCGGGGAAGCGCGCGGGACAGAGTGCGCCGCAGTAAACGGAGTGGATAGACAAGGGCGCCTCGATTCTCGTGCTACCTTTTTCGCCACGTATCGGGCGCGCGACTGTTGCGGTATTTGACAGGATCACTTGGGCCCACGAGTCAGCCACTTGGAAGCAGGCCCATAAAAGGCGTCGCGGCCGATGCGTTTGCATAGTGCGCCTTATTCCCCTTCTTCCTCCTCTGCTTCTCCACCGCGTCCTCCTCCACTCTCGACGCCGCCGCCCCACCCGTGTGCGGTCCGCCGCAATGGGAAAGGACAAGACGGTGGCCCTGGAGCGCGCGAAGAAGGCGACAGCAACGGCGAAGGGCAAGAAGACGAGTCGGGGGTCATCGTCGAGATCCGGACTGCCGCCTAGTTGGATCCAGGGGGACTGGATTCGGTCGACGATCCAGAAGGAAGATCCGGAGTATCTAGCCAGTGGAGGCTTGATCGCCCACCGGTCTTGGAGGTTGCCGGGGAACGAGACCGAGCCTCAATTGCAAGAGGTGAGTGTGTCCTCCTTGCCACCCTTGTCGATCGGGGCTTCACTCTGCCTCCACATCATTTTTTCCGGGGTTTCTTGAACTTTTTGGTGCCCAACTCCATCACTTCTCCCCAACACAATCACATAACTCACTGCATACATCTCTGTGTGCGAAAACTTCTTGGGCTGTCAACCGCATTGGGGTTTGTTCAAGCACATCTTTACTTGCCGCTCTCAGTCTGTGAAGAAGGCAAATCCGAATGACGAAAAGATGCATGTGATCCAAATGTGCGGGGGTTTAGGGATTCAGACGAGGGGTAGGAGTACTTTTCCAGCTATGACTCTTCCCGATTCTGTTAGAGGGTGGCAGTCGACCTGGTTCTACTGCCAAGACGTTCCGGCTCCTGGTGAGTCGACTGGCCTTCCCCCCTTCACCATGGATCGGGTCCGCCAACCCTCTTCGCTGATCGTGACTCCAGCAGAGAAGGTAGAGGTGTCCATGTTAGTCGACCGGGTTGTCCAACTGGTCTGTGATGGCGTGACTGGCATGGATTTGTTGGAAGTGTTTCTCCGCAGACGCATCCAGCCTCTTCAAGCTCGCGATCATCCAATGTGGATGTACTCGGGCCCTAACAACACCACTCGGGTCGACCCAGAGGAAGTCACCGAGGAGATGGTGGAGCAGTGCGAAGCATCACTGGAAACAAGGACAACCCAGGGGGTCCAGAAGGGTTGCACCATTCGATGCCGAAAACGAGCCAGACAAGGTCTGACCTTTGTTTCCGAGTGTATTTTATTCTGGTTTGCGACTGTCCTTGAGTCTGATTGATGCCTGTTCAACTTCTTGCCTTGCAGATTTATACTGAGATGTACTCGATGCCGAACGGGGAGCAGGTCCAGGAGGGAACGGAGAGCACTGATGAGAGCGGTCACTGGCAGTCCCCCGACGACCATCAAGACAACAGTGGCGACTCGGGCGGCAGTGAGGAAGTCGAGTCACCACCTCGCTCAGAGCGTCGATCCAAGCAGTCTCAAGACCCTGCGGGCGGGCGTGGCAAGGCAGCACCTCCAAGCGTACGAGTGCAAAACGCACTCGGACCTCGTCTCCGGAGCCGACTGAAAAGGCCACCAAGCAGCACAAGACCGCCCCTTCAAAGCCTCGAAAGGCCTTGCCCAAGATCAAGGTGGACGTTCCCATTGCTTCTGCGTAAGTATTTTGCTTTCTCTCTTTGCTTTTACGTCATTTGGAAACTTCTATGCTTCTGTCGACTCATTCTCTCGCTTGACCGAGTGACTTCTGAAACGTTCACCGCTGCTACTTCTGGGACCTCCATGGACATTTACAAGGACCAAGATGATGAGGAGACTGAGGACGCGGCCACTTCCAAAGCGGGTACAACTTTATCACCTTGTTCTCATTTTGTCACTTGAACTGTCGGTCGACCGAACCCTTACGGTCGAGTCTTTTGCAGCGCCGCAAAATGTCATAGAACTTCCAGACGATGATGAAGATGTGCCCCAGAAGACCACGGGAAGGAAGGGCAGGACTTCGAGCAGGAGGGTGCCTGCCAGCAAGGTACCTCATTCGACATCAACTTCAGAGCCATTGATCCAGCCATCCGGAGATCTAATCCAGGCTTCTATTTCTTTTGCCGACCCTGTGTCGACTGATCGTCCCTCGGCATCGACCACTCAAGTCCCTGCTCCGTCTGTGCAACTCCATGCTTCAGATCCTCTGGCTGACTCGACCATTCCACCAACTCCACTCTTTGTTACCCATCATGTCCCAGAGGACCAGGTAAGCGCTGCTAAGGAAGCTATACGCCAAGCATGCCTTATGATGGAGCAGATGAAGGTTGTGCGTGAGGCCAGCCAGGCTGCTTATGATGCCAGCTCAGCTCTCCAGACTAACGTCCAGGTTAGTTGATTTCCGACTGATCTTTAGCTTGGCCCTTGCTCTGTTAGGATATGTTACTTGAAAACTGCTGCTTTATTAGTCGTAAGATGTCCGTGGATGAGCGTTTTGAAACCTTTAATGTGCATCTATCATGAGTCTGCATCTTGCATCTGTTCACCCACTGGGTGTTTCAACTTTTGCTCAATAGCGTTTCCACTTGAGTCGACTAGGTCGCTTCGAGTGTATCCTTGAATCAGTGGGGGCACGCAGAGTGCACCCACTTGGTGTAGTCCCCGAGACCGCCGTCGAATGTTTGATTCGGCGGGGGTCTTTGTCAAATGTCTCTTTACAATCTTTCCACTTGGTCCAGACAAGTCGTGCCGAGTGGGATCCGCACCAGTGGGGGCACGCCAAGTGCACCCACTGGGTGTAGTCCCCGAGACCGCGGTCGACTGCGGGCAGTCGGCGATGGTCTGAGAATAATTATTGCTGCTGTTTTTTTACTCCCTCGACTCGTACTGGGCGGACCATGTCGAGTGGGAAATTGAACCAGTGGGGGCACGCCAAGTGCACCCACTAGGTGTAGTCCCCGAGACTACTGTTGGATGTTTTGATTCGGCAGTAGTCTTAGAACTCTTTTTACTGAAAGGACTCAAACTTGTATCTGATCGCTCGGAAGCAATCAATTTTTGTTTCTATCGACTGACGTGTCTTATTTGTCGATTGCAGAAATCTTGTGCACTTGGGGCTTAGTTCGCTGAACTGGAGCAGAAACAAATTTAGCTCAACCTTGATCTGGAACTGGCCAAGCGGAATTTGCAGAAAGCCAATGATGAAGCAACTGCCATGGGAGGTAACAACTTATCGACTGTTTGTCTTGCCAGCTTTACTTTTCGCCTTTTGAACTGAGTAACTTCACTCGTACAAATGTGCGTAGTGAAAACAGACAACTCTAAGCTCGTCTGAAGAATGTTATTTCTTTAGAAACAATGAAGGAGGATCTAGAGCAGAAGGACCTTGACCTCGCGGCGGCTCAGAAGACGGCGCGGGAGAAAACTGATCTTGCTGACAAGAAGCTGGCTTCAGTCGGCAAGTTAGAAGAAGAACACACCAAGCTCAAGACTGTCATTGGTGAAGCAAACGAGGAAGTCGTGCAAGTGAAGAAGGACAAGGTGGCTCGGACTAACAAGGTTGCGAATCTCACTCGGAAGAGGGATGAATTGGAGGCTTATCTGGGAGGACTCACCAAGAAGATGTTCCTTATGCTTGAAGGTATTTTCAATTGTCCGAATGATTTGCCACTGTCGACTCATCATTCTTCTGTGTGTGCAGAATTCTGTCAAAACATCGAGGAAGAGACTGGGCGGATTGAGACGGATCTGGATCCCATTAACTCCCCTGTCAAGGACGAAGCTGCGATGAACATGCTGCGACTGGAATCTCGCCTTGCCAGCGTTGTGGACTATCTTGCACGACTGAAGGTGGCGGCGTCGCCGATTGACACAGAGCTCTGGCCACGCGTGACATTCCAAAATGACCTCGAGTCTCTAATGACTCGACTTAATGAAATCCCTGGTCGAGTGCAAGCGTGGAAGAAGTCATCCGCTCGGTGCGGGTGGCTCTATCTCTGGTCCGTGTTCATTGCAAGGAAGTCAAGGAAGAGAAGTTGGCAGCCCTCAAGGTCGCCAATACCAAGAAGCTTCAATTCTAGTCCTTCATGGAGACCTTCATCGAGGCTGCTACTCGGATTGCTGATGGAATCGACCTGGACGAGTTTGTCGAGCCAGCTAGCCCTCCTCCTGCGAAATGAACAAACTTTATGCCTTGATTTTATTTGCCTCGGAATGCCGAGTGATTTTGTAACCGTTAAACTCTTTCGGGCTTGATGCCCGAGCACTTCAGTTCGCGGTTCTGAACCTCGCTGGATTTATCCGAACTTGATTTGTCTTTGAATATGGTTGCTTTGTCTTTACCACTTTCAGATCTCTTTACTCTGAGTGGAACTTGATTCTTCACTCGGAATAGATGCTGTATTTGTGACGTAGCTCCGACGAGAGGGTCGTGAGCATGAGCACTAGGTGCTGCACACGACCTGCACCTCGTCATTCTTTCGGATCGGGATTGAGCGTACATTGTACTTGTGACGCAGCTCCATCGAGAGGGTCGTGGGCATGAGCACTAGGTGCTGCACACGACCTGCACCTCGTCGTCCTTGCGGATCGGGATGGAGCGTACATTGTACTTGTGATGCAGCTCCGTCGAGAGGGCCGTGGGCATGAGCAGTAGGTGCTGCACATGACCTGCACCTCATCGTCCTTGCGGATCGGGATGAGCGTACATTGTACTTGTGATGCAGCTCCATCGAGAGGGCTGTGGGCATGAGCACTAGGTGCTGCACACGCCCTGCACCTTGTCGTCCTTGCGGATCGGGATGGAGCGTACATTGTACTTGTAACTCGGCCACTCGGAGTGGTTTTTTAACTTAGGCGAGTACGGGGTCGCAGCTAAGCCCCCGCGTGAGAGGGTTGCTCTCTAGTCGGAGTAGTTTTTTAACTTAAGCGAGTACGGGGTCGCAGCTAAGCCTCCGAGTGAGAGGATTGCTCTTCACTCGGAGTAGTTTTTTAACTTAGGCGAGTACGGGGTCGCGGCTAAGCCCCCGAGTGAGAGGATTTCTCTTCACTTGGAGTAGTTTTTTTAACTTAAGCGAATCGGGTTCGCGGCTAGGCCCCTGAGTGAGAGGATTGCTCTTCACTCGGAGTAGTTTTATAACTTAGGCGAATCGGGTTCGCGGCTAAGCCCCCGAGTGAGAGGGTTGCTCTTCACTCGGAGTAGTTTTGTAACTTAGGCGAATCGGGTTCGGGGCTAAGCCCTCGAGTGAGAGGATTTCTCTTCACTCGGAGTAGTTTTGTAACTTAGGCGAATTGGGATTGCGGCTAATCCCCCGAGTGAGAGGATTGCTCTTCACTTGGAGTAGTTTTGTAACTTAGGCGAATCGGGTTCGCGGCTAAGCCCCCGAGTGAGGGGATTGCTCTTCACTCGGAGTAGTTTTATAACTTAGGCGAATCGGGTTCGCGGCTAAGCCCCCGAGTGAGAGGGTTGCTCTTCACTCGGAGTAGTTTTGTAACTTAGGCGAATCGGGTTCGCGGCTAAGCCCCCGAGTGAGAGGGTTGCTCTTCACTCGGAGTAGTTTTTGAAACTTAGGCGAATCGGATTGACGGCTAAGCCACCCACTAGGGGATTTGAACACATGTGTTTACGGGATAACAATCATTAAGATACTGCAAAAATCTTGTCTTTGATAAGCAAACTGAAGGATTCTTATTACAACTCGTCGATCTGAGTGTTTAGGTATAGAAACGGGGGTGCAGCTCCGCATTCCACGAGCATGGCTCATCTTCTTTCTTGGCTATGTTGTAGAGGTGATACGCCCTGTTGTGGAGCACCTGGTGATGATGAAGGGGCCCTCCCAGGCCGGAATGAGCTTGTGAGGTCGTTTCTGATGGACTCGGAGCACAAGGTCTCCTTCTTGGAATGCTCGACCTCTAACATTACGGGCATGGAATCGACGCAGGTCTTGGTGATAGATGGTCGACCGGATCAGAGCCATCTCACGTTCTTCCTCCAGGAGATCAACTGCATCTTGACGTGCCTGTTCTGCTTCAGCTTTTGAGAAAAGTTCCACTTGGGGGGCGTTGTGCAGCAAGTCACTCGGGAGCACAGCTTCGGCACCATACACCATGAAGAAAGGAGGTCGGTCGGTCGACCACCAATGGCAGATGGCAATTCAATCGGGGTTTCAGCCCTTGAAGGATCAAACCATTCGCCCTTTCTGCCTGCCCATTCGACTGCGGGTGCGCAACAGATGCGTAGTCGACCTGAGTGCCTTGGGAAGCGCAGAATGCTCTGAACTCATCAGAATCAAAGTTGGAGCCATTATCTGTGATAATACTGTGAGGGACTCCATATCTGAATATTAGCTCTTTGATGAAACGGATGGCAGTGCTTGAATCAAGGTTCTTGATAGGCTTGGCTTCGATCCATTTGGTGAATTTGTCGACTGCCACAAGCAAATGAGTGAAACCACTTCTGCCTGTCTTGAAGGGTCCAACCATATCCAACCCCCAAACAGCAAACAACCAGACGAGTGGAATAGTCTTCAAGGCAGACGCAGGCTTGTGAGACATGTTTGAATAGAACTGACAGCCTTCGCACTTGTCGACTATATCTTTTGCCATCTCATTTGCTCGCGGCCAGTAAAATCCGGCTCGGTATGCTTTGGCTACGATGGTCTGAGAGGACGCATGGTGACCACAGGTCCCCGAGTGGATCTCATTTAGAATCATTCGACCTTCTTCTGGGGAGATGCAACGCTGAGCAACTCCTGTGACACTTTCCCCGTAAAGCTGTCCACTTATCACGGTGAAAGCTTTGGATCGACGGACGATCTGGCGGGCCTCATCTTCATCTTTTGGGAGTTCCTGCCTGAGTAGGTACGCGATATACGGCACCGTCCAGTCGGGGGTGATCACCAGAACTTCCATGATCAAGTCGACTACAGTTGGAACTTCAATCTCAGTCGAATTGGTTGAACTTATCGGTTGTGGGGGCTCTTCCGTGAAGGGATCTTCTTGAACTGACAGGGTGTGGAGATGCTCCAAGAACACATTACTGGGGATAGGCTTCCGAGTGGAACCTATCTTCGCCAGATCATCAGTAGCTTGATTCTTGATTCGGGGTATGTGGTGGAGCTCTAACCCCTCAAACTTCTTCTCTATCTTTCGTACTGCATTGCAATAACCAGTCATAGCTGGACTCCGGATATCCCACTCCTTCATTACTTGGTTGACCACTAAGTCTGAGTTGCCGTAGACCATCAGGCGATGGACGCCGAGTGAAATGGCCATACGTAACCCATACAAAAGTGCCTCATATTCAGCCTCATTGTTTGAAGAATCAAAGTGAATCTGGAGGACATAGCTGGGCTTGTTGCCTCTTGGGGATACCAAGACCACACCTGCACTAGAGCCATTCAACATCTTGGACCCATCAAAGAACATAGTCCAATGCTCCGAGTGAATCTGAGTCGGTTGCTGTTGTTCAACCCACTCGGCGAGGAAATCTGCTATTGCTTGGGACTTGATTGCTTTCTTTGCCTCAAACTTGATATCCAACAGAAGGAGTTCAATCGCCCATTTTGCCACTCGACCAGTTGCATCCCTATTGTTCAGAATTTCTAATAATGGAGCGTCGCTGACGACTGAAACCGAGTGGTCTGAGAAGTAGTGTGCAACTTTCTTCGTGGTCATGTAAATTCCATAGACAAGCTTCTGATAATGTGGATATCTCTGCTTGGACGGAGTCAAGACTTCCGAAATATAATACACTGGGCACTGAACTTTATAGGCTTTGCCTTCTTCTTCCCGCTCGACCGTGAGCACTGTACTTACAACTTGTCCAGTGGCAGCAATGTATAGCAGTAGAGGCTCTTTGCTGATTGGAGCAGCAAGCACCGGCTGGGTGGAAAGCAGGGCTTTGAGCTCTACAAACGCTGCGTCGGCTTCAGGGGTCCACTCGAACTTATCAGACTTCTTCATCAGTTGGTAAAGAGACAATGCCTTTTCACCAAGACAAGAAATGAATCGGCTCAATGCAGCCAAGCAACCTGTAAGCTTTTGAACATCATGCACATGCACATGGCTTTTCATTCGAAGGATTGCTCCAACTTTCTCTTGGTTTGCGTCGATCCCTCGTTCGGACACGAGGAAACCGAGTAACTTTCCACCTGGGACTCCGAATGTGCATTTTGACGGGTTAAGCTTGATATCATATCTTCTCAAGTTGGCAAAAGTTTCAGCGAGGTCAGTCAGTAGGTCGAAACTTTTACGTGACTTGACCACGATGTCATCCATGTATGCTTCCACATTCTGACTGATTTGAGTGAGCAGGCACTTCTGAATCATGCGCATGAATGTGGCGCCAGCATTCTTGAGACCAAAAGGCATGGTAACATAGCAAAAACATCCGAATGGGATGATGAAGGCTGTTTTTATTTCATCGGGTCCGTATAGTGGGATCTGATGGTACCCAGAATACGCGTCCAAAAAGGACAAACGCTCACATCCCGCAGTTGAGTCGACAATTTGATCAATGTGGGGGAGAGGGACATGATCTTTCGGGCAGGCCCGATTGATGTGTTTGAAATCGATACACATACGAAGTGAATCATCTTTCTTGGGGACCATGACAACATTGGCGAGCCACTCGGAGTGGTATATCTCGCGGATGAACTTAGCTGCCAGAAGCCGAGCCACCTCCTTGCCGATTGCCTTCCTCTTCTCCACGGCGGGCCGACGGAGATGCTCTTTAACGAGTTTTGCTTTCGGGTCGACTCGCAAATGGTGCTCAGCCAGTCCCCTGGGTACACCCGGCATGTCAGATGGTTTCCATGTGAAGATGCCCCAGTTCTCACGGAGGAACTGGATGAGCGCTTCTTCCTATTTGATGTCGAGTGTTGTTGAGATATGAGTCGGAGCAGCATTGGGGTCGGTCGGGTGAATGTGAACTGGCTTTGTTTCCCCAGACGACTGAAATGAGGACTCTGAAGCAGGCTTCTTGTGAAGGAAATATGCCCTAGAGGCAATAATAAAGTTATTATTTATTTCCTTATATCATGATAAATGTTTATTATTCATGCTAGAATTGTATTAACCGGAAACATAATACTTGTGTGAATACATAGACAAACAGAGTGTCACTAGTATGCCTCTACTTGACTAGCTCTTTGATCAAAGATGGTTATGTTTCCTAGCGATAGACATGAGTTGTCATTTGATTAACGGGATCACATCATTAGGAGAATGATGTGATTGACTTGACCCATTCTGTTAGCTTAGCACTCGATCGTTTAGTATGTTGCTATTGCTTTATTCATGACTTATACATGTTCCTATGACTATGAGATTATGCAACTCCCGTTTACCGGAGGAACACTTTGTGTGCTACCAAACGTCACAACGTAACTGGGTGATTATAATGGTGCTCTACAGGTGTCTCCAAAGGTACTAGTTGGGTTGGCGTATTTTGAGATTAGGATTTGTCACTCCGATTGTCGGAGAGGTATCTCTGGGCCCACTCAGTAATACACATCACTATAAGCCTTGCAAGCATTGTAACTAATGAGTTAGTTGCGGGACGATGTATTACGGAACGAGTAAAGAGACTTGCCGGTAACGAGATTGAACTAGGTATTAAGATACCGACGATCGAATCTCGGGCAAGTAACATACCGATGACAAAGGGAACAACGTATGTTGTTATGCGGTTTGACCGATAAAGATCTTGGTAGAATATGTGGGAGCCAATATGGGCATCCAGGTCCCGCTATTGGTTATTGACCGGAGACATGTCTCGGTCATGTCTACATAGTTCTCGAACCCGTAGGGTCCGCACGCTTAACGTTACGATGACAGTTTTATTATGAGTTTATGAGTTTTTATGTACCGAAGGAGTTCGGAGTCCCGGATGAGATCGGGGACAGGACGAGGAGTCTCGAAATGATCGAGACGTAAAGATTGATATATTGGACGACTATATTCGGACATCGGAAAGGTTCCGAGTGATTCGGGTATTTTTCAGAGTACCGGAGAGTTACGGGAATTCGTATTGGGCCTTAATGGGCCATACGAGAAAGGAGAGAAAGGCCCCAAAGGGTGGCCGCACCCCTCCCCATGGACTAGTCCGAATTGGACTAGGGAGGGGGCGCCCCCTTCCTTCCTTCTCCTTCTCCCTTCCCTTCTCCTACTCCAACAAGGAAAGGAGGAGTCCTACTCCCGGTGGGAGTAGGACTCCCCCCTTGGCGCGCCCTCCTCCTAGGCCGGCCGCCTCCCCCCTTGCTCCTTTATATACGGGGGCAAGGGGGCACCCCATAGACACAACAATTGATCTCTTGATCTCTTAGCCGTGTGCGGTGCCCCCCTCCACCATAATCCACCTCGATAATATCGTAGCGGTGCTTAGGCGAAGCCCTGCGTCGGTAGAACATCATCATCGTCACCACGCCGTCGTGCTGACGGTACTCTCCCTCAAAGCTCGGCTGGATCGGAGTTTGAGGGACGTCATCGAGCTAAACGTGTGCTAAACTCGGAGGTGCCGTACGTTCGGTACTTGGGTCGGTCGGATCGTGAAGATGTACGACTACATCAACCGTGTTGTGCTAACACTTCCGCTTTCGGTCTACGAGGGTACGTGGACAACACTCTCCCCTCTCGTTGCTATGCATCACCATGATCTTGCGTGTCCGTAGGAATTTTTTTGAAATTACTACGTTCCCCAACATCTTGGCACGCAGCAAATCACTCGGATCCGCATTCTTCTGGTACTCTTGCATCTACACTGCTGCCATCTGTTCATCGGCAATCTTTGAGCCCTTCTGGAGGCACTCTTCTGCTCTCTGCCGGTTACCAGTGACTGTGATCACACCTTTGGGACCAGGCATCTTCAACTTGAGGTACACGTAACATGGTCGTGCCATGAAACGAGCATATGCAGGCCTGCCCAGAATAGCATGATAGGCAATGTGAAATTCCACAACTTCAAATGTCAACTTTTCCTTGCGGTAATTATTTGAATCACCGAAAACCACATCAAGAGTAATCTGACCGAGTGAATGGGCTTTCTTTCCTGGGATGACTCTGTGGAATCGCATATTGCTCTCACTGAGCTTGGACTCGGAAGGTCTCAGCGTACAAGATGTTCAAGCCACTGCCACCATCCATCAAAACCTTGGTCAGTCGAGTGCCCCCAACAACTGGGTCGACCACCAACGCTTGCCACCCGGGGGTAGCAACGTGCGCTGGATGGTCGGACTGGTCGAATGTAATGGGAGTCTTTGACCACTTCAAATATGTTGTCGTTGCCGGAGCAACCATGTTTACTTCCCTGTTGATGACTTTCAGTCAACTTTTGCTCTCGATGTCAGCAAAAAGCACCAAAGTGGCATTGACATTTGGGTAACCATCATCCTCCTCTTTGTCTTCGTCGTTATCATATTCCTTTTCCTTCTCACTGGGCTGACCCTCTCGGAAGCTCTGAATCAGGAGTCGACATTGTCGAGTGGTATGCTTGGGGTAAATCAGGTTTCCCTCTTCATCTTTCTTGGTGTGAATATGACACGGTAAATCAAGCACATCATTACCCGCTTGATCTTTCATTTTCTTGGGGATCCAATGACCTTTAGGCTTCTCTTTGAATTTCCCTTGGTTCACCACTGCGGCTTCACCAGGACCTACGGGTTCGGCTTTGCGCTGCTGCTTCCGACTAGAATTTCCTCCTCCGGCGTCCTGGGCGACTGGTTTGTTCTTGCCTCTTCGGAGTCGGTCTTCTTCCTTGCCGTTTGCGTACCGAGTGGCTATTTCCATCATCCGAGTCAGGGACATGTCCCCTGTCCGACTGAATTTCAGGTTAAGCTCTCTGTACCGAACGCCCTCCTTGAAGGCGCAAACTGCTTGATGCTCTGACACATTCTCCACTGTGTGATGAAGAGTGGTCCATCTCTAGATGTAATCTCTCAAAGTCTCATTCTGCTTCTGGACGCAATGTTGTAACTCAGCCAGCCCTGCAGGCCGTTTGCAAGTGCCTTCAAAGGTCCTGACAAACACTCGGGCCAATTCTTCCCAACTGAAGATGCTACCAAGAGCCAACTGATTCAACCAAGTGCTGGCTGAGCCCTCTAGCATCAGGGGGAGGTGCTTCATGGCTACATCATCATTGCCACCACCAATTTGCACGGCCACTCAGTAATCCTCAAGCCAAGTGTCTGGCTTCGACTCACCTGTGAACTTGCTTACTTCCGTAGCCAACCTGAAGTTGGGAGGGATCTCAGCAGCTCTGATGGCTCTGCTGAAACATTCAGGGCAGAAAACATGTACTCTGCTGCCAATCGGATGATCTCTATCCTGTCCTTCTCTGTGTGCCCGGTTCCTGTCGACTAGACCTTGCACAAGAACTGATCTTGCATCAAACCCGGGCTCTCTTGGGTCGATTGGGATCCTTCGCTCATCGCCATATGGGTGCCTGTCATCGTACTGCCGGGGCACATATGATCCGCCCCTCGGAGGTGGCGTAGGCACTCGACGACGGTCATCACAGCCAAGTCGATGATCATACTGCTCATGGTTCCGACCCAGATACTGCTCTTGGCGGTGCCCATGTCCCTCACACCACGGAGGCGATCTTGGGTTGTGAGCTGACTGGACTATGTCCGCCACCACGAACCTGCTATGGATCCTGTTGCGCGAATGGGACACTACTGTGTTTTGCTCACGGGCCGCCCGGAGAAGCGCTCGGATCTGCATCAAACCTCTTCCAGCCTCTGATTGGGACGGCTGAATCGACTCTGTTATGCGGGCTGCAGCTGTAAGATTCTGAATCGGAGTGTAGTATACCTAGGGCTCAGGCGGGAACACCTGTCGTTGCCGTCGACTGGATTCGGGGATCAGTCGACGGGCACGCTCGTCGAGTGAATGTTGAAGGTTCTCCAGACGCGTGCGCTCGGCCAAAGTGGCCAAGCGCGCGGCCTCCAGGGCCCGAGCCTCGGAAGTCTCCCCCACGATGGGGGTCTGGAGCGCCTCCACGTTGCGGCGATGCAGCTCATCCCTTTGCTCCGACGTGAGGGCTTGAGGTTCATACTCATCATGAGCATATGAAGGACCATCCCCGCCGTCGCCGCCACCGCTGCGGCGGTACGCAGGCGGGTTGCGACGAGAATCGACCATAAGGACCTCCGCTGCGGGGTTGCTGCTCCCGCACTCGAAAAGAGTGTCCGCAGAACCAGTCGACTGGACCGTAGAGGGATTCGTCGGGCTCAATTGCCGCAACTTGGGGGGTGGCCGACTGAGGGGCCACCGCGTGTTTCACCCAGCGCTGAAGCCGGGAGCGGCCGGATCGCTTGCAGCGGCGTACAGCGGGGAGAGAGGATGATGAAGGAGTCGACCGATACTGGGTCGACGGCTGTCGCAGGAGGACGCCGTAGGCACTCGCGTGAAAGTGCGCCGCCCCGCGGACGGGAAGGGCCTCGGCGTCGAGGGGGGCCTCCTGGAGCCAGGTGGAGTCATCAGCGATGAACACGAGCGCGCCGAGTCAGATCTCGCGTCCCAAAGCCAGACCACCGCCGGAAACCATGTTGATGAAGATCGGAGAAATTGCAACCACGCCGGAAGTTGCTAAGACACCTGCCCCACGGTGGGCGCCAACTATCGTGGTACTAAGTCTGACAGTAAGAGTAGGGGGCACGTAGGAGGAGGCAAGATCCTAGCTATGGTGAGGTTGTGCATGCGAGGTTTACGAGTTCAGGCCCTTCTCGGAAGAAGTAACAGCCCTACGTCTCGGTGCCCGGAGGCTTGGTTGACTGGATATGTGTGAGAGTTACAGAGGGTGCAAACCCTTGTGCCAGTGGAGGGGGTGGCTTATATAGAGTGCACCAGGACCCAGCCAGCCCACATCACATAGGGTTCAATGTACATTAAGATAGGGCATTATTAGTAACGCCAGCTATAAAGTGCTATAAATGATCTTAAAGACTGCGGAGTGAACGCCTGTCTGTTGCCATCCTGAGTGACTCTAGGTCTTCTGTACTCCGAGTGGTTTCTTGTATGGTCGAGTGACTTCTTCACTGTCGAATGGAATTGGGGTATCCAAGTGAGATAGATGGTCGAGTGGATTGCACTCCTAGGAGAACTCGGTCGGTTTCTTCTGTTGCGTTTTGAATGTCTTTGACTCTAGGGCAGTGTCCTTGGTAGGGCTTCTAGGTTAGGCCTATGACCCTACCCTAGGTACATGTCATTGTCATCCCCTTCGGCGGGATTCATGTCTTCATCGGAAAGATTGGGGAGTCAGGGCCTGAGCTGGACATCTGCACCGACACGATCGAGACGGCTCAGCGCGCCTGACCCTCCGAGATCCAACCCCCCAGGAAGCTTGCCTTCATTAGTTTTGTTCATGGGGCGGATCTCGAAGAAGGTTCTATGTCAGGTGGGGAGACAACCATCTACTCAGGTGATGAGTCCTCAACCGGCGAAACTAAGTCAATCTATCAATTGCAAGACGGCGGGTTTGGGGGCTTGATACGTCTCCAACGTATCTATAATTTTTGATTGTTCCATGTTGTTTTATTATCAATCTTGGATGTTTTATAATCATTTTATATCATTTTTTGGTACTAACCTATTGACATAGTGCCAAGTGCCAGTTGTAGTTTTTTTCCATGTTTTTAACATCGCAGGAAATCAATATCAAACGGAGTCCAAATGCCACGAAACTCGACGATGATTTTTTATGGGCCAGAAGGAAGGCAATGGGCCCTGGTTGCACCAGGGGGGTGCCCCGAGGGGGCACAACCCACCAGGGCACGCCAGGAGGCCCTGGCACGCCCTGATGGGTTGTGCCCACCTCAGGTGCCCCCCCGGACCGCCTCTTTGCGATTTTTTATGGGCCAGAAGGGAGGCAATGGGCCCTGGTTGCACATGGGGGGTGCCCCGAGGGGGGCACAACCCACCAGGGCGCTCCAGGAGGCCCTGGCGCACCCTGATGGGTTGTGCCCACCTCGGGTGCCCCCCGGACCGCCTCTTTGCTCTATAAATACCCCAATATTCCAGAAACCCTAAAGGCATCGACGAAATATTTGTCGGGTGGTAGGTGCGACATATGCCAACGGGTGGCTTATCATTGTGGGAGCCAGTAAGACGTCGCCGGTGCCTGGAAATGGGATGATGCGAAGACATGCACGCCGGCGAATCTTACCCAGGTTCGGGGCTCTCCGTGGAGATAACACCCCTAGTCCTGCTCTGCGGGGTCTCCGCATGATCACTAGATCAAAACAAGTAGCTACAAACGCTCCTTGAGCTGTCGGGTTAGAGGGAGAAGAAGGGCAAGGCTAGCTCTCCTTTTCTCTCTATATGGTGTGTGTAATTCTATGAGACCAACCTTCGAACCCCTTTGCATGGGAGCCCTCGGGGGTTTATATAGGCCTACCCCCCAGGGGTACAATGGTAAATCGCCTGGATGCGGGTCCAGGCCATCAGTGTCTGTATCCGCCGGCCGCTGGGGTCCGCCGACTGCCAATCACTGTAGCGTCATCCTGGTGACGTGGGCTTCGCCGAGGTAAGCGTGGCTACAGTGCCGCCGTCCGGCGGGCTATCACAGTGGCCTTACCGGGTCTTGTCTCATTTATGGCGCACATACTTTGAGGGAGGGGAGTAGCCGGCTACTGGGAGCCGGCAATACCCCAGGCCGACTGGAGGAGGACCGGCCACCTTCGAGCGTCTCTCTGGCTGAGGGGGCCTGCCGCCCGTGGGCCATACTGACAGCCTGTCGTGGGAATCATGATTCACGTGGCCACAGTGCCGCGCCGGCCGGGGGATGGTCAACCCGTACGGCGCACGGTAGCCACGCGTGCTCCGGGATTCGGGGGTGGCAGGCTTCACTCTAGCCGCGCCCCGTCTCGTCGTCGTTATGAGGGTGCAAACTTTGAGGGTGCAGTCTTGGCCGGCTTCTGGGAGTCGGCCCTCTTGGGGCCGGCTTCTTGGAGTCGGCTATCTCGAATCTTTCTTGGGGGAGGTTTTCTGAGGCTGGGTCGCCTTCTGGGAGTCGGCCTTGGGGATAGTCGGCCGGTGGAAGGGGGCCCTATGCCTTGTGTGCTTGAAGGCTTGAATGGCCCGATAATTTTTCAAAGAGCCAGGGGGAGTCGGTTAGGCTACCCGTGGCCATTTACTCCGTCATTAGTCCCCGAAGCTGATTGGGCTTCGAGGTTGAGTTGGGGTCGAGAAGCTCGGGCAGCTTCTTATCTTGGTGAGTCGGCAGCTGGGAGCCGGCTTCGGTTGGGCGCACCGTCTTGGCGAAAATCTTTAAAGTCGGAGGGAGGGAGTCTGTTGGCGCGCGCGCTGGGCTGCGGGCCGGCCGCTTGCCGCCTGCGAACCACGTGGCATCCCTTGGCTGAAAAAAGCCTGCCAGCCCACGCGCGCGACAAGACGTCGCCGCAGGTCGGGGGCCCACCACTCCTACGCCCAAGCCTAGGCGCGGATTCTCTGCGGCCCAAAGCCGTCCGCACGTCTTCCTGCGGCGGTTTCAGCACGTCTTTAGGGCGCAGTAATCGCGGGACGTGGGGGAGTGGGTGCAGTCAATCCCACGTCCCACCCCATGCCTCGCCTCCTCGGCTCCGCCGCATGAGGCTATAAGTAGGGGGAGGAGGGGAAGCGGCAGGCGCTCGCACGCTCCTCTCCTCTCCGCCATCTTCTTCCTCCTCCTCTCCCTCACCGCAGCGTCTCGCCGCCGTGCCGTCCCACCATTCTTTTCCCCACCGCCACGCTCATTCTCGCCGGCCTCACGCCGCTATGCAGTACGGCGGGGACTAGGACGGCTCCAACGTCCAGGAGGACCACGTTGAGTTCCTCCGCAAGACGCGGCGGCTGCCCGGCGCGGATAAGGTGCGGGTCCGTCTCGCGCCTGAGAAGGAGATTACGCCGGAGTCGGAGGAAGGCGAGCGGGTGGTCTTCCGCTCGCATTTCTTGCGCGGCATCGGCTTGCCAGCAAGCGCTTTCTTCCGTTCTTTTCTTGAATTCTATCAGCTCCAGCCACACCACCTCACCCCAAACACGGTGGTGCTGCTGTCCGCCTTCGTCACCTTGTGCGAAGGCTATCTCGGCGTTCTCCCCACCCTCGAGCTCTGGGGGGAGTTCTTCCAGTCCAAGCTGGGCACGCGTATGCAGGGCGTGCCGGCTCAGAGTGGCGCCTTCATCGCGATGCGGAGGGTGGTAGCCGACAACCCCTTCCCCGTCATCATGCTAATCCAGTCGGTGAAGCTCTGGCAGAAGTCATACTTCTACGTGAAGAACGTCGCCCCACAAGGCGACTACGTCAATTTGCCGGCTTATGTAGCCGGCGGGTAGGCGGCCCCAGTGGTCCTATCGGGCCGTGACGCTGACGCCGGCTGGAGCCGCGGCTGTCGCCCGACTGCGGGTGATGATCCAGTCGGAGGGCCTGACTGGGCCCGACTTGCTGGCCGCCTTCGTCACGCGCCGGGTGCTTCTGCTTCAGAGCCGCCCTCACCTGATCTGTCAGATGAGCGTCCAGCTCGATCCGAGTCGGATGTGCACCAAGGACATGCTGCACGACGAGGTGGCCCATATGGTGAATTACCTTGCGAACTGCAAGCTCTCCGCAGAGTGGCAGTTTGGCAAGGAGCCATATTCCCGAGCACATCCACCGCCCATGGTATGTTCTCTTGTTCCCTTTCTTCTCTTAGTTTTGTCGCCGAGTTCCTTTTGGCTGACTCTGACTAGTCGGCATGCCTCGACAGAGCCCTCTCCTTCGGCCTGTAGGCGGATCGGGGGCGGAGCACCGATTCCTCCCCGACCGGACGGAGCACGACCTGGAGGACCCCGACTTGGGGGCAGCCGCCATGGACGACAACACCGAGGCGGGTGGCGGCCAAGCCGGCGGCGAGGCAGGCGGCTCCGGGCTTGGAGTCAACTTCGACGAGGCGGAAGTCGTCCCACGTCGCCAGCCGGCGTCTGGCCACGGCGCGGGTTCCTCCGCCGCGCCGCCTGCTCGGGGCGGCGGGCAGAAGCGTCGTGCCGCGTCGGGCTTATTCGGCAGTCGGCCGAAGAAGCCCAAGGGCGGGGCGGCGACCAGGCGGGAAGAGGCGGCCGCGAAGGCGGCCCGCTTCCGCAAGGCGGTGAAGCAGCCGCAGACGGCGTCGGCGTAAGTGTATACTCCTTCATGTATTCTTTCTTCTTTTCTCTGGTAATTCCTAAATCCTCGTCCTTTCTCAAAAAATCAGGGCTCCACTGTCGCTCGAGCGGGTTGCTGCCGCCTCCGTCGTCGAATCGCCGGGAGGATCCGGGAGCACCACTCGCCGCATGGACCCCCGTGCCGAGCTTCAGGCGGTGACGGAGCGGAACGCGCGGGAGGAGCGGGAGGCAGAGGAGTTGAGGGCGGCCGCCGCCAAGGCGGCGCAGGAGGAGGAGGCGGCGAAGGCGCGCGCCGATGCAGCGGCCAAGGCCCAAGCGGAGGTTGCAGCCGCGGCGATGGCGGAGGGGGCCTTGCCAGTCACCCCTCTGCGTGTCGCGGCGCCTGAGGCCCCAGAACCCCCGCCAGAAGAAGCCGGCGGTGACCAGCCGGGATTGGGGAGGGAGGACGACGTCGTCGTCCCGGAGAGGGAGGCAGCACCGGCCCCGCCGACTGGGGCGACCCAAGGCGGCCGGCCTAACTTGCCGCCTGTGCAATCAGCCGGGGGTGAGCCGGCCGCGAGGACTGATCTGGTGGTCCAGACGCCGTCGCGCCAGCGCGCGGGGAAGGCCGCATTGGAGCCGCAGAAGGCCGCATCGGAGCCGCAGAGGGCCGCGGGCTCCAGCTCGTCAGCCCAGGACATGGAGGCGGCCAGCGCCAGCTCGGGGTGGACGCCGGGTGGAGGGCCGGCAGTGATGAACGTGGCCACGCAGGACGTCCGGAACCGGCTTCAAGCCCAGGCTGCGGCGCTGAGGAAATATAATGACGAGTTCCTTGCGACGCGGGCGGCCATCCGGGTTAGTCTTCTTGTCTTTGCTTTTTTGATCTTGATTTCTTCCGTGGGGGCACGTTAGCGCACCCACTGGGTGTAGTCCCCGAGTTCCGAGTCGGCTGCTGAGCAGGCGGCTTGGAACTTCCTAGCGGGCCTTGTTTTGCTATTCTTGTTCTCATTTGCTCCTCTGCCTGGCTTGCAGGACTACCACAACCTCCGCGCGGCTGCCTTCAACTCCCAGGCTCGAGAGCTGGCCCAGAAGACTGCTGACCTATCTGAGAGCCGGGGTAAGTGCTTCGTCTTTTATCTCACGTGGGGGCGCGTCAGCGCACCCATTGGGTGTAGTCGCCGAGATTCGGGCCGACTGCTAAGCAGTCGGGTTAGATCTTCCTTGACGACTTTTTCCTTATTGCTTCTTTCTTTCCTGCCGTCCCTGCAGCGGCCAACGCCGGTCTAAGGGAGCAGCTGGGAGGGACTCAGGCCGCCCTTCGTGCCAAGGAGGCCGAGTTTGCCGCCTTGGCGCAGGAGCATGACCGCCTGGCCAAGAGGTTGGCCGACCAGGAGGAGAGCCACAAGGCGGCCCTGAAGGCGGTGCGGGACAGCGAGGCCACCCTCCAAGCCGAGTATGAGACAGAGGCGGCCAGCTGGGCCGAAGCGAGGCAGACGCTGATCAACGGCTATGGCCAGATCGAAGACTTGGTTGACGGTAGGCCGCCTTCCTCTTCGTCCTTTCTTGCCGCATGCCGTTTTAGCTCGTTTTCTGACTTGGTGTTCTTCTCTTCTTTCTCTTTCTTCCTTGCGAAGAGTACTTCCCTGGCTACTCTACCGCCGCCAACCAGGTCGTCGAGGCCCACCGCGAAGCACAAAGGCAGGCTGGCGCCGACATCGCACCGAACGCTCGCCGGTCGCTGGAGGAGCAGCTCTTGGCGATCCAGGCGCGCCTCCAGCCGGCTCATCGCCTGCTCCGCCAGCTTCAGCGTGTTGGGGCGCAGGTGTTGGCCGCTCTCTGGCCTGGTGAAGTGATTCCCCGCACCCCCAGTCGGATTGCCGATTGGCTGGAGGTGGCGGTCGGCCGCTTCGAGGCCTAGAAGGCTTCGGCGGCTCGGTCCGGTGCCAGGCGGGCGCTG
Source organism: Triticum aestivum (assembly GCF_018294505.1). Taxonomy (NCBI): domain Eukaryota; kingdom Viridiplantae; phylum Streptophyta; class Magnoliopsida; order Poales; family Poaceae; genus Triticum; species Triticum aestivum. Next base: position 502,875,811 of record NC_057799.1, read on the forward strand.
GAGTTCGCCAAGGCCTGGTATCCCGAGCTGAGTCTGGACCAGCTGGCCATCTGGCGGCAGGAGGCCGACACGGAGTTGGAGCCGGCGCGGCCGGCTATCATCCAGCGGGCTTCGGCAATCGCCGACTACACCGACACCCCCGCCTTCGCTCCTGAGGTGGATGACAACGGTGTTGCCCAGCCGGAGGAGTGGTTCGGGCTGAACCTGGCAGACGGCGAAGACTCGGCGGAGGAGATCGACTCCAGCGACGAGGGCGAGGAGGAGGAGGGTGAAGACGCCGGGCCAGATGGTGGAGCGGCCGGTCAGCCTCAGCTTGACCGTGCCTCCAGCAACAAGGCACGCGCGGGCGCACCGCCTGCAGCCGGCGACGATCAAGCCGAGACCAACCAGCCGGCCACTCCTCCAGCCGGTGGCGCCGTCTCCACCGACCAACCCGGTTCCCACACCGCGCCCTTAGTCTAGTCTGTTGCCTCTATTTTCCTGTTTTACCACTCTTGGAACATTATTTTGTTAGGTTTGCACTATTCCACCCACTGGGGGTGTATTCGAACTATGTTGATTGCCGGCCTGTTGGGGGCCTTATGTGTAAATATGAATATGCATGCGTTTGGCTTTCCCTTGTTCTTTGCTTTTCATCCTTCTGCTGTTTCCTTTGCCGCCCTCCCTTGGTTGCCGCCTCCCCAGTCGGACAGTTGCTCTGCAATCTGTGGCTGGAGAAGTGCTTGGCCAGTTGGGAGGGCAAGTACTCTAGCTTTGTTGGATTATAGCGAAGTGATTGGGAAGCCGGCCAGCCGGCTGTTTTGACAGCCGGCAGGCGTGGTTGGAGGTCGTCTTTTCATTATACAAGTTCGTTAATCCTTAGCCGTTTTTCATGTGGGCATCCTTTCTGCCTTTGGCTCTTGCTAGTCGGACAGTCGGTTCTTCGAGCTGTGACTTTCAACAAGAGAGGGCTCGGGTGCCGGCACACTACTTGTCTGACTTCAGGTAGAACTTTACTATAATTTAAGGCGGCCAGTCCCCGGGCCGACTAGTCGAACCCGGTGCCAGACAGAAAATCAAATGTAATAATACATTCATGAATATGACACTCGTCATTCATAGATAAAGGAGGGCAGTCCCCGAGTGCTCCTCGGAGGGCCTGTTGTTTCGTACTTAATACAAAAAGGTAGCATGATACATACTGCTTTCCGGGAGGCGGAGGCGGCACCAGCCCCTCGCCCTTGGAGATCCGTGTGAGCCAGTGGCACTTTCGGGTATTGTGGTTGGACGGCTTCGCGCCGCTGTGGAACTTGTAGGGGGTATCGAGAGTCTGCTCGTAGGAGAAGGCCGGCTGCCAAGCCGGCCTGCCACCCTTCTTCTTGGGAGCAGGCCGTTCTTCGGGCTGCTCATCTTCGACTGTGGCCACCTGCCGACTCGTGGAAGGCGGCATAGGGGCCTTTCGCTTGTGGTCGTTCTGGTAGGGGCGCCGAATGGGGTCGCCAGCCGGCGTCTTGGGAGCCGGAGCGAGCACCTTCCCAGAGGCGTCCACTCGGAGCTCGGTCTTCATCGAGGAGTCAGCCGTGGCGTACTTGTCAGCGATGATCAGCAGCTCGTCGAGGGTAGCCGGCTCGTCGCAGAGGAGTCGGTGCTTGAGGAGGGTGCCCTCTCGGCACCCGGCGGTGAAGTATTCGATGGCCTGAACCTCGTGCACCCCCTCGCAGGAGTTGCGGAGCTCGGCCCACCGCGTGAGGTAATCGCGGGTCGACTCGGTGGGCCCTTGGACGCAGAGGGAGAGCTGGCGGGACTTGGGAGGCCGCTTGTACGTGCTGGTGAAGTTGCGGACGAAGACTTCCGTGAAGTCCAGCCAGCTGTTGATGCTGTAGGGCTTGAGGCTGTTGAGCCAGGTACGCGCCGTGCCTTGCAGCATGAGAGGGACGTACTTCACGGCTACGCGCCTGTTGCCGTTCGCTATGCTGACAGCACTAGAGTAGTCGATGAGCCAATCTTCCGGCTTCACAGAGCCGTTGTACTTGGGCGTGTCTCTGGGGAGCGAGAACCCTTTGGGGAAGGGCTCGTCGCGGATGCAGGGGCCAAAGCATGGCGGGCCGACATCGTCTTCTTCTTCTAGCGCCTGGGATCGAGTTAGGCGGTCGATTCGGTGGCGGGCGTCGTTCTCGCCGACTCCTTCGCGGTGGCCTAGTCGGCCACCAAGAGTCGGATGCGTGACAGGCGGCAGGGTGGGATATCTCTCCCCTCGAGGCGGGGGAGGAGGCGGATTTCCTTGGCGCTCCACTGCTCGAGGGCGGCCTTCTACGTCGCGCTCGATGGTGATCCGAGTCCGGCTGCAGCTAGCAGCCGGCTCCTTGTCTTTCCTTGCGCGAGCGCCGCTCGCAGTCGGCGACCGGGATGTCGCGGTATGCTCTCGGCGCGGGGGAGGACTCTCAGCGCGGGCGCCGGCTTCGTGCCGCTTTGCGGCCGCGTCGACCAGCTGCTGGATTCGTCTTGTCACGTAGGGGAGCTCATCGGCTCCCAGCCCATTTAGCTCTTGAGCGGCCGCCTGAGCGGCTCGCAGATTCTCGAGCGGGGTGGCGTAGACGGGGCGGTCTGCCCCCAGCATGCTGGCGATGGCCGCGCCGCGCTTCTTGACGAGGCCGGCTCGGCTCGGCCCGCCATGAGGTGGTGTGCCGAAGGCGGCGCGGTCGACTTCGCGCTGGTGAGCCTCGGTGAGGTGTCTCAAGGAGGCTATCTTCTGGCCTTCCGCGATGAGGGCGAGGCGGCATGCTTCCAGGGTCTCGGCGTCGGCGTCGGCCGGGATGGGGACGGATAAGTCATGCATCGCCGCTTGGAGGGCGTCGTGGGCGTTCTCGCCCGAGTTGGCGACGTGGCTGATGACCAGCACCTTAGTGACGGCGCTGTTGCCGCTGTCGGCTCGAGGGAGAGGGTCGTCGAAGACTACCACGTCGGAGGGGTAGGCGTCGAACGATGCCGTGTCGGAGTCGACAAGCATCGGGTCGGTGGAGCCGACCGACTCTAAGTCTACAGAAGGCTCGCTGGAGACGTGAAGTTGGTCGAGGAGGCTGACGAGGCGGCTCTCGGGGTAGTCCGTGCCTGCGTCAGACGCGGGCTCGTCGGAGATGCGAGCCTCGCCAAGAAGATCGGCGAGGCAGCTCGCCGCGCAGGCGTCGTCGACGCCTTGCAGCGCGTCAGGGCAAGCGCCATCGGGCGTAGCGGGCTGGCTACGCTCGCGTGGGAGGAAAAAGGTTCCCATCCAGAACAGGTCTCCGGACGACGGTGCACCTGGCCCCACGGTGGGCGCCAAATGTCGGGTGGTAGGTGCGACATATGCCAACGGGTGGCTTATCATTGTGGGAGCCAGTAAGATGTCGCCGGTGCCTGGAAACGGGATGAGGCGAAGACATGCACGCCGGCGAATCTTACCCAGGTTCGGGGCTCTCCGTGGAGATAACACCCCTAGTCCTGCTCTGCGGGGTCTCCGCATGATCACTAGATCAAAACAAGTAGCTACAAACGCTCCTTGAGCTGTCGGGTTAGAGGGAGAAGAAGGGCAAGGCTAGCTCTCCTTTTCTCTCTATATGGTGTGTGTAATTCTATGAGACCAACCTTCGAACCCCTTTGCATGGGAGCCCTGGGGGGTTTATATAGGCCTACCACCCAGGGGTACAATGGTAAATCGCCTGAATGCGGGTCCAGGCCATCAGTGTCTGTATCCGCCGGCCGCTGGGGCCCGCCGACTGCCAATCACTGTAGCGTCATCCTGATGACGTGGGCTTCGCCGAGGTAAGTGTGGCTACAGTGCCGCCGTCCGGCGGGCTATCACAGTGGCCTTACGGGGTCTTGTCTCATTTATGGCGCACTTACTTTGAGGGAGGGGAGTAGCCGGCTACTGGGAGCCGGCTATACCCCAGGCCGACTGGAGGAGGACCGGCCACCTTCGAGCATCTCTCTGGCTGAGGGGGCACGACGCTCGTGGGCCATACTGACAGCCTATCGTGGGAATCATGATTCACGTGGCCACAGTGCCGCGCCGGCCGGGGGATGGTCAACCCGTACGGCGCACTGTAGCCACGCGTGCTCCGGGATTCGGGGGTGGCAGGCTTCACTCTAGCCGCGCCCCGTCTCGTCGTCGTTATGAGGGTGCAAACTTTGAGGGTGCAGTCTTGGCCGGCTTCTGGGAGTCGGCCCTCTTGGGGCCGGCTTCTTGGAGTCGGCTATCTCGAATCTTTCTTGGGGGAGGTTTTCTGAGGCTGGGTCGCCTTCTGGGAGTCGGCCTTGGGGATAGTCGGCCGGTGGAAGGCGGCCCTATGCCTTGTGTGCTTGAAGGCTTGAATGGCCCGATAATTTTTCGAAGAGCCAGGGGGAGTCGGTTAGGCTACCTGTGGCCATTTACTCCGTCAATATTCATCCAGCCACCGCAGAGTCTAGAACCACTAGATCCATTCTAGACACCATCACAGAGGGGTTCACCACTTCCATTGGTGCCTCTCTAATGATGCGTGAGTAGTTCTTTATAGACCTTCGGGTCCGTAGTTAGTAGTTAGATGGCTTTCTCTCTCTCGCTGAATTCTCAATACAATGGTCTCTTGGAGATCCATATGATGTAACTCTTTTGCGGTGTGTTTGTTGGGGTCTGATGAACTTCCAGTTTATGACCAGTTATATCTTTTTATATCCATGAAAGTTATTTGAGTTTCTTTGATCTCTTATATGCATGATCTCTTATAGCCTCGTATTTCCTCTCCGATATTTGGTTTTTTTGGCCAACTTGATCTATTTATCTTGCAATGGGAAGAGGTGCCCGGTAGTGGGTTCGATCTAGTGCTTGATCCCAGTGACAGAAAGGGAACCGACACGTAGGTATCGTTGCTAGTAAGGATAAAAAGATGAGATCTATACCTACTGCCATATAGATAAACGGATCTTGTCTACATCATGTCATCGTTCTTATTGCATTACTCCATTTTTCCATGAACTTAATACACTAGATGCATGCTGGATAGCGGTCGATGTGTGGAGTAATAGTAGTAGATGCAGGCAGGAGTCGGTCTACTAATCTTGGATGTGATGCCTATGTAATGATCATTGCCTAGATATCGTCATAATTATTTGAAGTTCTACCAATTGCCCAACAGTAATTTGTTTACCCACCGTTTGCTATCTTTCTCGAGAGAAGCCACTAGTGAAACCTACGGCCCCGGGGTCTTATTTCTCATATATTTGCTTTGCAATCTATTTTATTTGCTCTTTTTATTCAGGTCTATTAAACCAAAAATACAAAAATACTTTGCTGCACTTTATTTTATTTACGATCTATTATTTCAATCTATTACAACTTTCTCCCGTCAACACGCAATTTCTGGCGCCGTACCCCGAAAGGGATTGACAACCCCTTTAACACGTCAGATTGCGAGGTGTTGGTATTTGTGTGCAGGGGCTGTTTACGTTGTGTTGCTTGGTTCTCCTATTGGTTCGATAACCTTGGTTTCATTTCTGAGGGAAATACCTACCGCCGTTGTGCTGCATCATCCCTTCCTCTTTGGGGAATACCGACGTAGCTTCAAGCGACATCAGGGTTGTTCCGATGGCGACAATGTTCCGGACTCCTATGAGCCGCCGAGCTAGGCTACTATTTCTATGGCTGGTACACAACAGGTGGTGAATTCATCGACTGCTGCGGCCATGACCTCCGGCTCAACGGCTGCTGCAACGGCCGAGGCGAGCGACCCTATACGCCCGCCAGCTCAAGTTTGGTCTGAACTCCTGGATGCCCTAACGACTCTCTTAGGTGCGGAGGTAACCCGGCGAATCAAGCACAACATAAGGTGGAGGTTGCAAAGTTACAAGATGAGGTAGCTCAGGCCAAGGAGGCAACTCAACGCTGAGAATGCTAGGATGGCAACAGAGCAAGCTACGTTGGAAGCTGAGTCGCAGCGGATCCAAGCAAAATCTTTCCAGCTTAATCTGGATCAAAACGCTTCAAACGCCATCATGCGGAGAAGGCATCAGACCCGTCTGCCCCTAGAGTTCGAAGCAAGGAATCTTTTCAATACGCCTGGAGCAGGAACGAGTAACCCGCCCAGCGTGACCCAGGTCGCCGAGGCGCCCGTGGCCAGGGCGATGGCTCAACCGCGTGTAACAGACCCACCTAGTTTGCATTCAACCACGCCTCAACAGGTGTTAACACCGTCGGGTCATTTTTCCAACCCCCTGGATAATATGATTGTTGCGACTTCGCAATTGGCGGCTCTTCCCGTCGAAGGCGAGTCTCCTGCCGCAGTTGAGGCACGGAAGGCTGTGGATCTTCTTCAAACAGCGGTAGCTCAGCAGGCGGCTTACTCATACAGTCATGATCAGATTCACTCAACTCCTCGTCAAAGTCGAAGTTATAGCAGGCATATTGAGTCGCCAGCGGTTTCCAGCAGCGAGCGGCATCGGAACCAGCCACGTGGGCATGACCCGCTGCGTGATGATAATAATGTCCAGGCCTTATTTGATCAGGCCAGAGCTCGTCAAGAGGCAGAGCTGGCGGCTCAGTTAGCGGCTCATCAGCAACTCCAACGTAACCCGTCAGTGTCTATAGAAGCCGGGATGACTTCCAGGATAGTGGGTGTGCCGTGCTTAGCGCTGGTTCTACGCAATGAGCGTTTGCCCAAGGATTTCAAGGGCCCCCAAAAAGTACCCAATTACACTGCAGATTAGCCTCTGGATGCTTGGATTGAGAGCTACGAGATGGCTATGGAGATGTTGGATGTTAACGATGTTGTGTGCGCCAAATATTTCACCATGATATTGGATGGGCCGGCTCGCACCTGGCTAAAGGGATTGCCCCCTAATTCCATCAACTCATGGACTGAATTGAAGACGCGTTTCATTCAGAATTTTAAAGATACATGTAAGCAGCCTCTGTCAATTATCGACCTAGACACTTGCATCCAGCGTGAGGATGAGTCAACCGCCCATTGGGTTCGCCGGGTAGCATCAACGCTTGTTGATTTTGGAGAAAAATTGCCAGTTTATTCCCCTCAAACAGAAGCTAGGGTGGCTTAAACGTCAATGCAATGACATGGGAGAGCTCATGGCGGTTCTTATCAAATATGCCGACTCAGACAACACTAAGGATCCTGATTCAGATGAGGAAAAGTCCGGTAAGGGGAAGAAAAATGGTAAGGGGCAGCAGCAGAATATGAAAGGTCAGAGCCAAGGTAACAATGGTAAGCGCAAGCACACTGATGGCGGGTCGGACTTTGTGGCCAACACTAATGCACAGAGCGGTGATCGCCGTCGTAAGGGAAAGTTCCAACCCCAGTTTGGAGGGCCGTAGTTCAATTTAGAGGCGATATTGACCAACCTTGCCCAAAACATAGTCGTCCCGATAAGCCATCAACTCACATGTGGAAAGACTATCATATCATGAGGGAGTATAGGAATTCCAGCTTTCACCAGGACCACAATAACGGTAACGGCCCGCACGGCGGGTCAGGCTCTGGCTCTCACGAGCCCGACTTTGGAGGTGGCGGCTCAAACTCTGGATTTCAAGGCCAGGGCAATCAAGGCAGCTTTAATTAGCAGCCCAGTCAAGGCAATCAGCAGCAACAGTCCGGGTATCAGAGTAATCCAAAGCAGCTGAATAGTGGCCAATATCATGTTTTTACCACGAGCTTGTGCAAGCGAGAACAGAAGGTTCATAAACGAGCGGTGAGCGCGGTTGAGCTGGCAATCCCTCGGCACTTATGATGGTCAGAGCAGCCCATTGTATGGAGCCGTGAGGATCACCCGCCCTGGATTGACAATCCGGGGTAGCTAGCTTTGGTGGTTGCTCCTCAGGTTGGAGGTTACAAGTTCACTAAGGTGCTTATGGACGGAGGCAACAACATTAATATTCTTTATTATGATACTTTTCGCCGGATGAATTTAACTGAACAAGATCTCAAGCCATCTTGAACAGTCTTTCATGGGATGGTGCCTCATAAGTCGGCTTATCCGATGGGTAAGATAGCCTTGGAAGTGGCTTTTGGCAACAAACATGATTACAGGGCTGAGACATTGAATTTTGAAGTGGTTCAAATCAAAAGCCCATATCATGCTCTGTTTGGACGGCCGGCTTATGCCAAGTTTATGGCACGACCTTGTGTAGGATCGAAAGTATGTCTAGAGGGGGGGTGATTAGACTACTTGACCAAATAAAAATCTAGCCTTTTCCCAATTTTATGTCTTGGCAGATTTTAACAACTTAGCACAAATCAAGTAAACAACCTACACATGCAATTCTAAGAGTATAGCAGTGGAATGTAAAACAATTGCATAAGAAGGTAAAGGAAGGAGTTTGGAGGGAGCAAACGCAATGTAGACACATAGATTTTTTATCCGTGGTTCCGATAGGTGGTGCTATCGTACATCCACGTTGATGGAGACTTCAACCCATGAAGGGTAACAGTTGCGCGAGTCCACGGAGGGCTCCACCCACGAAGGGTCCACGAAGAAGCAACCTTGTCTATCCCACCATGGCCATCTCCCACGAAGGACTTGCCTCACTAGGGTAGATCTTCACGAAGTAGGCGATCTCCTTGCCCGTACAAACTCCTTGGTTCAACTCCACAATCCCGACGGAGGCTCCCAAGTGACACCTAGCCAATCTAGGAGACACCACTCTCCAAAAGGTAATAGATGGTGTGTTGATGATGAACTCCTTGCTCTTGTGCTTCAAATGATAGTCTCCCCAACACTCAACTCTCTCTCATAGGATTGGATTTGGTAGAAAGATGATTTGAGAGGAAAGCAACTTGGGGAAGGCTAGAGATCAAGATTTACGTGGTCGGAATGGAATATCTTGACCACAACACAAGTGTAGGTGGTTCTCTCTCAGAAAATGTATGTTGGAAGTGTAGGCGCGTTCTGATGGCTCCCCTCACGAATGAAGAGTGGGTGGAGGGGTATATATAGCCTCCACACAAAATCTAACCGTTACACACAAATCACCAAACTCAGTGGGACCGAATTATAAAACTCGGTCAGACCGATTTAGTTCAAAATGTGAACGTTAGGGTTTTCGATGGGACCGACATGTCAGCTCGGTGGGACCGATGTCGTTAGGGTTAGGGCATAACGTAATCTCGGTGAGACCGATTACACAAACTCGATGGGACCGATTTTGGTAATAAGCAAGCAGAGAGTTGGTCAGGCAAACTCGGTGGGACCGATTCGCTCATCTCGGTTAGACCGAAACGTTACGAAGGGGAAACAGAGAGTTTGCATTGCAATCTCGGTGGGACCGATCGCTCATCTCGGTTAGACCGAAACGTTACGAAGGGAAACAAAGAGGTTGCAATCCCATCTCGATGAGACCGAGATCCCTATCGGTGAGACCGAAGTGACTAGGGTTTGTGGCAGTGGCTATGTCAAGTGAACTCGGTAGCGCCGGTTAGAAAGTTTCGGTGGGGTCGAGTTTAACTTTTGGTTTGGGAATATGTGGATATGAGAACTTAGTTGAGGGATTTTGGAGCATATCACTAAGCATTTTGAGCAAGTAACTCATTAAACAACACCTCACCACCTTTTAATTGTATTGGCTTTTCCTATGGACTCAATGTGATATTGGATCACTAAAAGTAAAATGTAGAGTCTTGTGCCTTGAGCTTGAGCCAATCTTTTTGTCCTTAGCATTTTGAGGTGTCCACTTTCTAATCCATGCCATGCCAATCATTGAGCATTCCTGAAATATTTATCTTGAAATGGCATTAGCTCAATGAGCTATATGTTGTTAGGAATTACCAAAACCACCCAGGGATAGTTGCACTTTCACCTTGTTATGTCTATTTGCAGCTTAAGATGCTGGGTCACAAGGGAACCATCACAGTACATGGTGACATGAAGATGGCCTTGGAATGTGAGGAAGGTGATGCTGCCTATGTTGAGTCTGCTTGTGCCACGGAAGAGCTTAAGTTTTACAAACACAACGCTGACCCGGCTGATATGACTCCATTGAAGAAGCCAACTACAGAGCACGACCCTTTGTTGAAATTTAAATCGGCAGATGATACCAAGCAGGTTGATTTTGTCCCTGGCGACTCATCCTAGCAGTTCATTATCAGTGCCAACATGGATCCGAAATAGGAAAGCGCGCTCATCGAGTTCATCCGTGAGAACCAGGACATCTTTGCATGGAAGCCTTTAGACATGCCAGTTGTACCGAGGGAACTCGCTGAGCACACTCTCAATATTGATCCAAATTTTAAACTGGTCAAGCAATTCCTTCGCGTTTTAATGAAGAGAGGCGCAAGGCCATTGGAGAAGAAGGGGCCCGGCTCTTAGCGGCCGGGTTCATTGTTGAAGGTTTTCATCCTGAGTGGTTGGCTAATCCGGTGCCGGTGCTTAAGAAAAACGGCACTTGGTGTATGTGTGTGGATTACACAGACCTCAACAAAGCTTGTCCGGCTGATCCTTTTGCTCTTACTTGTATTGATCAGATCATTGATGCTACAGCAGGTTGTGAGTGTTTGAGCTTCTTAATGCTTATTCTGGTTATCATCAGATCAAAATGGCAGTTAAGGACCAGGAGAAGACATGTTTCATCACTCCTTTTGGAGCCTTCTGCTATGTGTTTATGCCTTTTGGGCTCAAGAGTGCCCAGGCGACTTATCAACATTGTGTTCATAATTGCCTTCATAGCCAGATAAGACGCAATGTTCATGCTTATGTGGATGATATCATTGTGAAACCCAGGAAGAAGGAGACCTTGCTAGATGATCTAAAGGAGACCTTTGACAACCTCCAGGTCTACAAGATGATGCTTAACCCGGCCAAATGTGTTTTTAGTGTGACAGCAGGCAAGCTCTTGGGTTTTCTGGTCTCTGAGAGAGGTATTGAAGCTAACCCGGAGAAAATCAAGGCTATCACTTCCTTCGCTAAGCTGGCATGTATTAATGGCGTTCAGCGTTTGGTGGGTCGTATTGCGGCTTTAAGCTGGTTTATAAGCCGCCTAGGAGAAAACACTATTCCTCTATACCATATGATGAAGAAAACATATCACTTTGTCTGGAGTGATGCTGCCAATGAGGCGTTCGAGGTGATGCTGCCAATGAGGCATTCTAGGCACTTAAAAAATAGTTGGCTGAGCCGCCGGTTCTTGCAGTTCCTGTCGAGAAGGATCCCTTGCTCTTATATGTGGCTGCTAATAGCAGAGCCGTTAGCATAGCGGTTGTTATGGAGACGAAGGAAACATGCAAGGAATATTTGGTTCAAAGGCCGGCTTACTATGTCAGTGAGGTGTTAATTGAGTCTAAGCAGAGGTACCCACATTGGCAGAAGCTAGTCTATGGAGTGTTCATGGCCAGTCGCAAGTTGAAGCATTATTTCCTTGGTCGTCCCATTACCGTGGTCAGTCCAGCCCCCCTGGGATATTATTGAAAACAGAGAAGCCACAGGTCGAGTAGCCAAGTGGGCAATTGAGCTTGGACCTCACGGTTTGAAGTATATGCCTAGGACGGCTATCAAGTCTCAGGCTCTTGTGGATTTTCTGAATGACTAGACAGAGTTGCAAATGGCTGAAGAGAAGCCTGATAACACATATTGGACTATTCATTTTGATGGGTCCAGGTAGTTGGAAGGCTCGGGGGCTGGAGTTATCTTGACTTCCCCACGAGGTGATAAATTTTGTTATGTGTTACGATTAATGTTCCCTTGCACTAATAATGCAGCCGAGTATGAGGCTCTGCTCCATGGCCTTCGGGTGGCTAAGGAGATGAACTTATGCCGGGTGAGGTGCTTTGGCGACTCAGATTTGGTGGCTCAGCAGGTCTCCAGAACTTGTGATTCTAAGGACCCGCTCATGGCGGCTTATCGCCGGACGGTTGACAGTATCGCTGGCCATTTCCAAGGTTATCAAGTGGAACACGCTGATCGTAGAAAGAATGAGGCGGCTGATGCTTTAAGCCGGCTGGGGTCTCAGCGTAAGCCGGTGCCACCCAATATTTTTCTTGACATATTGCATAACCCGGAGGTCTAAGTCGATGACCATTGTCAATGGCGAGTTGCACCGATGCAGTGTCACAGGTGTGTTCCAGCGCTGTGTTTCCCCTGAAGAAGGCCATGAGATTGTAAGAGAGAATCATGAAGGAGATTGTGGCCATCACGCCGGCTCTAAGTCTCTCCTGGCTAAGGCTTTTCGTCATGGGTTTTATTGGCTGACGGCTCATGCTGATGTAGAAGATCTGGTTAGCAAGTACGACGGCTGTCAAAAATTTTCCAGACGGGCTCATGTGCCGGCTCAAGAATTGAGGATGATTCCAATCACTGGCCGTTTGCAGTTTGGGGTTGGATATGGTTGGACCTTTCAAGAGATCCAAGGACAAAAAGACCCACCTTTCGTTGACGGTTGATAAGTTTACAAAGTGGGTTGAGGCAGAGCCGGTCAGCAAGTGTGATGCGGCAATGGCGGTTCAATTCATTAAGAAGGTAATTGATACGTCTCCAACATATCTACTTTTTCTCACGCTTTTCCTCTTGTTTTGGACTCTGATTTGCATGATTTGAATGAAACTAACCCCGGACTGACGCTGTTTTCAGCAGAACTACCATGGTGTTGTTTTTGTGCAGAAATAAAAGTTCTTGGAATGGAACGAAACTTTGCGAGGATTTTTTATATCAATAATAAGAATTTCTGGAGCCAATACCCACCAGAGAGGGGCCCCTGGTTGGGCGAAACCCACCAGGGCGCGCCCCCCTCTCCTGGCACGCCCAGGTGGGTTGTACCCACCTGGTGGCCCCGTTGATGACACCCTGATACTATAAAATCACATTATTCCAGAAAAAAAAATCAGGGAGAAAGAATTATCGCGATCCACGAGATGGAGCCGCCGCCAAGCCCTGTTCTTCCTCGGGAGGGCAGATCTGGAGTCCGTTTGGGGCTCCGGAGAGGGGGATCTTCGTTCTTCGTCATCACCAACCCATCTCCATCGCCAATTCCATGATGCTCCCCACCAGGAGTGAGTAATTCCTTCGTAGGCTCGCTGGTCGGTGAGGAGTTGGATGAGATTCATCATGTAATCGAGTTAGTTTTGTTAGGGCTTGTCCCTAGTATCCACTATGTTCTTCGATTGATGTTGCTATGACTTCGCTATGCTTAATGCTTGTCACTTTGGGCCCGGGTGCCTTGAACTCAGATCTGAACCGTTTATGAATTCATGATTATATCCATGTTTTAGATCCAATCTTGCAAGTTATAGTCACCTACTACGTGTTATGATCCGGTAACCCCAGAGTGACAACAACCGGGCCCACTCCCGGTGTCGTAGTTTTGTCACGGCAGATGTCCTTAGTGTCAGGACTTAGTCGCGAGGCCAACGCATCTATGTGGTAGCTTGAGAGGGGTTGAGCGGAATCAAGAGACGCAACACACGACAAGGATTTAGACAACTTCGGGCCCCGGGAAACATCATCCGTTAACAACCCTACATGCTGTTTGTGGCTAGGTCTCATTATCATCACGAGGGAGACGCCGTAAACCGGCTCTTTGTGTCTAGCCCTAGAGATTGTTTCTCCTTGCCTGTCGTTTGTCCGTCTTTGGGGAGCCCTGCCCCTCCTTATATAAGTTGAAGGGGCGGGTTACATGTGGAGTCCTACTAGGATTAGGACTAGTCTATCTCTAATACAAACCGGATACAAGTCCTGGTCTTAACTCCTTGTAAGGTAAATATTCCTGATGCCTTTCCTCTTAAACCGGCCCACCATAGTATGAACCGGCCTTCATGAACTGCCCGTTGGGCCACCGGGTCTTGTCGCTCCTCTAACCCGCCTGCCGGATTACCAATGAATCGTAAACCGCCAGGTCCAAATGGGTCACCAGTGAATCATCAAGTCTCAGCCGGGTCTGAAGTAAACCGCCAAGTCCGGCCGGGTTATACCTCCGGCCGGTTTACGCCGTGTGGTATATCCCCGACATTAACCCCCAGTTTAATTTGGATTTATCCATGTTAAACCGATCCTGTAAAACAAACACAAGAACAAATTTGACAGATTATGCTCCGGGTTATGAATTCTTGTAAACCGGCATCTGATGATCCTTAAGTCCTTGTCATTTCCTCCTTCTAGAAAATCTGGGTCAACAAGCCAGCTTCATACTCAATTTGCTGACATTGGTTTCTCACAGAGAAATATTGTGAAGAATAATCCACTTGAGTCGGCTTCCAAAGCGTCGGTTTAAGAAATATGGGTCTTGAAATACTCATCTGATATTCAGCCGGTTTGAAGATGTAAAACTTGCCGGTTTAATATTACCAAAATTACCGGTTTGTAAATATGGATGGCACCGAGTCATAATTGTTACCGACGCTGGGTCATAATTGTTGCAGACACCGGGTCAATCTGGTTTGCTCAGAACTGAGAATTAGAAGATTTTTCTCCCTTATATCCATATTACCTGTAGCCCCCAAGTCTTGAGCAGAACAAAGTGATGGCTTAAGACTTGTTTCCATATAATTACTGCCACTTTGAAGAAATCCATGTTGTTCATCTCAGCCACTATTAAAAACTGGATACTCCATATATGTAGCCCCCAAGTGCCGGGTCATTATGCAATAATGAGCAGGGACTTTATAAATATGATCATGTAGATTTGAACAATAACGTGTAGCCCCCAAGGGCCGGGTCAGTAAGATAATATTGGGCTGGTACTTTATATATACTTCTTTGAAAAGAACATCATATAATGTAACCCCCACCATGGGGCTTGAACCCACGTCCACAAGGTTAAGAGCTTTGTGCTTTACCAACTGAGCAATGGACCTTTCAATATAATGGTTTTAAGACTTGTGTACCTTGAATTGTTGACAGGAGCAATTGGTAGCCCCCAAGGGCCGGCTCATTATGATGTGATGAGTCGGGTCTTCAATAAGGCCAATAAAAAATGACTTTGCATTAGCCCCCAAGTGTCATGGTGCATGCTTGCAGCGACATGAGACTTGCATGTAATCTCAATTTGAATAATGTAGCCCCCAAGTGCCGGGTCGTAAGCCTGCAGCGACTCGGGACTATTCCTTGCATTGTAGAATAAATCATATCCTTTGATAAAATAATAGCCATTGCGCTAAAGCGACTTTGAAAACCTTAATAATACCGGTTATTAATAACCATAATAAAATCCAGCCATGTTGGCTATTCAAGATAATATAATCCGGTATGAAAACCTTATTCATTCAATATCATAATGAAAATTCAGCCAAGTTTGGCTACTTGAATAATATAACCCAATGATTTATAAGCGCATGATTCCAATTGCGCAATCCAAATATATACTGGCGACTTATAGTCCAAAGCCAGTCCGGTTTAATAAACACCGGATAATTTCTCATCATATACTGGCGACTTATCGTCTTAAAGCCAGGCCGGTTTAAGAAACACCGGATAATTTATCATCATACTTGCGACATATAGTCGAAAGCCAGGCCGAGTTAATAAACGCCGGTGATTTATAATCATGCTTTATTCAACCTGTTTCTGCATACAACAAGTTTAAAGTGTCCTGGCAGTTTACCGCCGGACGGGTCATAATGCCCAACATATAAACCGGGTTTATAACCAAGGCTGCACTTAAGAATAATCAAATATGAAATATATCATACCTGTGACATTGAATCACATCGTTGGTTTACCAACTTTTTGTAGTAAGGGTGATAACCCCAATCTTGAGTACTGATAACTCCTTCCATATTGTGCCGGTTTATGATAAAACCGTGCCGAGTTGCGATAAACACTGGACTAACCATATATAATACTGGCGACTTGTAGTCAAAACCAGACCGGGTTGATAATCTCCGGATTATGACTGATCATACTGACAACTTGTAGTTGAAAGTCAAGCCGGGTTAATGAACACCGGTTTAAAAACATCACAAATCTTATCAAAAGAAAGAGAACTCAGCAAAAGGCAAATAAAACCATTGTAGTCGAGGCTTTTCACGGGCTGCCAGGCCCCAAATTCGATCAAGAGGTGTAGCTATGGTTCGGGTTCGACCAATCCCTCAAGTGATTCCGTGGCTTTACGCCGATCAAGAGGTGTACCTATGGTTTGGGTTCGACCAAGCCCCCAAGTGATGCTGTGGCATTACGCCGATCAAGAGGTGTAGCTATGGTTCGGGTTCGACCAAGCCCCCAAGTGATGTTGTGGCATTACGCCGATCAAGAGGTGTAGGTATGGTTCGGATACGACCAAGCCCCCAAGTGATGCTATGGCATTGCGCCGATCAAGAGGTGTAGCTATGGTTCGGGTTCGACCAAGCCCCCAAGTGATCCTGTGGCATTACGCCGATCGAGAGGTGTAGCTATGGTTCGGATACAACCAAGCCCCCAAGTGATGCTGTGGTATTGCGCCGATCAAGAGGTGTAGCTATGGTTCGGATACGACCAAGCCCCCAAGTGATCAATAATATGATAAGCCAATAAGGCATGATACCCATGTTTGAACCGCGCATCATGGCAGCAGGTCCTCTTTGGCACCCTTTAACTTTTTGCAAAAGATAAATCCTTCTTGAACCGGGATTTTGAACCGGATATTGAGAGCTTCAAAGCTTTGTGGGAGACATCTTTCCCTTGAACCGGATTTTAAACCAGAATCTTCATTTTCAGCCGGAAATTTTCTGACGGCCTTTAAACTCGAACTTGCGAGAAGTTAATTCCTTTTTGAACCGGACATTTTCAAACCGGATTTGAGAGCTTCAGAGCTTTGTGGGAGAACAGATTTCCCTTGAACCGGATTGTAAACCGGATATTTGAGAGTTTCAGTGAGACTGACTTCCCTTGAGCCGGATTTTAAACCGGGATCCTTTCTGATGACCCAGAACTTCTTCATTGAGCCGGGATTTTGTAACTGTCATATACTTTCTAAGCCGGAAATTTTCTGACGGCCTTTAAATTTTCATCAGTATAACAGTAGCCACCGGGACCGAGTTATCTGTCCCTCCATCGTCTTGGGGTTCTTAAATTTGCTGAAACTGGCAAGATTTGCTGAATCATGTCATCGTAGCCCCCGAGTCTCAAAGGTGACTCGAGGATTGTTGAGATTCTCCATATTTTGACCGTGATATAAACCGGCATAACTTGTATATCATTGGTGTTGATAGCACGATGTGAATCAATGGAAGGTTGAGGTGACTGCGGCGGTTTATAAATGATCTGTATGAGCCGTGTCAACAACTCGGCCAATGGTTCCTTCCAACTGGCTATTCGAAGTTATCCAAACTGTAGTGGCAGCGACTTGCGTGCCTGCCCATTGAGCTATCCAGTGCAGACGGCGGTTGATAGTATATGATAATTTGCCTCCAATTTGTTGAAAGAAAAACCGGGCTACCCAAGCCGTGACTTGCTTTATATTTATTAAACAACTCATGCAGATAGGTGCGGCCCGGTGTGTTGATGTAGACCAGGCCGTAAGAGACGGACGACAAAGACGACCACGGCTTCAGAGGCGGCACAGACAGATGAGTCGGCCGCGACGTTATAGCCGGCACAGGCGGGAGAGTCGGCCGCGGCATTTGTAAGCCGGTGCAGACGGGAGAGTCGGCCGCGACATTTGTAAGTCGGTGCGGATGGGAGAGTCAGCCGCGGCATTTGTAAGCTGGTGCGGACTGACAATTCGGGCGCGACAGCGGTAGTTGGTGCAGGCGCGAGAGTTGGCCACGACATTTAAACCGGCGCAGGCGCAAGAATTGGCCACAACGTTTAAACCGGTGCGAGCCTCCTGTCCATGGTACAATGCCACTTTTGTAGTGGACTTTGTCCTGCATAAAATATATTGAAAGACAGAGTAACTGTTCTCAAACAATTTAATATGTGCTAATAAAATATATAAAGAAGATAGCACCAATGGATTTTCTCAGTAACTTTTCTTCCAGCCTCGTGCGCAGACACACTGTTCATCAATTAGCATTCCACATCTGTACTTAAAAACTCTCCACTCCGGAGACCACGAGGACGTTTGATGTCATATCAGTTTGATCCATGCTCGAAGTAGCAGTTGATGCAAGCATACGGGCGCAAGTAAATCTTCCCATCCATCGTGTACACTCCGCCATGAATTGTTTCTTTTTATAAAAAATTACTCCGGCGGACAGATAGCGATCTCTTGCAGTACAGTATCTCGAGGCGGAGCAGTGCGAGAGGCGGGCGGCTCACTCAGGGGTGCCGGTTTAAAGCAGCGAGGCGGAAACAGAGTCCAGCGAGTAGGCGGCGGTTTAGTGCAGGGCCACGGCGGTTTATGGAAGTGGAGCAGAGCGGCAACTCGGGGGCGCCGGGTTAAAGCAGCAAGGCTGGATCGTGGAGGCGAAGCGGCGACCGGCCGGATTGACGCGCAGGCTTTGCAACGAGGCAAGATGACAATTGGTCTCAGTAGCTTGAAGGCGACGGCGAGCGTTGGGAGCGGTAAAGCGGCGAAGGCGATCCGGACCATTTTGTGGGGACGGCGACTGACATGGCGCGCCCGAGCCGGCAAAACTGGCGACTCGTCAAAAGGTTGTAGGGGGTTCCAATTCAGAGATGAGGCGCGGGCAGAAGGTGAAGTAGTGGCAGTTTAGACAAACGGCAGCTTGTAACCGCAGAGACAGCAGCGGCAGGTGATGGTTCAGAATGACCACGACGGCTCGACCGGCGGAGGTGTACTCGATGGTGACTCAGAGGCGTTTTGTCGATCCGGATGCTGCAACAAGGGCATTCCCACAGGTCATCGAGGTGCGTCCGCGGCAGCGGCGAGTTGAAGAGGTACAACCGTGGCCGGTTCAGAGCGGCGGCGAGGCGATGATTAAACCGATGGCGGGTTGAAGAGCTGCGGCGGCGGAGGCCCGCGGTCACTGCTCGGGGTGCAGCGGTTTGAGGCGCCGAGAGGCCGGCTGACAGGTTCGATCCGGCAGAGCACGGCGGCGGTTTAGGCCATCAATGATTTAGGACCGCAGGCCCTGTCACGGCAGGAGGCGGCTCTCAGCGCGGCAACTCGGATGCGGGCGCGGGCGCGATTTTGGAAACGCGGTGACCCACGGAGCTGGCCCTGGTGCGATGCCATCAACCGGCGCGTGCGGAGGTGAACCGGCTGGGACGGCTCAGCAAGGCGGGCGGGGCACGGCGAGCGCAGCAGAATCCCCGTCGCCGCTGCTCGGCGACTTGGCAAGGTTGATGTTGGGGACAACGCCGCCATGAGCGATGGTGACGCCGGCGAGAAGCCTGCCGAGGTTGATGTTGGGGACGACCCGGAGTGAGGCCGTGGAGTCAAGGGCGACTCGAGCAGTGGGGCGCCGACGAATCAGCTCGGAAGGGGGAGCAAAGACGGACGTCGGCTCGAGGCTCCGATGGAATACGGACGCCGCGGAGAAAATACAAAAATACCCCATAGGCGCCGAGTCCGTCAGATGGTCTGACACGGAGGCCGCCGAAAAAACCAGCTACAGACGTCCGCTGGTGTTTCTGACTTTGATAACCTGAATACCAGCACGAGTATCTAGCACCATATTGATTTGATAGTATAATGGATTGCCTTTATGGCTTTATCCTGGCAGGTGCCTTCGCGTGGTTGATTCCCGCAGCCTGAGACTTGTGAACGTGGAACGGTAGTAGAGCTCAGTGGATTAGGCTGTAGCCTCGGATGATTTGCGCGCTTGCCCGACGAGATCTATCTCCAGTACTGCATATAGGACGCGAGGGCAGCAGCTAGCCGATCGATCGGCTCCAAGCTTCGGTCTGTCTCGATTACTTGCAACGCCGTAGGTAAATCATCTGTACTGTAGTCCTTGTTTTGGACACGACGGAACACACGATGCAGCGGTGCGCACAGCAACCCTAATTTTTCCTTAAAAGAAAATCTCACAAATTGCACATCTTCCAATCGGTTCTTCTTCATCCGGAAATTCGCAAACTTCTCGAAACCCTGGAAAAAATCCCTCCAAGAACTCAACACCACCGTGCGCGGGCCCCACGGTGGGCGCCAACTATCATAGTTTTGTCACGGCAAATGTCCTTAGTGTCAGGACTTAGTCACGAGGCTAATGCATCTATGTGGTAGCTTGAGAGGGGTTGAGCGGAATCGGGAGACGCAACACAAGACAAGGATTTAGATAGCTTCGGGCCCCGGGAAACATCATCCGGTAACAACCCTACATGCTGTTTGTGGCTAGGTCTCATTATCATCACGAGGGAGACGCCGTAAACCGGCTCTTTGTGTATAGCCCTAGAGATTGTTTCTTCTTGCCTGTCGCTTGTCCGTCTTTGGGGAGCCCTGCCCCTCCTTATATAAGTTGAAGGGGCGGGTTACATGTGGACTCCTACTAGGATTAGGACTAGTCTATCTCTAATACAAACCGGATACAAGTCCTGGTCTTAACTCCATGTAAGGTAAATATTCCTCATGCCTTTCCTCTTAAACCGGCCCACCATAGTATGAATCGGCCTTCATGAACCGCCCGTTGGGCCACCGGGTCTTGTCGCTCCTCTGACCCGCCTGCCGGATTACCAATGAATCGTAAACCGCCAGGTCCAAACGGGTCACCAGTGAATCGTCAAGTCTCAGCCGGGTCTGAAGTAAACCGCCATGTCCGGCCGGGTTATACCTCCGGCCAGTTTACGCCGCGGGGTATATCCCCGACACCCGGTGATGACCGTAGTTTGAGGAGTTCATTTATTCACTATGTGTTAATGCTTTGTTCCGGTTCTCTATTAAAAGGAGGTCTTAATATCCCTTAGTTTCTAATATGGACCCCGCTACCACGGGAGGGTAGGACAAAAGATGTCATGCAAGTTCTTTTAATAAAGCACGTATGACTATTTACGGAATACATGCCTACATTATATCGATGAACTGGAGCTAGTGTCGTATCGCCCTAGGTTATAACTGTCACATGATGAATATCATCCAATAAGTCACCGATCCAATGCCTACGAATTTATCCTTATTGATCTAGCTGCGTTACTGTTGCTATCATCACTGTTACATTTGCTACAAATTACTGCTATCACTGTTACTGTTACCATTACTGTCGTCACTACTATCAAAACTATCAAACTACTTTGCTACTGATCACTTTGCTGCAGATAATTATTCTCCAGGTGTGGTTGAATTGACAACTCACCTGCTAATACCTTCAAATATTCTTTGGCTCTCCTTGTGTCGAATCTATAAATTTGGGTTGAATACTCTACCCTCGAAAACTGTTGCGATCCCCTATACTTGTGGGTTATCAAGACATTTTTCTGGCGCCTTTGCTAGGGAGCATAGCTATATTTGTTGAGTCACTTGGGATTATTATCATATTATCACTTGAAGAATCTGAAGGATCCAAAGACTAAAATATTTCCCTCAAAGACGAGGGGAGGTAAGGAACTGCCATCCAGTTCTGCTTTAGATTCACCTTCTGTTATGAGTAAACTTGCAACACCACCACATGCTATCAATTATAATATGTCGCAAGTTATTGATGATGCTACTTCTGCTATGGATAATGCTTATGATGATGCTAGTACTTTGCTTGATAATGATGATGTGCCACTTGGTGATTTTCTTGATGAACAAATTGCTAGAGTTATACAACATGATGTTGTTGAATCTGATGATGAACTTGATACTAAAACTCCTGAAACACCCGCTAGAACTAGCCTTGCTAGATATGAATTGCCTAAGGTACCCGAAGGTTATGTTATGAGTGAAGAAGCAACTAGAGGTATTCTTGCTTGCAATGATAGAGATGATCTAGAGAAATTACTACAAAAGTATAAAGAAAATCTCTGAATGCTAGAATGAAATGTGATCCTAAGTTTGCTACATCGCCTATCTTTATTGATGACAAGGGTTATGAATTCTCTGTCGATCCAGAGTTAATTACTTTGGTTGAATCAGATCCTTTCCATGGTTATGAAACTGAAACTGTTGTGGCACATCTTACTAAGTTGAATGATATAGCCACCTTTTTTTACTCATGATGAGAAAACTCGCTATTACTTTATTCTCAAATTATTTCCTTTCTCATTAAAGGGTGATGCTAAAGCTTGGTACAATACTCTTGCTCCTGGTTGTGTGCGTAGTCCCCAGGATATGATTTATTACTTCTCTGAAAAATATTTTCCTGCTCATAAGAAACAAGCTGCCTTACAGGAAATATTTAACTTTGTGCAAACCAATGAAGAGAGTCTCCCACAAGCTTGGGGGAGGCTTTGCCAGTTACTTAATGCTTTCCCTGATCATCCTCTTAAGAAAAATGAAATACTTGATATCTTCTACTCCCTCCGTTCCTAAATATTTGTCTTTCTAGAGATTTCAAATGAACTACCACATACGGATGTATATAGACATATTTTAGAGTGTACATTCACTCATTTTGCTATGTATGTAGTCACTTGTTGAAATCTCTAGAAAGACAAATATTTAGGAACGGAGGGAGTATAATGGACTAATCGATGATTCTAGGGACTTCCTAGATAGTTGTGCTGGTTGTGTTTTCAGGGAACGAACTATTGCTCAAGCTGAAGAATTATTGAATAATATATTGAAAAATTATGATGATTGGATTATTCCTGAACCACCGCCTAAACCCACTCCGAAGAAGAGGGGTATATTATATCTCAGTCTTGAAGATATGCAAGAGGCAAAGAAATCTATGAAGGAAAAGAATATTAAAGTTGAGGATGTTAGAAATTTACCTCCTATTGAAGAAATACATGGGCTTAATACACCACCACTACCTAAGGTGGTAGAGGTAAATTCTCTTATAAAGTTCAATGAAAATGATAATCCTCACAATATGCATCCTAGTCAATGCCTTTATGAGTTTGAAAACTACATTAGAAAACAAGATCACTTCAATGCAAATGTTACGAAACAGTTGAAATATATTTCTGATATGATTGCTCGCTTGAGTGACTTGTTATTTAGAATCTCAAATGGTGTTAGAGGTGTTGGAAAACATGCTTCTATGGTTCAAACTCAACTAGAACAAGTTGCTAAATCTGAAAGAGAGTTACTTAATGAAATGAATCATAATATGCATGACTTTGCTGTTAGAGTTGCAACTAGAGGAGGTAAAATGACTCAGGAACCACTTTAACCTGAGGGACACCCAAAAAGAATTGAACAAGACTCACAAAGAAATAACACTAGTGCACCTAGTCCTTCTAGAAAGAAAAAGAAGAAGAAAAATGATAGGACTTTGCACACTTCTAGTGAAGCTGAAATAGAAAAACCTCCTGATAATGAAAATGAAATTTCTATCTCTGATGCTCAAACTCAATCTGGTAATGAACACTCACCTAGTGATAATGAAAAAGATAATGATGAGGTTCATGAAGACACTCAAACAAGTAATAATAAAGAACCAGATAATGATGTTGAGATAGAATAACTTGTTAATCTTGATAACCCACAACCTAAGAATAAAAGGTATGATAAAAGAGACTTTGTTGCTAGAAAACACGGCAAAGAAAGAGAACTGTGGGTTCAAAATCCTATGCCTTTTCCACCCAAGTCAACTAAAAAGAATGATGATGAAGAATTTGAACGCTTTGCTGAAATGCCGAGGCCAGTCTTTTTGCGTACTCGCTTGACTGATATCCTTAAAATGCCTCCTTATGCAAAGTATATGAAAGACATCATCGCAAATAAGATAAAAATATCGGAAGCTGAAATCTCCACTATGCTTGCTAATTATACTTTCAAAGATGGAGTGCCTAAAAAACTTGGAGATCTGGGAATACCAACTATACCTTGCTCTATCAAAAAGAATTATGTGAAAACTGCTTTGTGTGATTTAGGAGCTGGTGTTAGTGTTATGCCTTTCTCTTTATATAAAAGACTTGACTTGAATAAACTCACACCTACTGAAATATCTTTGCAAATGGCTGATAAGTCAACTGCCATACCTATCGGTATCTGTGAGGATGTGCCCATTGTTGTTGCTAATGTTACTATTTTGACTGACTTCGTTATACTTGAGATGCCTGAGGATGACAACATGTCGATTATCCTTGGTAGACCCTTCTTGAACACTGCAGGGGCTGTTCTTGATTGCAATAAAAGCAAGGTCACTTTTCATATCAATGGTAATGAGCGTACGGTGCACTTTCCGAAGAAACAATTCCAAGTGAATGGTATTATGTTATTGAAAAATCTCTGGCAATCACTATTGGAATTTTCAAATACCTCTACCTACTTTCAAAAAGAAATATGAAATGCTTATTGTTGGGGAAATGCAAATCCATATTGAGGCAACTTAGTGATGTACGAAAGTTCTTCGGTTTCATGCTAATCGAAAGTGGTTGTTAATAAGACCTGATCAACCTTATTAATGCATCATTTTTGAGCGGTATGAAGTTGATGAATTTTGTAAGCACTACCTTCTGTCCCTACTTTTTATTCTCTGTTTTTATTAGTTAAATAAAATAAAATGCCATGTTTTATCTGTTTTCTGAATTTCCCGTGCAATAAAAAAAGACCCAAAAATAAAAGTTCTCAGAATGCCCTGAAAATTTTATACGATTTTTCTGAATATTTAAGGATTTTTTGGTGCAAATAATACCAGAGGGAGGTGCACCAGGTGGGCACAACCCACTTGGGCGCGCCAGAACCCCTAGGCGCACCCTGGTGGGTTGTGGTCCCCACATGGGCCCCCTCACTTATCTCTTCAGCCCACATCATCACTTACCTCCAGAAAAAAATCCCCATTGCTCTCTATCCCGTGTTCTTGAGCTCAAACCCACGGATTTCGATCTCTTTGCTCAAAGCTCCGTTTCCGAAACTGTTTCGGGGGATCGTTGCTTGGTATGTGACTCCACCATTTGTCCAATTAGTTTTTGTTTTAGTGGTTTATACTTTGAATAAATAGCTACTCTTGGTGCCGCTGTAGATGTGCTTGCATGTTCAATTCTTAGTGTTCTAAGTAGTTTGAATGCTTGCTATGGCCTCTATGTATCCCTATGAGTAGTTGCTATCAATTTTGTGAAGTTTTGTTGAGGAAATTTTGTGAACTAAAATTTCAGATTTTTGTTCATAGGAAAAAATTGTACGCGGACATGAATATCTTCAGGAAATTTGGCTCTAAAAAGAACTCCAAGGGTGTTATTGGGGAGTCTTCTGACAGTGATCTCCACCCTCGGAGGATGGCGGAGGTACGGCCGTGCGAATGGCCGCACACCCCGTTCCTGCAAGAGGCTGGAATTCATGAGGAGTTCATGCAATTTATTGCCAACGCTGGCCTCACCGACTTAATCGCAGATGAGTGTGACCAGCACCAAATCCTCACAAATAGCTTTGTTCAAGTTTTACTTTCCCGCCTAGAAATAATCCTCCTGAAATGAGCTTCGATTTATATGCTGAAAACCATCAGATACCACTTACTGAGTTTTGTAACATATGCATGATCCCGTCTGATGGGAGCTTGGCTGAGCCTAGGCCGGCTGAGTTTGAGGCATTCTGTCGCACTTTGACAGTGGGTGATGAGAGAAGAGTGTCAGCCATCACTGCCAGTGGCTTACATTTTCCCGCTGTCCGTTACTTTGCACTCTTCATTACCAAATGCTTGCTTGCTAGGGAGAAGGTGGGTGCACTTAGTTCACCAGACCTTGCTGTTCTACGTCGTGCACTTACGGGTGACAACACTGAAATCTTGGGAGCTATTGTGGCTCGTCGCCTCCATCTTAATAAATCTCAGGGAAAAAATACATGGTGGGATTTTTGCTACTCGGTTGGCGGCTCACTTCAAGGTTGAGATACGCCCTCATGATTACCCTTTGACCAAGGTTTAGCTGGACCGAGCGGCCATGGATCACCATCACTTTCTTGCACATGATCGTCTTGATATTGCCATTCCTTATAACCTGGTCTATAGCGTTGATACTCGTGATGTTATCCCCTTGCCTGCACCTACTTTGTTTGATTCTGTTGCTAGGGGTGGATACCGGATTATGCCTGCAGACATCCTCGCCTACTGGAACGCTCACGCTGCTGCAGAGGCTGCTCAGGGACCTCAGCAGTGGGATGTGTGGATGCCCGCTCCTCAGGATCCCTACTACCCTCCAGGCTACTGATTGATTACCAACTTAGACCAAAAGCCTAAGCTTGGGGGAGTACATGTTTCTCACCGACATTATATTCATGCTCACATATTGTTCCATTTGTCGGTGTTTACACTTTTTCATTGTATCATCCATGCTTAGATTTATTTTCTTGCTTTCTTCTTGTGTGTTTGAAATTTTTTAGAAAAACCAAAAAAATTAGTTGTAGTAATTTACTTTCTATGCATGCTTAGTAGTAGTATTAAAAAGAAAACCCAAAAAGATTTCCTTGTTCTTCTTTTGCTTGTTGGGAGCTTTCCCATGTAAATAGTTTTTCTTGTTTTTGCTTTTTATTTGCTTGTTGAAGAAAATCAAAAACTCCAAAAATATTTCAGTGTGTTTCTCTGAATTTCTTTTATTTTTATCCGAGTCTTACCGAGGAGAAGACCACGATGAAAATGTTGAGTGGCTCTCATATGAATAATTGTTGAACTAATAAAGAGCCCATTTTACCTTGTCTTCTCCTGTTGAATAAAATGTTTTGTAGATTCCAGCTTAGTCCACGGCACTCTTGCACTATTATTATTTTCATATCATTCGGTCGTGCAAGTGAAAGGCAATAATGACGATATTCGATGAGCTGGCCGTGGCAAAGAGAAACTGGTATGAAATTGACTTGTTCTGTCTGTGTAAATATGTTTAACCTAGTAGCCAGGCTTCAGCCCATTATGATTAAACATGTTTGCAATGACAACTAGAGATTATAGTTTCTCATGCCATGCATAAGTAGCTGGAAGTTGATAATGATTTATCTTGGATATCAACATAGTGTTAAAATGATTGTGATGTAGTATGATGATATGGTATCCTCCTCTGAATGTTCGAGTGGCTTGACTTGGCACATGTTTATGCATGTAGTTGAATCAAAACCAACATAGCCTCTATGATATTTATGTTCATGGTGTTCATATCCTACTCATGCTAGTGTCCAATGTTACTTATGCATAATGCCTGGTCATGATCATTGTTGCTCTCTAGCTGGCCGCTTCTCAATCTTAATTGCTAGCCTTCGCATGTACTAAGCGGGAATTGTGCTTGTACACCAAAAACCTTGAACCCAAAAGTTATTCCAGATGAGTCCACCATACCTAATTATATGCGGTATTACCCTGCCGTCCTAAGTAAATTTGCATGTGCCACCTCTAAAAACTTCTGAAAAATTATCCGTTTTGTGTGCTTGGATCGTTCATGGAACGACAGGAGGTGGTCGATATCTTCCGTACTAAGCGGGTTATTCTCAGGTCGAGTGTTTATTCACTCGCCATCGCACGAGAAAATGGGCGGTAATAGGGATGCCCAGTCCCAAACTGCAAACATGAAAAATAGTTCATCTCTTAAATAATCAAACAAAAACTCCCAATGGAGTCAAAACCTTTATTTTATCGCTTGGGAAACGCCACTAGCGTGTTTAGCATGGAAGATGTTGATAACCGATGGTCGTGAAGTGAATGAGAAGGGTGCATGTCTCAAAATAACATTTATCTCTGTTTTAAAAATTGAGCTCTGGCACCTCTGCAAATCCCTGCTTCCCTCTGCGAAGGGACTTTCTATTTACTTTTTATGTTGTGTCATCACCTTCTAAAAACAAGCGCCAGAAACTGAGTAGAGCACAATTGTCATGATTTATGCATTGTGTATAGCTAATGTTGGGTGCATCATGACTGGATCTTTTCTACCATGAATTACAATGTTTAATCGCTACTTGAACTTTGGAGGTGCTCTGCATTTATGTTTTGCGGTCTTAGAAAGGGCTAGCGAGATACCATTATTGTCATATTATATCATGGTTGTTTTGACAATGTGTTGTTGTTTGAGATATCTTATTATTGCTCGCTAGCTGATTATGTCATTGATATGAGTCATTATAATCTTTAAGAGTTATTGTCGACATGGTTAGTTATAATGCTGGCTGAAAACCTGGGTGCTGTTTAAGCTCATTTATGCAAACAAGAGCAAAAGAGTTCGTAAAAGTTTTTCTTTCTCACTTTCAGTTTATCAACTGAATTGCTTGAGGACAAGCAAAGGTTTAAGCTTGCGGGAGTTGATACGTCTCCAACGTATCTACTTTTTCTTACGCTTTTCCTATTGTTTTGGACTCTAATTTGCATGATTTGAATGAAACTAACCCCGGACTGACGCTGTTTTCAGCAGAACTACCATGGTGTTGTTTTTGTGCAGAAATAAAAGTTCTCGGAATGGAACGAAACTTTGTCAGGATTTTTTATATCAATAATAAGAATTTCTGGAGCCAAGACCCACCAGAGAGGGGCCCCTGGTTGGGCACAACCCACCAGGGCGCGCCCCTCTCTCCTGGCGCGCCCAGGTGGGTTGTACCCACCTGGTGGCCCTGCCGATGACCCCCCCTGATACTATAAAATCACATTATTCCAGAAAAAAATCAAGGAGAAAGAATTATCGCGATCCACGAGACGGAGCTGCCACCAAGCCCTGTTCTTCCTCGGGAGGGTAGATCTGGAGTCCGTTTGGGGCTCCGGAGAGGGGGATCTTCGTTCTTCATCATCACCAACCCATCTCCATCGCCAATTCTATGATGCTCCCCACTGGGAGTGAGTAATTCCTTCATAGGCTCACTGGTCGGTGAGGAGTTGGATGAGATTCATCATGTCATCGAGTTAGTTTTGTTTGGGCATGATCCCTAGTATCCACTATGTTTTTAGATTGATGTTGCTATGACTTTGCTATGCCTAATGCTTGTCACTTTGGGCCCGGGTGCCATGAAATCAGATCTGAACCGTTTATGAATTCATCATTGTATCCATGTTTTAGATCCGATCTTGCAAGTTATAGTCACCTACTACGTGTTATGATCCGGCAACCCCAGAGTGACAACAACCGGGCCCACTCCTGGTGATGATCGTAGTTTGAGGAGTTCATGTATTCACTATGTGTTAATGCTTTGTTCCGGTTCTCTATTAAAAGGAGGCCTTAATATCCCTTAGTTTCCAATATGGACCCCGCTGCCACGGGAGGGTAGGACAAAAGGTGTCATGCAAGTTCTTTTAATAAAGCACGTATGACTATTTACGAAATACATGCCTACATTATATCGATGAACTGGAGCTAGTGCCGTATCGCCCTAGGTTATAACTGTCACATGATGAATATCATCCAACAAGTCACTGATCCAATGCCTACGAATTTATCCTTATTGAACTAGCTGCGTTACTGTTGCTATCATCACTGTTACATTTGCTACAAATTACTGCTATCACTGTTACTGTTACTGTTGCTGCTGTCACTACTATCAGAACTATCAAACTACTTTGCTACTGGTCACTTTGCTGCAGATAATTAATCTCTAGGTGTGGTTGAATTGACAACTCAGCTGCTAATACCTTCAAATATTCTTTGGCTCCCCTTGTGTCGAATCTATAAATTTGGGTTGAATACTCTACCCTCGAAAACTATTGCGATCCCCTATACTTGTTGGTTATCAATGATCTTCCGCTTTGGCTACCCGCATAGTATCATAACTGATAATGGCACTAATCTGTCTAAGGGAACTATGAAAGAATTCTGTCAATGAGAGCATATTCGTCTTGATGTTTCATCGGTGGCTCACCTCGAGTCCAATGGTCAAGCTGAAAGGGCCAATCAAGAAATCTTGAGAGCCATCAAACCCCGGCTTATTGTCCTTTTGCAGAGGACGCCGAGTTGTTGGATTGAGGAATTACCCTCAGTACTTTCTTCATGGTTTACGGGGCAGAGGCGGTTCTCCCAAGTGACATCCGTCATGATTCGCCCTGTGTGGCGGCTTATGTTGAAGCTGACAACGAAAAAGCACGTCAGGATGCTCTTGATGTGTTGGATGAAGAGCGTGACCTTGTAGCGGCTCGTTCGGTGATATACCAACAAGATCTGCGTCATTATCATAGCCGCCGGGTTAAAACTCGGACCTTTCAAGAAGGCGGCTTGGTGCTCCGGCTCATCCGAGATCAAACAGATATGCATAAGTCATCCCCGCCTTGGGAAGGGCCTTTTGTGGTCAGCAAGAACCTAAACAATGGGTCATACTACCTCATTGATATTCGAGAGAACAAGGACTCACGCACATCGGAGGAGGAGACTCACCGGCCGTGGAACATTGCTCATCTTCAGCCATATTACACTTGAGCCACCGGCTCTTGTGCTGTACATACCTTCGTCCATGTATATATTATGAACAATATAATAAAGCCAGCATCCCTGATAATTCAGGGCCTCTGTTGTTTCATTTCAAAATATATGAGTCTTTATTGTCTGTTCATAAGGTCACTTGGGGGCTTCCTGCTCAATGAGCATAGTTGTTCATACCCTCTTGATCTGGTTTCCAAGCCGTCTCATTGGTCACTTGGGGGCTTCCTGCTCAATGAGCATAGCTGTTCATACCCTCTTGATCTGGTTTCCAAGCCGTCTCATTGGTCACTTGGGGGCTTCCTGCTCACCTAGCATAGCTGTTCATACCCTCTTGATCTGGTTTCCAAGCCATCTCATTGGTCACTTGGGGGCTTCCTGCTCACCTAGCATAGCTGTTCATACCCTCTTGATCCGGTTTACAAGCCGAATTTGAGTTAAACCTGCCTGTTTGCAAGATGCTACTCCACCAGGTGACCCGCCAAACTCTTGATAGTTACTCTTTTCAATAAGACCCTGGACTTGTCAAGGTTAAAACGGCGGCCTTTGTCACGTGAGAGTCTGCTTACAGAGAGGTAGGATAAACTCACCTCCTGTCGTAGTCTCTCCGCTATGTGGCCCGTTCATACTCTTAACAGTCAATCTTTTCAATAAGACCCTGAACTAGATAAGGTTAAAACGACGGATTTATGTCATGAGAGAGCCGGCTTATGGGATAAATGCTTTCATGCCAAACTTTTTTGAGTAAAATCGAGTTTTTTCGAAAAACAAAATACAACTAGACTCTTTTGGATCTGTAAAGCTTCTGGCTTACAGACTTCACATTTGAATAAATACTTTGGGTTTTTCTAACCCGACCTGGTCATAGACTTCAAGTCGCCAGAGTATATTATATTGGACATTATGACCCGCCCTAGCGTAAATCGCCTGGGTATATGTTGTTCACTATGTGCGCAGGAACATTGCAAAATAATATGATATTCCTTGCAAGATCGTCAAGTGGCACATAAACATATTTCAGCAGTTTCAAGGCTAAACATGCATGATGGCATGATAGATCATTGTTTTCACTAGCCTCTTACACTGCTTTCTAAGCCCAAATAATTAAGAGTTTTTTCAAAAAGAAACGTCGTGCTGCAGTTCGAGAGCCGCCCCGTGGATCAGTTGTCCTGGTCTTGGCGAGTTGAAGTTTCTGTGTTATCCTGCGCCGGCTCTTCTTCTCCTCCCTCCATTGTCTGGAAGTCAGATGATGTCTAGTCGATGCCGGTTAAAGCTTTGAATTTAGCTTCATCATCTATAAGATCGGACGGATCAACATCAGGAGAGTACTTACATATCGGAGGAATGAGCTCTACAATCTCATAAGCCGGCGCTTTCACTTTTGCATTCTCCTTGGTGTAAGCCGGCTGATACTTAGACAAATCAGTTTCTTCGGCCAGCTTGGTTGCCAAACGACACATATCCTTTACACATTTGGTAAAATCGATGGCATCGAAGGGAGACCCGTCCTCTTTCAAGCTGGGACAGCCAGTTGCCAGCTCCTCCGGGTCTAGCTCCGCCTGCCATGCTTTGGCCCGCTCAAAGCAGTGATGGCGCTGGCTCGAGCTGCGGATCGCTTGATCTCTTCAATCCTCTTGGGCATGACAGATAACTTGTCCAATACATCCTTGATGAGTGAAGGTGGCTGCTTATTATGCGAGATAACTGCTAAGGATCGCTGCGTGCCTGTGTACAGCTATTCCACCAGAGTATAAACCACCTTCGGCTTCACCAACATGTCTTGGCCAAGGTTAGTGCTTCTAGGGCGTGCATGCATAACATATGATAAGTCGCCAGGCGGGTTAAAGAAAGTTACTCGTGCAAAATTGTACTGCAATAACACTTACCAAAGATGGCGGCTGTCATTTGATTTACATGTCGCTTTAAACTGGATAACTCTTCAGTCACCAGCTTAAGGGAAGCTTCAACATCTTAAGCACTTTTCAGAAGAGCTGCTTTTTCGGTCTCCCAGCTAGCTCTCTGCGTGTCGAAGTCTGTCTTCAGTTTTTCAGATATTTCGAAGGCGGCTTTCAGTTCTGATTTGGCCTTCGATGTCTCTGATTGTTGTAAGGTGATCTTCTTCCGTAGATCGACCACCTAAGACTCCTTCATGCTTAGCTCAGCCTGTAAGGATAAATCAATCAGTACTCAGGAATCATGATAATCATTCTATTAAATTCCCAAGCACATTACAGAGTATTCTACTTGGCACTTGGGGGCCAATGTAGATCGTTCTCTTTCAAAACGAATCCTTAATGACCCGGTTAGATTCTTCAAATTAAGCCGGCTCATGGGAGCTACCTATTCGGATTTCTTTACAAACATGATGTTAAGTCCCAGCTAAGCTGTTCAGCTTAAGCCGGCCCTTGGGGGCTACTCACTTGGATCCAATGCAGATAGGGTAATTGTGAAGGATTGCAAGAAGGCTGTCCTTTAAGTCTACAGTATTCTCAAATTCTTTCGTATCTTGTAGACTTGGTGGCCGACATATATATTAATATGAGAAGGGTTCCAGTGGTTACCTCAAAGCGCTCTTTCATCAGATTGACTAAGCCGGCTTCCATGTCTCGGCTGGTATGCAGGCGGCTTAAATAGCCCGAATGAATCTCGCTGGCACTGAAGCTGGCATAGCTCTCCAAGTACAATTTCCATTTTCCTTTGTCGGCAGCAGAGAATTCTTCTTTGGCACTGTGTTTTGATAACACGGTGGGATTGCCTGGCTCGGTATAACAAGTCCCAATGACCACAACATCTTCAGCCTCTTCTTCAGCAAGCCTAGTGGAACTTGGCGGTTTAGTACTGGGCGAATCAACACCCATTGGTTCCACCATGACATCGTGAGTTTCTGGTGGCGGGTCATCAGTAGCAGCCACCGAAGTTTGTTGAGAGGCTTCAGAGGTGGTCGATTTTTCCGGCTCAGCAACCTTGGGGTCTTCGGCCGGCTTATTCATTTTCGGCTTCTTGCCGGGCTTGGCTATACCATTGGAACTAAGACACATGAAAAGGTTAATATATATCAGTGTATAAGTATTAAAGCAAGGAAGTCTAATGTTCTCACCCGAGAGCGACTTTGAAGAGGGGAATCTGAGTCCCAGTTGAGTCGCCGGAAGAGGAGTGAGAAGTTCCCTGATAATTTGAGTCGGAAGGGTTAAGTGGTTGATGGATAAGATCCGCCTTTGGAAAAGATAAGGTTGAGTTCGGTGGCATCTTATTTTGGCGTTTTCGAGGAACCAGTGTGTTTGGTTCCACAGCCGCTGTTCCGGGTTGTGCGGCGATCTTCATGTTGTTGTTTCTTCAAAATAAAGTTGGGATCCAAGTAAGCTAAAGGGTGAGAAAACCTTACTTTCTAGCTCGCTTGTCGAACTTTCTGTCTCAGCAGAGGTTCTGAGTTGGAGGAAAGGATAGTTACCTCTTCACCATCTGCATG
Organism: Triticum aestivum; assembly: GCF_018294505.1. Lineage (NCBI taxonomy): Eukaryota > Viridiplantae > Streptophyta > Magnoliopsida > Poales > Poaceae > Triticum > Triticum aestivum. The sequence continues at coordinate 502,909,475 of NC_057799.1, forward strand.
GCTGGCCTCCGTGTCATCCTGATAGCAATCAGTGTCAATAAGGTGTACAAAAAAGAGCTAAGGGAGTCAAGTTCTACCTCCGACTCATCATCCAGAGTAAATGGATCAATTGCATCAGCCTTATTCTTGGCAGGCTTTTTGGGAGCCTTTTTCTTTGTCCTGACCTTTTTGGCCGGCTTGTCCTGGAGTTTCTTGTTCCAAAAGGGGGAGTCAGCTTGCAGAAATCAAGTGATAATGAGAAGACAGTTTATGTAGATAATGAGTAATTTAGAATTGCTCAAAATACTTACAGCTGGAGGCTTGTTAAGGGTGCAGAAGGGATTCAGCCCCGTCTTGCTACAAGTTGCCAAGCTCTCATTAAGCAGCATCTTGATCATCATGTTGATCGCATCATTGTCCAATTGCACTTGACTGTGATGCTGTGGATCTTTGGCATCGCCGGTATATTCACACATTAAACCGGGCCGGCGGCCCAAGGGCAAAATTCTCCAAGTGACCCAGCACCGGACTAAATCAACTCCGGTCAACCTGTTGGCCATTAAGGCCCTTGTCTTTGAAAAGATGGGATATATATTTAGCCCGTCCTTCGGTGCTGATCCGGTCTGGGAAGGGATGTCTTGAACTAAGCCGGTTTTCACGGAAACCCGGCAGAGGATTTTCATCAGCCGGACATGTGTCTTGGAAGTAAAACCAAGTTTGGTTCCAGTCCTTCGGATGGCTGGGAAGTGCGGCTGCAGGGAAGACAACTTCTTTTCGTCTTTGAATTGAAATTCCGCCAAGTTCTAAGCTGGGTCTGTCTGTGAACTCAGTCTGGTGGTTCAAGTAATAAAATTCTCTGAACAAATCCACAGTGGGTTCTTCTTGGAGGTATACTTCGCAAAAAACTTGGAAGTTGCAGATATTGGAAACGGAATTGGGTCCGATATCTTGAGGGTGGAGTTGAAATAAATGCAACACATCACGGGAAATATTTGAGCCGGGTGGGGAAAAGCCCCGGAGCGTATGATCAGCAAAGACTATGACCTCGCCTTCCTTTGGGGCGGGTATGACCTCATTCCCCAGAGCTCTCCGGTGAATAACATCTTTGGCTGCTAAGACGCCTACTTGAACATATTCATTGAGAGATTGCTCCGTAGCAGTGGAGACGACCCAGTTGCATGAGGCCACAGTTTCTGTCACTTTTATCAATGAAAAACCTAGAAAGGGAAATATTGCCGGGCCAGGTTTATGATGTTAAGCCGTCCAATGATCAGAAAGCAAGTGCATCATGCAAGGTCAACTCGTATGCAGAGAATACGTGCTATAAAGGTTGGCATGATTAAACCGGTAAGACACCGCCGGGTTATACAGACACTGAATAAATACTGGCGGTTTAAAGCGGGCCCGATGGTATTTGGCGGGTTACGGCATATCATATAAGCCGCCCGTATGGCTGCAGTGCATAGATATCTGTAGATCTATAAGTGAAATTTTGCTAAATACAACAAGTTCCACAGATCAGTTCTACGATTTTGGATCTACTGCAGTTCAAGAAATAGAACAAAATTGCTAAACCTTGCGCACGGTGGATGAACTACTTCACTGAAGTTAAATCTGAAATAGAGGGGAGGCATCTACGAGTACATGTGGGTTTTACAAAAAAGAATCACACAGTTCCTGTGCTATTGAGAGATCGAATAAAGCATGAACGACAGTATTGTGAAGAAATCCAAGGAATGGCCGACGAACACAGAGGAATTTGGCAAACCCTAATACAGATTTATAATGGAAGGGGGATGCGTACCTGGCGATGAAGATGGAGAGCGGATGTGCTCCGAGTTTCTCTGGTCCGTTCAGGTCGATGCATCGGCCGGAGCTGATGCCGCTGGAGGAAGACGGCGGCGGCGGAGCTCGGGTCGCAGTGGCGTCGTGAGGAAGGAGATGAAGAAGAGGAGGCGGGGGTAAAGAGTAAAAAGAGGACCCCTGTCCCTATATATAACGAGGTGATGAGACAACATGCACGGAAATCGAGGAGGCAAAAATGATTATGCTGGCAAAGAGGGTGCCTCGATTTTTGGGAGGTCATTAAGATAAAGATCCGTTGAGGTATCCTGGGCCTTGTGCGGAGTTAATGCGCGTGATGTCATGGCGGGTTACCATGATTCTGCTATGTGACGTCATGGCAGGTTACAACGAGTTGGTAAGGAATTGATAATGGAAAATTCTGCTAAGTCAAGTAGTGGAGATTGATGTGAACAAGTTCAAATCAACCTGGGGCCTAATGCTGGGGATATAACGCCAAGGTATGACCCGCCAAGGAGGGACCAGGTCACACCGTTGGCGGCTTAAGGTGAGAAGGCCCAAGATGTCTGAAGGCCCAAGACCCGGAGGTGACTTAAGGCCCGAAGGTGTGAACCTCCATGTGATAACTTGTTCTGTAAGGCGGGTTAGTTAGAAACCGAGCCGGTCACGTTTGTGTGAGCCAGCCGGGACTCTGTAAGCTGTCAGGCATCAACCTGTATATAAAGGGGTGACCCGGCGGCGGGTTAACTCAAGAGACAACCAATCGAGAACTAGGTCAAGCGTATTCGCTCCCTTGTAATCGAAACTCAAGCAATACAACTAGAAGCAGGACGTAAGCTTTTACCTCGTCGAGAGGGGCCGAACCTGGGTAAACTCCTTGTGTCCTTTGTCCCGTTCAATCCCTTTAAACTAACATAGTGTGATGGCTCCCCACCTAAGTCCTTTCACTAGGGCATCTGCCGTGACAAATCCACGAAAAATACTCAAAAGAGTTTACTAGAGTCAATAATCTAGTTCACATCTATATGTGATTAACACCCAAAGAGTACTAAGGTGTGATAATTTTTTGCTTGTGAGAGAGGTTTAGTCAACGGGTCTGCCACATTCAGATCCATATGTATTTCGCAAATTTCTCTGTCTACAATGCTCTGCATGGAGCTACTCTAGCTAATTGCTCCCACTTTCAATATGTATCCAGATCGTGACTCAGAGTCATCTGGATCGGTGTAAAAGCTTGCATCAACGTAACTCTTATGACGAACTCTTGATCACCTCCATAACCGAGAAATATTTCCTTAGTCCTCTAAGGATAATTTTGACCGTTGTCTGGTGATCTACTCCTGGATCACTATTGTACCCCCTTGCCAAAATCATGGCAAGGTACACAACAGGTTTGGTACACAACATGGTATACTTCATAGAACCTATGGCTGAGGCATAGGGAATGACTTTCATTCTCTCTCTATCTTCTGTCGTGGTCGGGCTTTGAGTCTTACTCAATTTCACACCTTACAATACAGGCTAGAACTACTTCTTTGACTGATCCATTTTGAACTCCTTCAAAATCTTGTCAAGGAAAATCTTATCAAGCGTCTTGATCTATCTCTATAGATCTTGAAACCAATATGTAAGCAGCTTCACCGAGGTCTTTTATTGAAAAATTCTTATTCAAGTATCCTTTTATGCTATCCAGAAATTCTATATCATTTCCAATCAACAATAGGTCATCTACATATAATATCAGAAATGCTATAGAGCTCCCACTCACTTTCTTTTAAATACAGGCTTCACCGTAAGTCATTATAAAACTATATGCTTTGATCACCTCATCAAAGCGTATATTCCAACTCCGAGATGCTTGCACCAGTCCATAGATGGATCGCTAGAGCCTGCACACTTTGTTAGCATCTTTAGGATCGACAAAACCTTCCGGTTGTATCATATACAACTCTTCTTTAAGATATCCATTAAGGAATGCAGTTTTGACGTCCATTTGCCAGATTGGATAATCATAAAATGCGGCAATTGCTAACATGATTCAGACGGACTTAAGCATCGCTCGGGTGAGAAAGTCTCATCGTAGTCAACCCCTGAACTTGTCAAAAACCTTTTGCGACAAGTCAAGCTTTGTAGACAGTAACATTACCATCAGCGTCAGTCTTCTTCTTGAAGATCCATTTATTCTCTATGGCTTGCCGATCATCGGGCAAGTCCACCAAAGTCCATACTTTGTTCTCATACATGGATCCTATCTCAGATTTCATGGCCTTAAGCCATTTGTCGGAATCTGGGCTCATCATAGCTTCTTCATAATTCGTAGGTTCGCCATGGTCTAGTAACATGCCTTCTAGGACAGGATTACCGTACCACTCTGGTGCGGATCGTGCTCTGGTTGACCTACGAGGTTCAGTAGCAACTTGATCTGAAGTTTCATGATCATTATCATTTGCTTCCTCTCTAGTTGGTGTAGGCATCACGGGAACGGATTTCACTGATGTGCTACTTTCCAATTCGAGAGAAGGTACAATTACCTCATTTCTACTTTCCTCCCACTCACTTCTTTCGAGAGAAACTCCTTCTCTAGAAATGTTCCATTCTTGGCAACAAAGATCTTGCCTTCGGATCTGTGGTAGAAGGTGTACCCAATTGTTTCCTTAGGGTATCCTATGAAGACACACTTCTCCGAATTGGGTTCGAGCTTATCAGGCTGAAGCCTTTTCACATAAGTGCCGCAACCCCAAACTTTAAGAAACGACAGCTTAGGTTTCTTGCCAAACCACAGTTCATACCGTGTCGTCTCAACGGATTTAGACGGTGCCCTATTTAATGTCAATGTAGCTGTCTCTAATGCATAACCCCAAAACAATAGTGGTAAATCGATAAGAGACATCATAGATCGCACCATATCTAATAAAGTACGGTTACGATGTTCGGACACACCATTACACTGTGGTGTTCCAGGTGGCGTGAGTTGTGAAGCCATTCCACATTGTTTTAAATGAAGGCCAAACTTGTAACTCAAATATTTGCCTCTGCTATCAGATCGTAGAAACTTATTTTCTTGTTACGATGATTCTCCACTTCACTCTAAAATTCTTTGAACTTTTCAAATGTTTTAGATCACTTGTGTTTCATTAAGTAGATATACCCATATCTGCTCAAATCATCTGTGAAGGTCAGAAAATAATGATACCTGCTGCGTGCCTCAACACTCATTGGACCGCATACATCAGTATGTATTATTTCCAGAAGTCATTAGCTTGCTCCATTGTTTCGGAGAATGGAGTTTTAGTCATCTTGCCCATGAGGCATGGTTCGCAAGCATCAAATGATTCATAATCAAGTGATTCCCAAAGTCAATCTGCATGGAGTTTCTTCATACGCTTTATACCACTATGACCTAAATGGCAGTGCCACAAGTATGTTGCACTACTATTATTAACTTTGCATCTTTTGGCATCAATATTATGAATATGTGTATCACTACGATCGAGATTCAATAAACCATTCACATTATTTGTATGACCATAGAAGGTTTTATTCATGTAAACAGAATAACATTTATTCTCTGACTTAAATGAATAACCGTATCGCAATAAACATGATCCAATCATATTCATGCTCAATGCAAACACCAAATAACATTTATTTAGGTTTCAGCACTAATCCCCAAGGTAGAGGGAGTGTGCGATGGTGATCGTATCAACCCTGGAATCATTTCCAACACACATTGTCACCTCGTCCTTAACTAGTCTCTGTTTATTCTGCAACTCCTATTTCGAGTTACTAATCTTAGAAACTGAACCGGCATCAAATACCCAGGGGTTACTTCGAACACTAGTAAAATACACATCAATAACATGTATGTCAAATATACCTTTGTTCACTTGGCCATCCTTCTTATCCGTCAAGTTTTTGGGGCAGTTCCGCTTCCAGTGACCATTTCCTTTGTAGTAGAAGCACTCGGCTTCAGGCTTGGGTCTAGCTTTGGGTTTCTTCATGGGAGCGGCAACTTGTTTGCCATTCTTCTTGAAGTTCCCTTTGTTTCCCTTTTGCCGTTTTTCTTGAAACTAGTGGTCTTGTTAACCATCAACATTTGATGCTCTTTCTTGATTTCTACCTTCGCCGATTTCAGCATCGCGAAGAGCTCAGGAATCGTTTTTCGTCATCCCTTGCATATTATAGTTCATCACAAAGTTCTAGTAGCTTGGTGATAGTGACTAGAGAACTCTGTCAATCACTATCTTATCTTAAAGATTAACTCCCACTTGATTCAAGTGATTGTAGTACCCAGACATTCTGAGCACATGCTCACTGGTTGAGCTATTCTTCTCCATCTTGTAGGCAAAGTACTTGTCAGAGGTCTCATACCTCTTGACACGGGCATGATTCTGAAATACAAATTTCAGCTCTTGGAACATCTCATATGCTTCGTGGCGTTCAAAACATTTTTGAAGTCCCGGTTCTAAGTCATAAAGCATGGCGCACTAAACTATCAAGTAGTCATCATATCGAGCTTGCCAAACGTTCATAACGTCTACATCTGCTCCTGCAATAGGTCTGTCACCTAGCGGTGCATCAAGGACATAATTCTTCTGTGCAGCAATGAGGATAATCCTCAGATCACGGACCCAGTCCGCATCATTGCTACTATCATCTTTCAACTTATTTTTCTCTAGGAACATATCAAAAATAAACAGGGAACTACATCGCGAGCTATTGATCTAGAAAATAATTTGCAAATACTACCAGGACTAAGTTCATGATAAATTAAGTTTGATTAATCAAATTACTTAAGAACTCCCACTTAAATAGACATCCCTCAAGTCATCTAAATGGTATGTGATCAAAATCAACTAATCCATGTCCGATCATCACGTGAGATGGAGTAGTCATCAATGGTGAACATCTCTATGTTGATCATATCTACTATATGATTCATGTTCGACCTTTCGGTCTCCAGTGTTTCGAGGCCATGTCTGTACATGCTAAGCTCGTCAAGTTTAACCCAAGTATTCCGCATGTGCAAAACTGTCTTGCACCCATTGTATGTGAACGCAGAGTCTATATATCACACCCGATCATCACGTGGTGTCTCAACACGACGAACTGTCGCAACGGTGCTTACTCAGGGAGAACACTTATACCTTTAAATTTAGTTAAGGGATCATCTTATAATGCTACCGCCATACTAAGCAAAATAAGATGCATAAAAGATAAACATCACATGCAATTAAAATATGTGACATGATATGGCCATCATCATCTTGTGCTTTTGATCTCCATCTCCAAAGCATCGTCATGATCTCCACCATCATCACTAGCTCGACACCTTGATCTCCATCCTTGCGTCGTGGTCGTCTCGCCAACTATTGCTTCTACAACTATCGCCAACGCATAGTGATAAAGTAAAGCAATTACATGGCGTGTGCATTTCATACAATAAAGAGACAACCATAATGTTGTAGATATGCCCTAGAGGCAATCATGTTTGATGATATTTCCTATGTGTTTATGAATAAAGATAGTCCTTGGATGTAATCAATGATACTTGTTGGCAAGTATATGTGACTTGTCTGTGAGACCTTGTGTTGTATGATAATCCTAAATTCTCCCTAGTCGCAAGTGACGTGCGGGCACACGTCGGACTAGACTAGCATATGACACGGTGGATGGCTTGGTCTCACTGGCCATGGAGCATTGGATGCTAACCGGATAATATGGACTCGGAAGGATCTGGTCGGATTCGACGTAGTCAGATCCGAGTCGAGATAAGGTCCGAGTCGGACATAACCAACTATGAGACGCAGCATTATGTCATCTGTGAGTCTCTAGTACAACATACGTTCTATGTCCTAAGACCTGAGCTGGCGCATGTACTCGGGATGGTGACAGACCTGCTTTGGGCGGACCAAACGCTACTCCGTGACTGGGTAGTTACAAAGGTAGGTTTCAGGCTTGTCCAGACCCATGCTGCGAGACATGGTCGAGCAAGATGGGATTTGCCCCTCCGATCAGGAGAGATATACTCTGGCCCCCTCGAGTGATCCAACCAGGAGAAGCATGGCCATGCGACAAGGATTATGAGATAACCCGGATAGTGGTCGGCATCACTGGAACGAGAAAGAGGTCGGGCTAGCACAAGGATGACAATCTCGCCTTGAGCCCGACAACATATATCGTGTGGCAAAGGGAACAGAAGTTTGACATGTTGTACATGTTCGTCTAACCAGCTTCATAGTCTGCTTGGTGTTCGGCATGCCTTGCTACAGGCCGCTACCAACCATGCAGTTCAGAGGTGATCCCAACTGCGACCAAGCCGGCTTGAACCTAAGGGGTCGCGCGCTTAAGGGAAGGAACCTACGAGGTTGGATCCGAGGACACTGGTCGGATGTGATCCGAGCTGTATTCGGATTGTGGCCGAGTAGACTTGTGGGCTTTAGGATCTGTGCAAGGCCCAAGAGTTGAGCCCGCGACATATGCCTATATATCGTGGAGGGGCGGCATACTTATTGGATTGATCGCTTCAGTGCCGTTGTTAGGGCTTTTTATGCGTTGCAACTAGCCACCTTCATTTGCCCCGATTGTGTGGTCAGACCTAGCAGTCCGCCGCACGACGTTCCTCCTGCACGCGCGGATACCGTTAGAGGCAGTGCACTTGCGCCGCTCCGGCGAACCTGTTCACGGGATCCTCGACTACGTGGGAGATCGGCAAGGAGGAGACAGCTTTGGGAACGCGAGGCGACTCCGGGAACGCGCTGCCTCAACTCTACTTCCGCTGCACGGCACGGCGAGTCTAGTGGTAATGATCTGTGATCCATCTCCCATAGCAACTTCCTGCATGTTCTGCGCGTATGAAATTTTATTTTGTAGTCAACGCACCCTACCGTAGAACCCAACACATAAGGCTCCTGCCGGTTGCCGATAACTTTTACAAAACATGATCATCTTATACAATAACGTATATCACATCACAACATGCCCTGCAAAAACAAGTTAGACGTCCTCTACTTTGTTGTTCCAAGTTTTACGTGGCTGCTACGGGCTTCTAGCAAGAACCGTTCTTACCTACACATCAAAACCACAATGGTGTTTTGTCAAGTTTGCTGTTTTAACCTTCTTCAAGGACCGGCCGTAGTCAAATTTGATTCAACTAAAGTAGGAGAAACAGACACCCGCCAGCCACCTTTATGCAAAACTAGTTGCATGTCTGTCGGTGGAACCGGTCTCATGTGCGTGGACATGTAAGGTTGGTCCGGGCCACTTCATCCCACAATACCGCCGAATAAAAATAAGACGTTGGTGGTAAGCAGTATGACTATCACCGCCCACAACTCTTTGTGTTCTACTCGTGCATATCATCTACGCATAGACCTGGCTCGGATGCCACTGTTGGGAAATGTTGCATGGAAAACAAAAAAAATTATACGCACACGCAATGATCTATCCATGGAGATGCATAGCAACAAGGGGAGAGTGTGTCCACATACCCTCGTTGACCGTAAGCGGAAGCGTTTGACAATGCGGTTGATGTAGTCGAACTTCTTCTAGCTCTGACCGATCAAGTACCGAACGTACGACACCTCCGAGTTCTGCACACCGTCAGCCCGATGGCGTCCCTCGTCTTCTTGATCCAGCAAGATGTCGAGGAAGTAGATGAGTTCCATCAGCACGACGGCATGGTGACGGTGATGGTGATGTGATCCGCGCAGGGCTTCGCCTAAGCACCGTGAGAATATGACCGGGGGTGTAAACTGTGGAGGGGGGCGCCGCACACGGCTAACAATTGATGTTGTATGTTCTAGGCGCCCCCTCCCCACATATATATAGGTGGGAGGGGAGGAGAGGCAGCCAGGGGGCGCCCCAAGTAGGATCTGAATCCTACTTGGGGTTTCCCCAAGTGGCGGCCCCCTTTCCCTTTTTCACCGGAGAAGAAAGGAAGGGGGAAGAAGAGAAGGAAGGGGGGAACCCCCTCTTGTCCTTCTCCTATTCAGCCACCTGCCATAGGGGGGCACCACCCCTTGTGGGCTGGTGTGATCCCCTCTCATGGCCCATATGGCCCATATATTCCCTCGGGGGTTCCCGTAACCCCTTCAGTACTCCGATAAATATCCGATACACTGCGGAACACTTCTGGTGTCCCAATACCATCGTCTTATATATCAATCTTTACCTCTCAACCATTTCGAGACTCCTCGTCGTGTCCGTGATCTCATCCGGGACTCCGAACAACATTCGGTCACCAACTCACATAACTCATATAATACAAAAAATCGTCATCGAACGTTAAGCGTGCGAACCCTACGGGTTCGAGAACTATGTAGACATGACCGAGACGCCTCTCCGGTCAATAACCAATAGTGGAACCTGGATGCTCATATTGGCTCCTACATATTCTACGACGATCTTTATCGGTCGAACCGTTATGACAACATACGTTATTCCCTTTGTCCATCGGTATGTTACTTGCCCGACATTCGATCGTCGGTATCTTCATACCTAGTTCAATCTTTTTACCGGCAAGTCTCTTTACTCGATCCGTAATACATCACCTCGTGACTAACTCCTTAGTCGTTTGCTTGCAAGCTTATGATGTGTATTACCGAGAGGGCCCAGAGATACATCTTCGATACTCGGAGTGACAAATCCTAATCTCAATCTATGCCAACTCAACAAACACCTTCGGAGATACCTGTAGAGCATCTTTATAATCACCCAGTTACGTTCTAACGTTTGATTGCACACAAGGCATTCCTCCGGTATTTGGGAGTTGCATAATCTCATAGTCGAAGGAATATGTATCTGACATGAAGCAAGCAATAGCAATAAAACTGAACGATCACTATGCTAAGCTAATGGATGGGTCTTGTCCATCACATCATTCTCCTAATGATGTGATCCCGCTATCAAATGAAAACTCATGTCCATGGTCAGGAAACCTTAACCATCTTTGATCAACAAGCTAGTCAAGTAGAGGCTCACTAGGGACACAATGTTTGTCTATGTATTCACATATGTGTTAAGGTTTCCGATCAATACAATTCTAGCATGAATAATAAACCTTTATCATGAATAAAGAAATATAAAATAACAACTTTATTATTATCTCTACGGCATATTTCCTTCAGATGGAACCTGCCACAAAGCACCTCTCCCGCTGAAGATAAATCAATCTAGTTGACCAAACCAAATGGGTAGATCGAAGAGAAATACAAAGCTATAACAATCACACATAATAAAGTTCAGAAAAAACTAAATTACTTTCAATGAATAATCTTATCATAAACCCACAATTCATCGGATCCCAACAAACACACCGCAAAAGAAGATTACATCGAATAGAACTCCAAGGAGAACATTGTATTGAAAATCAGAGAGAGAGAGAGATCAAGCTAATCACTATGGACGCGTAGGTCTGTGGTAAACTACTCACACATCATCGGAGGTGCAGCAAGGTTGATGTAGAGGCCCTCCGTGATCGATTCCTCCTTCGGCAGAGTGACAGAAAAGGCCTCCAGATTGGACCGTGGAAGAACAGAGACTTGCGGCGGTGGAAAAATTATTTCGGTGGGTGCTTTGGGGGTTTTCCAATATTGGGGAATTTATAGCACTTGAATTAGGTCAGATGGAGCCACGAGGGGTCCACAAGGCATCATGGCACGCCCTGTTGCCATGCCGTCTCCTTGTAGGTCTTCTGGTCCCTCCCTAAAGCTTCTAGGATCTCTTATGTCCAAAAAAATCATCAAAAAGTTTTGTCATGTTTGGTATAGATTTTCTGTAAAACCAAAAACAAGCAGAAAACAACAACTGTCACTAGGCACTGAGTTAATAGGCTAGTCCCCAAAAATGATATAAAATTGCATATAAAATATCTAAGATTGATAATATAATATCATGAAACAATCAAAAATTATAAATACGTTGGAGACGTATCAACGCCTCCAACAAATTCGCCTTGTCCAACACATTGGTGGTAAACCAATGGTGGGTAAGGGGTGTAGATACGCAGCTTTGGTGCAGACTATGGGATTTGAAGCAAACACGTTTGTCTAGTGGAGAAGATGAAGAAGGGAATCAAAAATCCAGCGGTCTCTTTTGCAAAATAGTGGGGTAGATGAGAAGAAGGACATTTAGTAGAGAAAAGAAAAGACAACAGTAGAAGTCAATCAATGGAGGAGTAATTGAGGGGACGAAAGGGTTGTGATGCGATTCATCTAGAGAAAAAGAGAAGAGGCTAGCATGGCAATCAAATAAGCTAGGCATATGCAAACAACATGGGCTACTACCAATAATCGAACCAGCAACATGGCACGTACTATTGGCCTGGGCTGTCCATGCATAAAATTGTAGCTTCTTACACCCATGTTGTTACCTTAAAATCTGATGGGCGGAATGTGGGGTTCATACAACCCATGTTATCGGCTTAAATCCATCAGGAGAAACGAAGGGACTATGATGTGTTGTTTTCTTGGCGTGAACAATGTGGCCGACAATGGTAGGGTTAGCCATGACATGGCTGCTTGTGAAGTCAGTCTTTTCTTAGATCGCATGGTTGCCAATGTGTATAGGTTGTATGTCAAGATAAATAAGGTAGTGGATGACTCTCTTAGGTACATAGGATTCCATCCTCCCAATCTGTGCATATCCTTGCCTCTCCACATGCAAGCACTAAGAGCAAATATAGTAAGAGGCGTCTAACATGTGTCATATGACACTTTTGTTGACATGAAGAAGAGAGACACTGTAAAATAAGAGTGAGATCTCATGCGAGATTACAAGTGTCACAAAGCAAACATGAAAAAATATAAAGAAAAGAGAACGAGAGAAGGTGAAAAACAAGATCTAATAGTCAATCTATCGTATAGATGACATGTCACTAGTATATAGCCACTAGTTCCTTATATTATTAGTTGTTCTCTAAGTATTTGTAGTGAACCTAGTAGCTACTCTAATAACCATGTTATTATATGAGTGTTTTCTCATGAAGGCTTTTAGGTGGTATGGCATTCACTATAGAGACAACAACCTACTGTCTTATTACCATTGATCATATGTAACAAAAAACATATAAAGCCCATTTCCGCTCGTGTGCATTGTGTCCCATGATAGCACGGTATGGGCTGAAGAGGCTGATATTGGTTCATGGGTTGGGTGGTGATTGAGACCGATCGTCTTAACTTGAAGCCCCTTGACTTTCATAACTTGAACAATGTGTCGCCGAGTGCTCTTTTTCGGGAGACGAAGTATCTCCTTTATCTGGTCATTTAGATTGCCTGTGTTGAGTTACGTCCACAAACATGCAACACTTAATCAACCTCATAAGTTGGTTGCATTACTAAGCATAGCTCGGATGGTAACCGGTCTTGTTGCGGAACCAGTCCACCCCGCTTTAAGTCATAGACTTTGCATATGTGCTTTGCATTTCTTTGAATTTATTCTAGACTTTTTAGCAATGTTCGTTCAGTGGAAGATGGTGTTTCCGTCAGTCCCAGTCTCAGGAGGTGCTCATAGGATAGGTTGTGCGTTCATAAGTGCGAGTGAAACAGTGTTTCTAAACAAATGAGTTAGTTGCATGGGGTGCAACAAAAGTTTATCTTTGATGGAAAATACAAATGTTGGGCCAATTTCATTAATATAATGCAAATCAAGAAATAGTAAAAATATTATTTACACGAGCCAAAATAGAAGGGAAGAAAGAAAATAAACCTAAAGCATGTTTTTGCTCCATTACCAATTTTAATTTGTGTGGCTGTTGAAGAAAGACCCATGTCTTCGCATAACATGGGAGAGCCTACCAATGCCAAGGCCAATCTAGGAACGTTCATTGCAGCCAAGGCCACCAGAGGTCAGGGTCAAGAGTTGCAACCCCCCACCTCCACCACCACCCATTTCCTGTGGCCTACACATCGTTCTCTGATTGACAATGGAATGACTACCACAAGCATGTTCACCATAATTGCCTTTCCAAATGATGGTCCTATACAACTTGTTGATTTTTTGCACCACGCACCGAATTAAAACGAAGATTGTCATGTGGTAAACCTCAATAAGAAGATAAGAAGAGCTTAGCAAGCACAATTCTAGTGGCTAGTTTTTTCTCCAATCTTGAAGTCCTGCCCCTAATTTATCAATACGAGGTCGGAAAAACCACATATTTAGCATTCGTATTAAGTGTAGAGGTAGCTTGTAATACTTGCATGCGAGAGTGCCATTATAGGCGGTGCAAAGTGATTCAAAATATTAGTAATTTTTTTAGTAAGGAGGCACTTGCCCGGTTTTAGCAAACTGAAGCCCTTAAGGTTTTACAACAAATGACAAGAAAGTCTACGAATGAACTCAAGTTTCATACAAACCCAAGAGGGTCATTGGCTGATAAGCTGAAACGACACAAAACACGAAATAACTCCAAGAGCCGATGAAGCATCATATGAAAATATCCCCCCATGGTTGTTGCCCTCCTCACTAGGAGCCTTGGCATGTTTGCGACGCTTTTTGCACAACGTGTCGATGGTCAATGGTTTGTGGGCCGCGTTGACTAGCTTCCAAAGTTGTAAGAATGTAGTCATTTTATAAAGTCCATCAGCAGGATGCTTAATAAAAAAGTCATTCAATACGACCTTTATTACAAATTTGCTAAAGCGTCCAGGCGAGAGAAGCAAAGCAAATCCAGGAAACCCTTTGTGGAAGTCGGGAAAGTCTCCCACTCAGGGTGTGGAAATTGGCGAAAGATGCTAGTGCCCAACTACACCTAGTAACATTCCTTATGCATCCCCAGAGAAATTGGGCCAGGATGCAAGAGAAAAATATATATAGTTATTGTCTTTCGTTGTTCCACAAAGAGGACAAAGACCGTCACCCCATCCATGCCTCTTCTGCACTTCTACCCCAGATGTTAGACGGTCACAAACTAGAGGTCACAAGAAAATCTTTATCTTGGTGGATAATAAGGCTTTCCAAATGTCCATGGCTTGAAATTGGGCTGCCCCATTGTGCAACGTACGATAAATAAGATAGTTGAGAATTTTCCCGATTTTTCCAACTTCCAATGGAAAGAATCTGCATTTTTGGTTAGTGCGGTATTCCCGGGAATATTATCTAGGCGATGCCACTCCTCTCCTTCCTCGGGGCTAAGAGTCCGGCCAAACAGTGGACGCCATTGGCAATGCGTCCAATTCTCACTCACCAAAGCGTTCGGGAAGCTGGCTATCGCAAACAGGGTGGAACTCGGTTGCTAACTGCTTTTCGCCAATCCACACATCAGCAATATTAATATTGTCATACCGGACTGAAAATAGCTCATCCTCATCAAGGTTTATAAGTAGCTCGCTAGAATTCATCAAAGCAATCAGGGGTTCCGGCACTTGCACGAACTCTTCTTTTTCGAAATTGTAAGAACTTGTCGTTGGATCATCAACAAAAAATAGCACCCTAGCTCCGCTAATAGCACGCTATAGCATTTTGAGCAATGTCTCGCTAAAGGAAATCAATACACAATGGTTCGCTATAGCGACACGATATAGCCTAGCTCTAGCGGATTTTAAGAGCTGCGCTATGTTATCATAGCACAATATTTCTTTTTCATGCGCATCATCCTCATACATGGAGAGGCAAAAAAAAATCATTTCTGGCCGGCCTGCGAGGATACCTTCTGAAGGTGGTCAATCGCGATAGATTGATAGTGAACAACGTCAGTGACAGAAGGTATCCTCGGCAAAGCCCACAAGCATATCAAAGCCAATCCCTGGCAAAATAGTTACGTAAATCCGGATGGTTTAATTTATCCCGAACGCCAATTTATTTCACAAACTAGTAAGTTTCAAGCACTTAGATGATAGACAGCTCGGTGGACGCCCACAAGTTATCCTTGCGTCAAATACCGGTCACATCTTCTTTTATAAAAGCACCGGTCGTATCTCGAGTGTCAAGGTCAGGGAGAACTGAAGTTCGTACGGACAAAGTTCTCCCGTTCACCCTGATCTTATAGCCATCCAAAACTATATCTGACGGCTCCGGGCGTCTTTCAGAGGCCTTCCCGTATGGCGACACATCATCGGTAGCAAGCAACATTTGTGGCCCGTGAGATTTTGTTGCCCACAGCCAGCCGGTTGGACAGTCCAACATGCGTTCGGTCGGAAGCGGTCGAGGCAGCTGGCGGACTCGAGGCCCATGTTCCAGAACTCCTCGTAGTACTCCTGGTAGGTGAAGGGCCGATAGGCCAGAGGGTGGCCGCCGTCCACCAGCGCCTCCGCCGGCGCGACCACCGCGTCCGGGGACGGGCAGTAGAACGTCGGCACCGAGATCCTCTCGCTCTCGCTGTTCACAATCACCCGGTGGAGCACGCTCTTGTATCGGTCGTTGCTCAGAGCCTGCACGATACCATAGCCGAAACGTTAGTGGATGCCGTAGAGTTCAGTTCACAATTGTGTCTGTCTAGAAGGATACCTGCAGTTGATCACCGATATTGATGACCAGCGCGCCGGGAACGGGGCTGACGGCCACCCAGCGGCCGTCGCGCCGGACCTGCAGCCCGGACACGCCGTCCTGGAGGAGCAGCGTGACGGCATTAGGGTCCTTGTGCCCCGGCAGTCCGTACGTCAGCTCCGGCTGCGGGCACGGCGGGTAGTAGTTCACCGCCATGTGCTGCGCGTGCCGCCCCATGGCCTTCACCATGTGGCCTCTCTCGAGCCCGAGGCTCTCCGATATCGCCTCCAGCAGTCTCAGCGCCAGCGCTCTCGCCTCCGTCGAGTAGGTGCCGACTACTTCCCTGCTCACACGGTCAGCGCAAATTGTCAGTTTATTTCTAATTCTATCTCGCAGAAAAGTACACCTATCAGTTTGCTAGCGCAGCCGAACAGCAGCTATATTTTGCCTCTTTTTCTCTTACTTTCTGTTATACTGTATTCCTTATTGCAACAGCTAGCCTGTCATCGTCCTGACAGAGGTCTAACGGTGCACATGTTAGGTATGCGCCTCGTTGTTTCGACAGGTTAATTAGCGGGCCGGATTGAAAGATTCGATCGGTACGAACAGTATTAAAACTCGTAGGCTAAAATTAAGTATTAGTACTAGTAACTAACTTAATTAGTTGGTGACCAGCAGCACGTACGGAAGTTCATCCTGACACGGTAGAAATGAGGCCGAGGCGTCGACGGGTGCTCACCTGAAGGCCGGCGGGTTGGAGGGCCACTGGTCGACGAAGCTCTCGAGCGGGTAGCAATGCAGGCGGAGGAAGTCGCGCCAGTTGCTCACCTTCTCCGTGCGCACGTTGAAGCTCGTGGACAGCCGGATCGCCTTCTTGGGGTCGTCGGAGTAGCACTTGAGCCGCTCCGACTCCGGTAGGTGGAAGAACTCCCTCGCCACGCGCAGCATCCCCTCCACGACCGCCTCCGGGATGCCGTGATTCGTCACCTACATACGCAGTGATGACCGGTGTCAGGTTGTCCAGAGCTCTGTCGAACGTCTCGTGCTACTACATCGGCAGAACAAAAAATTAACTGGTCTCAACAAGTGGTGCACGTAGTACGTACCATGAAAAACCCGTCGTTCTCGCACGCCGCGCCGATGGCCTCGACGACCCCGCGACGCCCCGGCCCGTCGAGGTGCTTCAGGTCGATGAGCGGAATGCCGGCGCCGGACTCGTGGTCGACATTGGCGAGGTCCGGGCGGTCTCCGACCGCTCTGATGTGGCTCGACGGGACTTGCCTGGATTGCGCCACCAGATCGCTTAGGAGAGGCTTTGCGGCGATCGCCGGAGCCATGCTCTTGTCTAGGAATGGTACGATGTGGTGCGTACTTGCTGCTCGGCTGTTTGATAGTATTGCCAGCCGCTGCAATGTGATCCGTGTACATATTCAAGTTGGCCTTGCCCTCTTATAGGCAAATGATGGCACGCACAACAAAGAACCTTTTAGCACCTATACGAGCTAGGAGTTCTACTCTAAATGAGTGAAAATTTTGGGATATACTATAAATTGACTTGAGTTATTGGACCAGTCTTGAGTCGTGACTATAGGTCGGTGCAATAAATTATACTCCCTCCATTTCTAAATATAAGTCTTTTTAAAGATTTCAATATAAACTACATACAGATATATATAGACTTATTTTAGAGTGTATAGATTCACTCATTTTGCTCCATATGTAATCCATATTAAAATCACTAAAGAGACTTATATTTAGGAACAAAAGGAATAAAAAACTATGAGTAAATGACGCTCGTGGTTGTGGGTGCATTTTAGCCACACTATTTTGAAAATGGAAAACATATTACGAAACTTGAGTTTTGATGTATATGAGTTACTCTTAAGCCCTGTTTGTCTGGACTTTTGCTTCTGCTTTTTTAACTTTTTTAATTTGGCAAAATTGCCACAAAAGCTTCTAAATAGGGCTTTTTGCTCCGGCTTTTGGCTTATACCAACATAAGCCAAAAGCCAAACCAAAAAAGCATCTATTTAGGAGGGTTTTTTTGGCTTTTTTACTTAAGTGAAAAGATGCAAAAGCAGAAGCAAAAGCCCAAACAAACAGGGCATTAGTTTAACTGACCGACTCTTAGTATTATATACAGAATTGACGGCGTATACAACAAATAATCTTTTATCACTTAGAGAAAAAAATTTAAAATATCTATGTCGATTATAAAAATTCATCAAAATTATGAAGCATCCCAACCATAATAAAAATTACATCAAATTTCTAGACCACCGGACGACCATTACTACTGTCAGAACAACATGCCGACATGATATTGTCGCCACTTTCATACCAGAGCCTACATGACTCTATCAATGATAACTTGAAAATCTTCATGCACATGCCCCTATGGACCAATTCCCTGAAGCCGTAGTCGTCGCCGTTGAACAGTTGAATCAATCTAAAGCACCTGACACCCGATCTTGCTGCCATGGACTTAGCGTTCATGAATTCCATTTTTTTGTGTACTATAAATCGACTTGATTATTGAACTAGTCTTGATTATGCATATATTAGTACTAAACACCGAGGGCGGTGCAATCAATTGTAGTACAGCTGTGATCCGGGTTGTTAATTTTGATCAGTCTCAAACAAGGAGAGTTGTTATAATTTGGTGAACAATACAAGAGAAACGATTGAACAAATTGATATTCCCCTTAATTTATGAGAACGAAATCGTTGTCTCCAGCACGGCACATGCGTGTCATATCGAGGAAGCTAAAGTTGTTGTGTCAGCCTGTTTGGCACCGGCGTGGACTTGCCACTCCGCCAGCACATGAGCGGTTCCTAAGAAGGTGTTCCCCTTCCAGATTGTCCTGTATTTGCACTCCTTCGACGCCGGCCGGTGGCGTGCCGTGGACGTCGTAGCAAAATTTACTGGAAGGAGAAGATTAGCCCGACACGGGAGAGCCTGCGTGCGTCCGAAGTTCTACCCACGATCGCCCGACAGCGAATTTACCGTAAGATTATCTCTCTCTAGAAAAATATCCAAACCACATGGAACTTGTAACTGAATAAACCAGGAGCTTTCGCCGTCGTGGCCGCTAATTAGCGGCGGAGGTTAAACCACTATCTAATGGCAGCGGCGTACCCACGATGCTGCACCCACTTGTGATGGGCCGCAATTGCGCTGCCACGACAATCATGCGCCCACGGGTTCCATTCCGGAGTACTATAAAAGATCTCGCGCCACGCATCCCACGCCACAGCCGCGGAACGAGAAACAAGCTGTAGTGACCGGGGCCGGCCCCGGTGGCCCGTCGCCGTATGGCGCACCGACATCTCCAATCGCCGCCACTGTTTCGGCGACGTGATGTCTCGAGGCCACGGCCGGCCGAGTGCTGGGCGCAGCATCGTTATTGCGGCGGGGGCTGCTCAGACTTGTCTTGTCTAAGCGGCTCGTGTCGAGAAGGCAGCTGATGCTGCACGATCGAGCGTGTTATTTTAGCGAGATGCCGATCGGCCCGCACGACCCCGATGCTGATTGCCGATGCCGTCAGCGGCGTGACGTAGGGGGTGGTGACCTCAGCCATGACCGCCTCAGCGTGCGTGCGCTAGCAGCCATGGCAGCGCGTCACGCCGGCCTAGAACTGCGGAGCAAGGCCGCCTCCGCGTCTGCCGGTAGATCGACAACGCAGACTCCAATACAAATTGCGCAATTCGGCGCTGAATGCTGCGATCGACGTCATGCCTGATTCCAAAGAGCGAGTTGCGGCGGTCAACTTTTTCACACCGCTGCAAAGCGGCCGCCGCGAGCCTGCCGTGCGTGGTGGCGGCAACTTTTGGCTTGGTTCGGTGCGTCCATCTATTTGCTTGTTCGATTTTTAGGCTCGTTCCTTTACAAGGAAGAGTGTGTGGGAGAGAGTTGGACGGTCGAAATCATCTGCGTGGGATGCTAACTGAGTTAGGCAGGTTGATGCAGAATTCTGATCTCTTGGAAAAAGATCTTGCGGCGGTGCAATGAGTTCACCCTGGAGAAGACGTCACTAATTCTTTGTGATTTTTACTTCGAGCATGCCTTGTGATTTTTATAGTGTACTTTAATTTGCATGGTCTGCTAAAGCTAAAGGGCTACTTTGATTCAAAGGATTTTCATAGAAATTTTAGAGGATAAGAATCCTTAGAATTTTTTTCCTATGTTGGTTGCTTGATTCATAGGATTGAATCATATAAGTATTTTTTTCAAAGATTTTTTTATATTACTTTTCATAGAATTTCTAGCATCGACTTAAACCTCTTTAAAAGAATCCATTGATTTTCCTAGGTCAAGCAATCAAAAATTATGTAGGATTGAGATGATCATAACATTTCATCTTATGTTTTTCCTATTCCTACGTTTTTAGAATCATGTGAATCTCATTTTTCTTTCGTAAAGAAAAAGTAATGTTAAACCTTAATGGTGCTTTATTTTCGTGGGGGCATGTACTGGGAGCATCACCCTCATACCGCCTCAACTCTTTGTCCAATCAAAAAGTATTGACATCACTGTATGTGATTTTTTTGGCCAACCAGGGCTACAATCTATAGTGGACCCACCTTTACAACACACACATCTCTCTCTCTCCACATGCATTGTGTTTTCCTTCCTCTCTCTACCTCTCTCCTCGCATGCATCAACACCATCTCCTTTCTTCCTTTCTCTCAACCTTTACACCCCGAAGAGGCCGGCTCTTTTGCAGGCTACAGTAGCTCCTACGAGGCTATAGCTTTTATTTGAACCTAGCCCGAGCCTACGTGGATCTGCGAGGCAGCAGATCGAGGCTACACGTTGGTTATGCCTTCAACGAATCAAAAAAGCTTTTTTGTTATGTCAAATATACAATTATATTAACTTATTTTTGCGGGAAACAACTATATATTAACTTATATATGAGATTAGAATATCTTTTCTTTAAAGATGGTACCCATTTTAATTTAATAGAAATCAAACTACAAAGTCCATTGCCAAAACACAAATGCGCCGCGACATCCACTAGCAATTTGTGAGAGATGGTGACGGTGTCCTGGACTATGGGGTACCGACCTAGTCGCCCCACAGTCCATTGGCTGGGCTTATGGCCCACCCTTTCTCTAAGGATGTAGCGACCTGACCTCAAATGGTCAAATCTCTGTGCTTCCGTGTTATCCCTGGATCGGTAATGCTGACACACACAATACTCAAAGGATTTATAACAGAGTAGCAATCACACACTTATTACATCGAATATCTCAAAAGAGAACTTATTACAATAAATATGGCTTAAGGCCATCTAAGAAGATAACAGCGGAAGACTTGGAAGATAAGTGAGTCCATCAACTCCAACGGCATAGCTGAGATGCACAACAACGACCTATCGCACCTTTACTCGTCGTCTGAAAAGTCTGCAACATAATATGTTGCTGCCCGAAAACGGGTCAGCACATGGAATATGCTGGCAATATAACACAGTAGAGCAAGAACAGAAATAATGCTATCACTATATGCATATATGGCTGGTGGAAAGGCTCTATGGTTATATTGTTTTGTGAAAAGCCAATTTTTCCCTACAACAAAGGAATATATTTTATTTAACTATCATGGTGGTTGAACAACATTGAGAAGGTACCTCCAACTCAATCCCAATTAAGAGTAATTATCAACCCAACAAATTAAATTAGAGTGATGAGATACATATGATAATCCAAGTACTAGATACTCAAGATGTCCATAACCGGGGACACAGCTAACCATGATTAGATTGTACACTCTGCAGAGGTTTGCGCACTTTTCCCCACAAGACTCGATCTCCTCCGTTGGATTTCTCGCACTTCATGATGTTTGAGAAACGGATGACCGAGACACAGTCTTTCAGAAGCATTAACTCTAACCCCGGGTAGACAATACCAACCTACATCCCTCTACATCTGCTAGCCTACCACTGGAAGAGGTCATGCAACTTACTCAACTATGCTAGAGCCCATAATAGCTTGTGGCTGCACACGGAAGTTTCTAGCATGAAATATCTCAGATCACTTTGAGCCTAGGTGGCGGACCGTAGGATTATCACACGGGTACTCCGGGATATCCTAGGACAACACTGGATTCTCCAGGTGCCCAAACAAGCAATCCACCTAGATGTGTATTAAAGTTGCCACCTTAAGTTGAACCATTAAATAATCGTCTCACATCTGTCATGGATTCACTCACCCAAACCACGTCTACGAGCATAGCATAGCAGTATAAGCATAACGTAGAAGTAACTCCCAAGGGTTTGATAATAAACAGGGCAATAGGTTCTACCTCATCAACTACTTCCCAATACCCACAAGTTAAACACATCCTAATCATGCAGTGTTTGAGGTTTGGAACTAATGCATAAAAACTGGATATGAAAAGAGTATGATCAATGTGTTACTTGCCTTGCTGACGATCCGCAAAACCTAGAGACTCGTAGTAGCACGCTTCGCACTCCGGAAATTCTATCGCAAACAAACAATAGCATACATAAGCAATCAAGAAAAGATCCACGAGTAAAACTCAAATAAGAAGATTGAATCTGAAAACTCAACTGAAGAGATTCGATTTGCAAAAAGAATCAAATCAAATGGAGCATCGAAACTCAAACTACGAATGAACCAACATCCGATTACTAATCTGGACTAGAGTCAAATTTTATAGTACCAAAATCTTGTTCAAGTTGGTTAAACAGAAAGACGGCTTCGAGACGAAGATCCAGGTGCTTGAATCGCCTGATTCCGATAAACGAGCGAAAAGATAAACTAAAACGAAAATCGGGTCAGAAATCACGATCAAAAATAATCGTGAAAACCCTGGAAAAAGAAAAACTGACAAACAGGCTAATGAACGAACGTCCGCTGTCTGCGGCTAACGGGTGAGCGGTGTTCGTTAAAACGAACATACGGACGAACGTCCGCAAAATAATTAAACCGAAAAAACCGAACCGATCTATTAAAAAAATAGATCTAGGGTTTCGAAAATAAAAACCGTTCGGTTTTAAAAAAACCGGCGGCTACCTCGTGGAATAGGAGGGCAGCGGCGGCGTACTCCGGCGGTGGGGCAACTCCGGCGGCGGGGCGGCCTGGAGCGGCGCAGCGGCGGCGGGGCGGCGCTATGGTTCGGGCGGGGCTGGCTGGTGGCTGGGTCGGCTCGGGTCTTCGGCCTTTAAAGGGCCGTCCGGGTCAGTGTCCCAGGCGGACACGGCCCGGTAAGGCGGTAACCCCTTAAAAAAAACAATATTCCGATGCGCAGAAAAACGAAGAAAAGAAATACTAAACGGACTCCAAAAATCTTGAAATAAAATTTCCCCATCCTCTAAAAATCTACCGGACAAGGTGAACATTTATTTAGGACTCTAATGAAATTTTGAAAAATGCATATTTTTCCTAATTCAAATAAAATAGCGATAAAATCCAAATAAAAATGTTTATTTGTTTTTAAATATTTTTCCTCCAATATTTCATTTTTTGGGGGAAGTCATATTATCCCCTCTCATATATTTTGATATGAAATATTTCCAGAGAGAAAATAATTAAAATAAATGACCCTTGTTTCAATATTTGATAAATTTTAAATATGAGAACGGTGAAATCCCCAACTCTCTCCGAGGGTCCTTGAGTTGCTTAGAATTTTGAGGATCTTGAAATGAAATGAATAAAATATGATATGCATGTATAACCTATGTATAACATTCCAACTTGAAAATTTGGGATGTTACAAAGGAAGGATTCAAGAGGCCTCATACTTCCACATGATCAAGACGAACTCTATCGAAGACTTGATGTGTACCCCAAGATCTGCATCGGCTCGGCGGGACATGTAACACTAGATTGGCAACCGACCATGTGTAACCCTAGACACCCCCAGTGTCTATATAAACTGGGAGGTCTAGTCCGTAGGGAGGAGGATCACAATTTCTACTACCCAGCCTTAGGGTTAGAACACTACTTACGATCTCGAGGTAGATCAAGCTTGTACTCGATACATCATCATCAATATAATCAAGCAGGACGTAGGGTATTACGCTTTGAGAGGGCCCGAATCTGGGTAAATATTGTCTCTTTCGTCCCCTGTTACCCATAGATCTGAGATCCACGAATCAGGACCACCTACCCCAAGGTCTATAAGTTTTAGTACCTACATTGGTGCTTTCATTGAGAGTTCCGCTGTGCAATCGAAAAAGGATCAATGAACTGTTGGTTAATGGCCATGGCCCTCGCGGCATGACGCCCACGCCCCAATCGCTTGCAGCTGGATCGCTCCCCCTCCATCAACAGACGGGCTCTAACGATCTCTCCATCTTCCCCCTCACCCCCGGACTAGAGTATCACCTAGCGATAAGGGCGAAGACGACCAAACAAAGGAAGCCGGAAGATCAGATCTCAAGATTGATTTGGCCACTCCGTCACAAGCATGTCCTTCTCAGGACGTGTAACGCCCACGATGCGGCTATATCTCCCACGTGTCGAGGCACGACTTAGAGGCATAACCGCATAGTGGTTTTGTCGCAAGAAGGGTCATCTTCACACAATCCCATGTAATGAACAAGAATGGGATAAAGAGTTGGCTTACAATCGCCACTTCACACAATACATAAATATCATCATACATCATCCAAATACAAACATATAGACCGACTACGGTCAAAATCCAGATGAAAATAAGATAACCCCAAATGCTAGATCCCCGCTCGTCCCAACTGGGCTCCACTACTGATCATCAGGAAAAGACACATAGTAACGACCACGTTCCTCGTCGAACTCCCACTTGAGATCGACGCCATCGTCTGCACTGGCATCGTCGGCACCTGCAACTGTTTTGGTAGAATCTGTGAGTCACGGGGACTCAGCAATCTCACACCCGCGAGATCAAGACTATTTAAGCTTATAGGAAAGGGTGGTGTAATAAGGTGGAGCTACAGCGGCAAAAGTATATATGGTGGCTAACTTGCGCAGATGAGAGCGAGAAGAGAAGCAACGGAACGGACGTCATCTAGCAATGACCAAGAAGTGATCCTGAACACCTACTTACGTCATACATAACTCAGGCCGTGTTCACTTCCCGGACTCCGCCGAGAAGAGACCATCGCGGCTACACACGCAGTTGATGTATTTTAATTGGGTCAAGTGACAAGTTATCTACAACCGGACATTAACAAATTCCCATCTGCCTCATAACCGCGGGCACGGCTTTCGAAAGATAATGCCCTGCAGGGGTGTCCCAACTTAGCCCATCATAAGCTCTCACGGTCAACGAAGGATAAACCTTCTCCCGGAAAAACCCGATCAGTCTCGGAATCCCGGTTTACAAGACATTTGACAATGGTAAAACAAGACCAGCAAAGCCGCCCGAATGTGCCGACAAATCCCGATAGGAGCTGCACATATCTCGTTCTCAGGGCACACCGGATAAGTCAAGCTACGAGTAAAACCAGGCCTCGAGTTTCCCCGAGGTGGCCCCGCAGGCTGCTCGGTTCGGACCAACACTCGAAGGAGCACTGGCCCAGGGGGTTAAAATAAGATGACCCTCGGGCTCGCGAAAACCCGGGGGAAAAAGGCTTAGGTGGAAAATGGTAAAACCAAAGTTGGGCCTTGCTGGAGGAGTTTTATTCAAGGCGAACTGTCAAGGGGGTCCCATAAATCACCCGACCGTGTAAGGAACGCAAACTCAAGGAACATAATCCCGGTATAACAGTAACTAGGGCGGCAAGAGTGGAACAAAACACCAGGCATAATGCCGAGCCTTCCACCCTTTACCAAATATATAGATGCATTAATTAAATAAGAGATATTGTGATATCCCAACAAATCCATGTTCCGACATGGAACAAACTTCAACTTCACCTGCAACTAGCAACGCTATAAGAGGGGCTGAGCAAAAGCGGTAACTTAGCCAAACAACGGTTTGCTAGGAAAGGATGGTTAGAGGCTGACATGACTAAAATGGGAGACATGATATAGCGAGTGATAGGTAGCGGAGCATGGCAATAGAGCGAACAACTATTATAGCAAAGATAGAAGTGATTTCGAGGGGTGGTCATCTTGCCTGCAAGGTTCTCAGAGTTGTCGAAAGCTTGATCCTCGTAAGCGTACTCGACAGGTTCCTCGTTCACGAACTCGTCTCCCGGCTCTACCCAAGACAAGAACACAAACAAACGGAACCACAATCAACAATGAGAAATGCGCAAGCAACATGATGCAAAACATGTATGATATGCAAGATATGATATGCGATGCATATGCGTGCTCCGGAAGGAAAATGATGAACATGGCAGTAACTTGGCAAACCAAGCATGCCACTGGAAATATGAGGTGATTTCGGTCGAAATCGATATAAAGATCACCGGAATCGGATGCACGGTTTGCAAATGGCAAGCAAAACAAGAATGACACTAATCTGCGATAAACAGCAAGATAGCACTTAAAATGCAACAAGCAACAATGCTACAGCACCCCAACCTAGCAACAAAGCACATGAAACTAATCTACAGGAGATGCTTGACAAAAGATGAACACTGAGCTATGGCTAGATCACAACATATCAAGCTCAAACAAGCATGGCAAAAGTGCAAAAGATTACAGGTTCACAGACGTAGTGAAAAACTGGACATGGCAGAAATCAGCATCAGGTAGCAATGTTCAGAGCACGAAATCAACATGCTAAAAGAACTTAACATAGCAAAACAAGGCATGACAGTGTTCTACTAAAAGCACATGACAAAAGTTCCTTACTGACCATAAGCCAAAAAGGACCAGAAGATATGATGGCAAGCATGTTAACATAGCAAGTTTCGTTAACAGGTTTCAGACTTTGCAGAAAACAGAGCATGGCAGAAATATTAATATGTAGGCCTCTTTGTGAGCTTGATGCACTCACTACAGAGCAATGCATGACAAACCAAGCACACCTACAGCAAGATGGCATGTTTATGAAGCTATCCATGGCAAGAACAATTGCATAGCATGTATGGAACAACTACAATAAGCTTGGCAAGATTGCATATCATGTTAAGAATCTGCCAGAAATATTTTATAGCAAAAGTAGAGCAAGATTGAGTCATGCTATGGCACTCCATAATTGGAAACAATTACAGGAATGGATCAATTACAACTATAGCTACAAAACATCCTTACTGAACATCTCCAAAATATGCATGAATCTCTCTGTAGCATCAAGTTTACATGGCAACAAAATTACAGCAGACAAGGACTTAGAGAAATCAACGAAGAGGGGCGAGGAGCTCGGGCCCGTCGGCGACGGACGGAGGAAAGGAAGGCGAGGCGGGGCGGCGGCCGGAGGGAGGGGGCGCGGTGCGGCGCCGGCGGAGGGGGCCGGAGGCGGCTGCCGCGGGCGGCGGGGCCGGCCGGCGAGCACGGCGGCGGCGCGACGAGGCGGAGAGCGCGGCGGCGGTGGGCGAGCTCGCCGGAGCTCGCCGGCGGGGCGGCCGGCCGGCGACGGGACAGGCGGCGAGGAGGAGGAGGACGCGCGGGCCGGGGAGGGCTCGCCGCGGGCTCGGGCGGGCCGCGGGCACGGGCGGCGGCGCGCGGTGACGTGGCGCGCTCCGGTTGGCCGGGCGGCGCGGCGGACGTTGTCCGGCCGGAGCGGACGTGTCCGGCGCGGCGCGGAGGGAGAAGCTAGGGTTTCGTCTGTGATTCCATTTTTCGGGGGAGATGGAGTTTTATAGGTAGAGGGAGCTAGGAGACTCCAAATGAGGTGCGGTTTTTGCCCACACGATCGTGATCGAACGACCTAGAGTATGGAAGAGAGTTTGGTGGGTTTTGGGCTGGTTTTGGAGGGGTTTTTTGCTGGACACTCAAATGGACTTTGCGGATGCCCGGTTAACCGTTGGAGTACCAAACGACCTCCGAATGGAACGAAACTTGACCGGTAGTCTCCGGGTGGTATATTAAGGCCACTTGACAAGCCTCGGTCCATTCCGAGAAAGTTTGACACACGCACACGAAAGAAAACAAGAGGGGTGCACCGGAGGAGATAGGAGCGCCGGATTGGAAAACGGACAACGGGAAAAATGCTCGGATGCATGAGACGAACACGTATGCAAATGCAATGCACATGATGACATGATATGAAAATGCATGACATGACAAAATACAAAACGAAAGACAAAACCCGACAACGGAGGGAAAAACATAACACATAGCCGGAAATGGCAAGAGTCAGAGTTACAAATATGGCAAGTTACATGCGGGGTTTTACAGGACGCCGCCGCCCAAGCCTCCAGCCCGTGGGCGGTCGGGATCGAATTTTTGTTCCCACCCACCCACCGCATCGAGTACTGCCCGAGTAACTTCAGGCCATCCGATGTTTGGGATCTAGTCTACATACAACAACAACTTGGAGAAACAGTCAGGCAATTCTGGGTCAGATTCCTACTCGTCAAGAATAGGATGGCAGATTCCCCCGACTCCGATATACTAGCTACCTTCCAGCACAATTCACTACAAAATTTTGTCTATTTAATGACAAACACCCTGACGACAAAACAGGAACCGTCGCTCAAAATCATTTTTTGTGATGATCCACCGTCACGAGGTGTTTCCTCCCCGTGGCAGGGCCCTAGCCAACTTTGGCGATGTTCCGGGCTGATTTTTAGCGACGTATTGGGCCGTCACTACGCATGTCCATTTCTAGGATGAGTCTCATTATCATAGTTAATGTTGGTGGGTCATTTTTTGTAAATGTAAATAGAAAAATAATAAGTAATTATTTTTCAGCTAACTCATTTAGTGGGATCTCTTTTCATAATAGCCGGAACTTGAAATTGGGATCGTCCAGTCCCCTCCTAACAAAGGGAATTGGGATCATCGGCTTAGGGCCCTACGTCATACCGCACCCCCAGTAGCGAGTCGAGAGGCCGGCACGGCGAGGTGAACGTGGTTGCGAGGGTACGACGAGGTGAACGTGGTTGCGAGGGTACGGCGAGGCCACGTCTCATAGTTGATGGGCGCAATCACGCGCGGCAGTGGCAACGTCAAACATGGACGATTTCAGGTGAGATCTATTTACTAAGAAACATTGTAGTAGGAAATATCAGGTGCATTCTATTTACTTTTCATGTTATACATGCAATGGATCATGGTTGGATTGCTCACGGAACGGTCCTTATGACACCATACAT
Source organism: Triticum aestivum (assembly GCF_018294505.1). NCBI lineage: Eukaryota > Viridiplantae > Streptophyta > Magnoliopsida > Poales > Poaceae > Triticum > Triticum aestivum. The sequence goes on from NC_057799.1 coordinate 502,938,841, forward strand.
GGCTGGCATGAATCAGTATATGGAATTCGTGCTTGCTCACAACAACGGGGCCGAAGATATGTCGCGATGGGATCCGTGAAACTATTGATGTTGTCGGATGTCACGTAAATGTCACTGGTATGCCTAGGTCCTATACAGTGTGGATCTATCATGGGGAATCAGGGTACATCGGTGCACACAATTGTACTGCCAATGATGATGGTTATGAATATGATGACTCTGATGATTTTGAGTTGTACTAACAATTTGTGTTCGATGTGGTGGGGGCTCTAGTGGATGACATGGGCAGGACAGCTGGAAATAAAGAAGATGCATCTCGTGGGTTGGCCATTTTTAAGAAGCTCGACGAAGAAGCGATGAAACCCCTTCACAAGGAATATGGAAGTATGACACGGATGGCGTTCATTATGAGGGTGCTTCATATCAAACATATACGCGTATGACCAACAAGACATTAATTATGCTTTGTCAGCTGTTGAATACTGCTTTGCCTAAGGTGGACTTCCCGAAATCTTAGCTGATGCTAAGAGAGCTCTTTCTGATCTTGGTCTTCGATACCAGACAATTCATGTATGCAAGTATGACTGCATGTTTTATTGGGGAGACTATGCCAACAGTTCACTTTCCCCAAAGTGGTAAATCAAGGTGGAGACACGTCAATGGGAAGAAAAAGGTTCCTCACAAGCTCATTCATTACTTTCCGATAATCCCATGTTTACAACGATTTTTTTCTTCGTGGGAAATATAAGAGCACACCCGATGGCACAAGGAAAAGAGGGTTCAAGAGGCTACTGTAATGAGGCACCCCACTGATGGCGATGCACGGAAGTACTTCGATTGAAAACATGAAAGATTTGCTAGAGATGACCGCAACTTGTGGGTAGGATTTGCAACTGATGGATTCAATCCCTTTGGACACATGAGCAGTGCATACAGTATATGGCCCATTTTTGTCATTCAATACAACTTCCCACCCTGGATGTGGATGGACCAATCCAATTTCATGATGTCATTGCTGATTGTTGGAAAATACTCACCAGGAAAGGCTTTTCATGTATTTATGCAGCCACTGATACCAGATATGCAGAAGCCGTGGGATGGTGTGGAAACAACATATGTGTGCACGGGAAAACCTTTCAATTTACGTGTGATGCTTATTTGGTCCATTCATGATTATCCTGCATATGGCACTACCTCCGGCCGGGGCACAAAGGGTTATTACTCATGTGTGCACTGCAATGAGAATCCTTGCTTTCAAAAACTGGAAAATAAAATTGGATACATTGGCCATCGATGGTTCCTTCCTACGAAACATCATTTTAGAAAGCAGAAAAAACGTCTAATAACAAGACAGAGCATAGGGGTCGACCAAGGAAGTTCACAAGCGAAGAAGTTGATCAGTACTTACAGCTTGCTAAGGAGAATTTCAAACTAGGGAAGTACCCTAATAATGCTAGTAGAAAGAGAAAGTGCACGGATAATAATCCCACATGGCACCTGAGGGCGAGCTTACATGATTTTCCATACTGGAAGGATATCTTGTTACCTCACAACCTGGATGTTATGCACATTGAGAAGAACATATGTGAGAGTATCATTGCTACACTCCTTGAACTTGATGGTAAGAACAAGGATACCATCAGCGCAAGATTGGATTTACAGCATATGGGGACGTGGGATGATCATTGGGTGCAAGAAGTTCCGAAGAAGGTGATGCACCATGGACACTTAGTAAGAAAAACAAAATGAAGTTGTGCAAGTTTCTGGCTAAGGTCAAATTCACAGACGGTCATGCTGCAAACCTGGCTACACATGTGGATGTTGAGACCGATAAATTACATGGTGTGAAGACGCATGATTACCACATACTCTTGCAGACTATCTTACCTATTGGTCTTAGAGGCATTGTCTCCAAGGAGATGTATGAGGCTATCGCTTTACTAGGAAGATTATTTAAGGAGTTGTGTGCCAAGACATTAAGAATCAACGTCGTGAAGAAATTGAGAGATGACATTCCTGAAATTCTTTGCAAGCTTGATAAGCTCTTTCCACCTGCTTTCTTCAACATAATGGTGCACCTAGTTGTACACCTTTTGGAAGAGGCACTACTAAGGGACCTGTCCATTATGGCTGGATGTTTGTAGTTGAGAGAAGGCTTGGGTACCTCAAGTCAAATGTGCATAACAAATCCAGGCCTGAAGGCTCAATTGCAGAGTCGTATATCGGCAATGAGTGCTTGATCTTTTGCTCCAGAGATTTGAAAGAAGACATAGAGACCAGTTTTAACAAGCCGGATAGGAACATGAGTAAGTATGATAAGAAGAAGAAAAGGCAAAAATTAGAGGAAGCTTAGGTATATTTTCAGAAGGTGGTCCTGTTGGCATTGGGGTTGCCCAGAAGAAAACATGCTGAGGATTGGGGCAAAATGCATACATATATACTTGACAACAATCCACAAGTAGAAAAGTACATATAGTAAGTTTCAATCACCTAACTAAGTTGTACTACCATGTTTGCTTACGAGTATATCTTAACTAAGTTCATGAATAGTTTACTTCTTTTACACAGGTTTCACAAGGAAGAATTAAAGAAAAGGGATGTGCGAAACTTGGAGTAGAAGCACAAAGCGGAGTTCATTGACTGGTTTGCATGTCATGTAAAGAAGTTAATAAATACGCCTGAAGATATAAAATTGCTATCAAAAGGGCTAGACATGCATGTACATCCGCGGGATGCATGCACAGTAAATGGTGTTAGGTTCCGTACCATGGATTCTAAAAAGGACCGAAGGACTCAAAATTTGGGCGTCATGATGAAGGTAGGTGTGGAAAACTCCAAAGAAGAGAGGAAACTATATGGGGTGCGGAAGCAAGTTCTTGAGGTCATTTATGAAGACATATCGGTATTTATGTTTAGATGTGATTACTTTGACCTTGATGGCCTGAAAAACAAAAGCTTGAAGATGAAGTCTGATGAGGTTTTTAGAAGCGTAAATACTTCCGCATTCTGGTACCAGGACGCTCAATTCATGCTGGCGTCCCAAGCTACCACATGTATTTACTTGGAAGACACAAAATTTGGTCACCCATGGAAGGTGGTTGTGCCTATTGGGTCGACAGGACACGACTATACAAGAATATCAAGAAGATGCCCATTCATCACCACATCATTTTTCCGTGGATGTTGAGGATGAAGTGGAGGATCATGAAGCTTCCAAAGATGTTGAGGATGAAGAGGAGGAATATGATGTTGTACCAAATGTTCACCACAAAAGAGATGAAGCATTAGGGGTTTCAGTTCTAGCTAGTGTTGTGGAAGAAATTCAGCGTAAATTTGAGCAGGGCAAGGAAGACTATGACATGAGTGAGGATGAACTGGTCGATGGGGAGGAAATAGGTCTAGATAAGATGGACTGTGATCTTGATTAAAATATGTGTTACTAGCATGTTGCTTGGCCGTTTAAGATGCTGATGTAATCCAGAAATAAGAATGGAGGGGGACTACAAGCGCTCTCAGCGATTTGAAACATCCGGCCCTCCATTTCGTTGCCTTGATGAGATCTCGGCCGTCGGATCGACCCGCTGGATGATGCAAGCCATCGGATCGAATTAGTGCACTGTAGCAATGAATAGTTTCACTCCAAGCTTGCCACCGTGCGTAATTCCAGTGCCCCTCTGAGGGCATTTTCATCATTTCGCATCCTCAAGGTATAAAAGGGGCTCGCTCTTGTTGCGGCGACCTCCTCCCGCACTCGCGCGCCCCTGCTCCTCCTCTACGCCGCCTCCACCCAAACCCAAACCCTAGCTTCTCCCCATGCCGCCGCCATCTCTGTCTCCCAGCTTGCCGGATCCCCACCGTCCACTTCCCCAGCTTCGTTGTCATCGTCCTCGCGTGCACATGGCAGGAGGAGCACAGGAAACATGGAGCCATCGCTGGGAACGCCGCTGTTTTCCTCACGTGGACACTACAGGAGGAGCATGGGAGATGTGGACCGCTGCTGGGAATGCCGCCGTCGTTCTTGCCTGCACATGGCAGGAGGAGCGCAGGGGACATGGAGCTACGGCTGGGAATGCCGGATGCGATTATCTGCAGGTTCATTTCTCTCTCTTTTTCTCTCACGTTCCTCTTCTTTGATCCCCTCTTGCTGCCAGCTCCTAACTGTGTTCCCCTCTCCTCTAGGTCGGTAAGCCATGCCGGCCTCATGTACCTAGCATGAGATGAAAGAGGGATTTAGAGAAGGGAGGGAGCAGGAGGAGAAGAGGAAGCCAATAAAGTCCGATTTTGATCTGGTGGACAGGGCCAGTTACTCCGATCTGGACGATGAGCAGCTGCTGCTACTGCAGGTGGACAAAGCATGAGCCCTCATGGCTCCTCCCTCCTCTTGCTACCCCCTGATGTGGTGAGCTCCACCCCCTCTTCCTACCCCCTGCACATCTATCTTATCTAGCTAGTTTGATTGCAATTTATCAGAAAGTTCTGAGTGTTGTGAAGGTTAGTGTTTGTCAGGCATGCATAGAGATGTCTGGATTTACATTATTTTTGAGGGTTCAGGATTTATCTTTTTTCTCATGGTGTGGCATTGTTTATTTTTGCAAGGAAGTGCTCCAGTGGAATCACATCTCAAATTGCAGGTGTGCAACCATCTACTGTTGTTGATTCTACAGTATAATTTGGCCCAAACAGTCATGAAGGTTTAGTTCATAATGACCTTCTACTTCCATATTTCTGATTGATGGATTTTGTCCATACATTAATGAACTATATTGTTTGTATTATAGTTGGTTTCTACACTCTTTAATGGGTTTTAGGACTTGCTCGTCTATTTATTTGTAGCTAGGTTCCTGCAAATTGGGTTTAAGAGATGTCTAGATCTAGCCAGGCTCCAATAGAGTAGATTCTTTTGTTGCCCTTCAGGTTTGTTGGCTACCTTGGCTGTTTTTGCATGGGAAGTTTGTTTGTTCCTATCCAATAGATGCTCATATCTAGCTAGATTCCAAGGATGTTTTGTTGTATTTATTAATTTGTTTGGTACCTTCTTTTTCTATGGCGTTGATGGGGGTAGATTTATCCTGTAGTTCTTTTGCTATTTGTAGAGGAATCTTTTGTTCCTTTTCTTGATATATATAGATAAACCAAAACTGCTCCTTTTAGGCTATCTAAGGGTCTGAAGTGACTAACATTGTAATTAGCATTTGTAGGTATTTATTCTACAATGCTCCCATTTTTCCAATCATAGCTCTTGCTCCAAAATGCACTTTCAAAGAGGTGGTTGAGGCAGAGGTTGTTCTGTTGTGCCACTGAACGCGACAATGCCGGGCTGCACTAGTTTTCTTCTTTTGTATTCTTACTATTCTGCCTCCCCATTTGAAGCTGCTTGAATCCAGGGTGATTCTTCTTTTTGTTTACATCGTAAGATCTTTTGCCATAAGTTGACTATGATTTTTATGTACGTGTAAATGTAGGTTAACCACATCTGCTAGGATGGCTTTATTTTTCTTTTCTGGTGGGGAATGCAATCGAGTGGTCATCTCTCTCATAACTCATGAGCACAATGTAGGGCATCAACTGAAAGAACATCATACCATACTCATTTATATACATGTTTGGAATTTTCATCCACTCCGAAATAATAGTTCAGCCTGACCTTTTTTATATTTCCATCAATCGAGTAGCGCACCACAGGGTTTTATTGCTTTTGGCGTAGTCAGATAATTATTTAGATAGTTGCATACCCTTTCATGGCTTTAAAATAGCATGTACTAATTGACTTTTCAATTTGTGTTGCCTGCTCATAGATGTCACTGCAAACGTCACGGTTATTTCTAATGCACCCTTTTCCTGGCTTTCATGGGGTTTGATGTAAATCGGTTAATGACTATGTGACAACATCTATCTACCTAATGCGTTATTTGGTATGTCGACAAACTCCAGAACTCGGTTTCACTTCTGTATTTCTTTTGCATCTGCTTATTTGATTTCAACCTTACAAATTCAACGTTTAGCTTGGGAAAGCTTCTTACATCATAAACTATTCAAACTGATGTTATGCCCAGTAGTGTACTTTTCTATTGTTTGGTTTTCTTGGAACAAATTGTGTGAGACTCTCTTTAGTCTGCCAGTTATTAGCAAAGCAAGCCTTTGTGCCCATGACATTTTTGTTCTATAAGATATGCAACTGGTTCTTGTCCTGCATCGAACAGTCTCTGTTAAGACAAAATAAGAATAACACCACATACTTCCTATGTTTCTACGAATTTAGTACAATTATCAATGTGTGACCAGCTACTAATTGTGCAATATCTGATCTAACAGTTACTATTTAAGTTAGAGTAAAATGATGGCAATTACATCTATGCATATTTAACATTCAATAATTGTATTTCCATTTCTCCTCCAAAGAATTGTTGATTCCATCTTATCCGTATAACTATTTCATTTTGATATGAATTGAGACATAATTCTGCTACATGTAAACAATTATTGGTTCTTTCTTTTCTATGTAAACTAAGAAATAACTCTAATCAGTTGTTTTTATTTACTGTCTAAGTATCATTCTTACCTAAAACTAGTGACAAAACTGGTTTTTCTTTCATACGTGCCATAGATTATCCAACCCCCTCTGCTTCTGTACAATTTTTTGTGGTGACAGATTGATGGTACCATGTGGATCTTAAGATCCACCATTTCCTAATTTTGCTCTCTTGCTCGATCTAGGTTTCCCAGCAAGGCGATGGTGTGCGATACCCATGCGCATGCCTAGCTGTATTGCGGCTCGAGGATGCGGCGGGGGTGGCACATGAGCAGATGAAGGAGGAATAATTGAAGCCCCAATGCATCCACACATTCTTTCTCCCTGACAATGGGAGTACTAGGTTTGGTGCTCGTGTCGTTCGTGTTCATCGGTGGGATGGTGCAAGGCGCAACTCTGACACGGTTCCTCGCCGGTTGGACAGTGTTCAGGCGCAACCCCGGCGCCTACTGAGTACTGCCTCGGCTACAACCTCCCTCGGTGAGCTCCATCTTCCTCTTGTTCCTCTGCTTCGGCTACCGTATGGGACATGGCCGTGGCTATATTCATGCGGTGCTCATCTGGTTGATGCTCTATGCCCTACTCATGCTTAGGTTCCTACTTGAGCTCTATAGTTGCTATTCCAGGGTTGGCAAGCTGCTGTTCATGTTTAGTTGCTACCATATGAGTTCCTATGATGCTCTGGTTTACATGTGGATGCCCTGGTCCTATAGCTATGCTCCTGGATTTTCTAAATTGATCAGTGGCGTTCACGCTGGGGCGATGATGATCGACCGTGGCTGCAATAAGTGGGCCTTTGAGCAATCGAGGCACTTGTGGGTATCAAGTTGGATCCTCCCTTTTGTCTCTAGAGTCCTTTTTGATGTTGTGATACTTGTTTTTCTATCTTTGGATGGTCATTCTTGTTGAGTGATAACCAGGGCAGCTCCACTGTATAAAACAGATTGATCCGGTGATAAGAGATGATGGGGGTAGGTTATATGATCGAGGAAAGGCGAATCTGAGCCCACTATGCAATTGATACGTCTCCGACGTATCTATAATTTTTGATTGTTCCAGGCTGTTATATTATCATTCTTGGATGTTTTACAATCATTTTATAGCAACTTTATATCATTTTTTGGGACTAACCTATTGACATAGTGCCCATTGCCAGTTGCTGTTTTTGCTTGTTTTTTACTTCATAGTAAATCAATACCAAATGGAATCCAAACGCAGCGAAACTTTTTGGAGATTTTTTGGACTAGAAGACACAAGTTGGGCCAAGGAAGTACCAGAGGGGGGCTCCGACGGGAGCACAACCCACCTGGGCGCGCCTAGGGGCCCAGCCGTGGCCTGGTGGGTTGTGCCCATCTCGGCCGCCTCCCGCACCGCCTCTTTGCTCTATAAATACCCCGAAAATCCAAAAACCCTAGGGGAGTCGACGAAACACAATTCCAGCAGCCGTAAGTTTCAGAAACCACAGATCAAATCTAGACACCATCACGGAGGGGTTCATCATCCTCATTGGTGCCTCTCCGATGATGTGTGAGTAGTTCATTGTAGACCTACGGGTCCGTAGTTAGTAGCTAGACGACTTCATCTCTCTCTCTTTTAATTCTCAATACAGTGGTCTGTTGGAGATCTATTTGATGTAACTCTTCTTGCGGTGTGTTTGTTGGGATCCGATGAACTTTGAGTTTATGATTAGATCTATCTTATCCATGAAAGTTATTTGAGTTTTGATCTGTTATATGCATGATTGCTTAAAGCCTCGTATTTCTTCTCCGAATATTTGGTTTAGTTAGGCCGACTAGATCGATTTTTCTTGTAATGGGAAGAGGTGCTTTGTGATGGGTTCGATCTTATGGTGCTCAATCCTAGTGACAGAATGGGAAATGACACATATGTATCATTGCTATTAAGGATAACAATATGGGGTCTACATCATGTCATCGTTCTTATTGCATTACTCCATTTTCCATGAACTTAATACACTAGATGCATGCTGGATAGCGGTCGATGTGTGGAGTAATAGTAGTAGATGCGGGCAGGAGTCGGTCTACTAATCTTGGACGTGATGCCTATATAATGATCATTGCCTGGATATCGTCATAATTATTTGAAGTTCTATCAATTGCCCAACAGTAATTTGTTTACCCGTCGTATGTTATTTTTCTCGAGAGAAGACACCAGTGAAATCTACGACCCCCGGGTCTCTTGTTTATCATATTTGCCTTCGAGATCTATTTCTTTTTGCTTTTATTTTCAGATCTATTAATCCAAAAACCCAAAAATACCTTGCTGCATTTTTATTATTTATTTTATCTCGCGTTCCCGCGAGATCTATTTATCCAATCTACTACAATTGTATCTATCTTTTTACCCCGGAGGGATTGACAACCCCTCTTTTACGTCTGGTTGCAAGTATTTGTTCTTTGTGTGCAGGTACCATTTACATAGTGTTGCGTGGTTCTCCTACTGGTTCGATAACCTAGATCTCATCACTGAGGGAAATACCTACCGTAGATGTGCTGCATCATCCCTTCCTCTTTGGGGAAATACCGATGTAGTTCAAGCCGCATCAGCAATGAACCCTGAACCCTTTTTATCTATCTATTTATAGGTGTTGCTTATTTATGTTCCAGTGATTATAGTCATCTTATGTGGTTTACATGTGGATGCCCTGGTCCTATACCTATGCTGTTGGATTTGCTAAAATGACCAGTGTCATTCGTGATGGGGTGATGATGATTGGCCGTGGATAAAATAAGTGTGCCTTTGAGCAGTCGAGGCACCTATGGGTATCAAGTTGGATCCACCCTCTTGTCTCTAGAATCCTTTTTGATCCTGTGATACTTGTTGTTCTGTCCTTTGATGGTCATTCTTTTTTAGTGATAACCAGTGCAGCTCCACTTGATAAACATATATCCTAAAACAAGGACGGAGGCAACCACCGGGCTCTCTCGGCGATTTCGAACATCTAGCCGTCCATTTGATTTGCTTGATGTGATTCTGGCCATCAAATCGCATCGCTGGAGAGCCTCGATCATCAGATCGCATCGCTAGAGAGCCTCGGCCGTCGGATCAAGCTCGTGTTCCTGTTGCAATGAATAGTTTCACTCTAGTTCGTGCCACAGCGCGTAGTTGCCTCCCTCAGCAAGCTACATCTTCCTCCTGCTCGTCTGCTTCGGCTGTTGTACGGGACATGGCCGTGGCTATATTGATGTGGTGCTCGTCTGGTTGATGCTCTATGCCCTACTCATGCATCGGTTCCTACCTGAGCTCTGTAGTTGTGGACCCATGCTATTCTAGGGTTCACAGGGTGTTGTTCATGTTCAGTAGCTGTCATAGGAGCTCCTGTGATGCTCTAGTTTATATGTGGATGCCCTGGTCCTATAGCTATGCTCCTGGATTTGCTAAATTGATTTGTGGTCTTCATGTTGGGGTGATAATGATCGACCATTGCGGAAATAAGTGTGCCTTTGAGCAATCGAGACACATGTGGGTATCAACTTGGATCCTCCCTCTTGTCTCTGTATTCCTTTTTGATCCTGTGATACTTGTTGTTCTGTCCTTGGATTGTCATTCTTGTTGAGTGATAACCAGGGCAGTCCCACTGTATAAACAGATTGATCTGGTGATAAGAGATGACAGGGTAGGTTATATGATCGAAGAACGTGAATCTGAGCCCACTATTCAATGAACCCTGAACCCTTTTTATTTTTATTTAAAAGTCTTGCTCATTTATGCTCCAGTGTTTATAGTCGTCTTATGTAAATATTTCTTCTCTCTCATACCTTTATTGCATATTTGCTGCTCTTGATCTTTTATTGTTTGTTGTTGGTCCTTGGTTTAATCTGGTTAATAGTAAGTTGCACTTTGTTATACTAGGAAGACTCCCTCCCAGCAAGTTATAGGTTGAATGGCTTGTTTTAATTCGTTGTGATACTATTTCTTCTATTTTTTTCTACAAGTTACCAGTTGCAGCTTTTGTTCTTACATGGTACAAATAATAATGCTACATGACTTATTTTAGCAATGCAATGAGCCCTGAACCCTACATAAACAGGAGTTAAATAAGTATGAACCTACACAGCTTATCTTTATTTTAGCAATGAACATATTTTGTATATGGAGCTGATACTCTGAAACTTCTGTTTTTATTACTGTATTATATTATGAATGTTCAAGTATTTGGGTCCTAGACAAGTGTGGTTTTCAAGTGCCAATACTCTGAAACTTCTGCAACCCACTTTCTTAACTTCCACCACACCATTTCATTTTTTGATAGTGGGTTAGACAGGTGTGGTTTTTAGGTGTAGTTGCCTATTAGTTGTTTTTAGTTTTCCTGTGTCGGCTTGTCTAGTCCAGCCTATAAGTTACTTAGTTTGATTATGTATTGTCGATGCAGCTTATAAACGGATGAAACCATGAAGCATTCCTGTGGCATGTGCCTTGGGCTGTTAGCCCGATATAAAGATTTGCTTTACCAACACAGTTTGATTTAGACACTGCCTGCAAAATAGGCAAGCGCTTTTTATTGGTTTGGGGTGGTGCGTGTCTACTTGTGGGCTTTACATGGGTTGTTTAGGATGTTAATGGGCTTGCATGTACATATGCACGCATAATATTGTACCGGGCCAGGTTTGTAACACTATATGGCATGTCTGTTCCACGACTTGATCTGTCCTGACCCAGACCCTAGCTCAGTTCCGTCAATGGCTAGTCTTTGTGCCCCTTTGCCGACGGCGACGTCCATCGACAGGAGCGATGGATCCAGAGATTGATCAAAAGGTAATCGCGCCTGTCTTTTTTTTCAATTGTTTTATGTTGCTTCTTACTATCTTGCTCTCTTCTCGTAGGTTACGGTCCCGCCAGCGCCACCTTTTGTCGACTTATCTAGCATTTCCTCGGCCGTGTGGAACCAGCACATCTACCTGCGAGTCTCCATGCTATGGTACCAACGGGGTGGCTTCGATGATGGCCCTATCAAGAGTATACATATGGTCATGACCGACGAAAAGGTGAGTGGCTATTTTTTCCGTTTTCCTTTTAACAAACCATACGCTCTTTACACAAGGGGTGGCTGGCTCTTCTATACATTGTTGTCTCCTTAGGAGATCAAAGAGCTTCTCTTCGCTGCGTATAATCTAAATAGGCTAAATTGTAGCTTGGTAATGCTGACGGACTGTATCTTTTGACACTGCTCTTTAGGGTTATATGATGCTTGATGGTTGTTTGTGCTCTTCTATAGGGAAAGCATGCCAACGTGACGGTGCCTGATGAGATTGTAGACATGTGCCGCCTCAGATCCAATGCAGCAAATCTGCTTAGAAATTGTCCTCATGCCCGTGCACGTTCCTGAAGAATATGGACCGAGATGTGTCTCCTCAGCTCCATCGTTTGAAGACGGGCATCGGTGGGTGTTATCTCCACTTCCCCCATTTCCTCTCTCTCTCTCTGTTCATCTGCTCAAGATTTGATTAGATATGTCGATTTGTTTGTTTGCAGGGGATGGATCCCAAGGGGAGAGGTGCGGTCCTCCAGAGCTGCTGGCTCCAAAAATAAAGCCAATCATTGGATTCCTTATCTATCGATTGGAAGGTTTATTGATTTCCCATCTGGTTTATTTCTGCCAATTAGTAATGGATGCTGCAATAAAGTATGTATCATGTCCATTTTCCATTGTCTAGACACTAGATTAGTTGTTGTTCAAGATAAAAAATCTTGCTGATTGTGTCCACATGCATCAAATGAACCCGATGCTCATGTACATATATCTTGGTGTTCTGCTAATTTATTCATGGTCAACCAGGATGGTTGAAATGCAGCTAGCTTTAACAAAGTGTGACATCACCCTGGAGCATCCAGTATGTATATGCTGATCCAGTATGCAGCTAGCTATAACAAGGTGTGCTCTCATGTTAGTCCATCTTCATTGACAAGAAGCTTGGACACACCCAGTATGTATATAGTGATATAGTGGACACATCCAACTAGGAGTATCATTTCATTCTGAACCTAATGATATTCCATGAATTCAGATTTTTCTTCTTCTAACTTTTGTTATTATTGTGTTATTGTTTTGCAGGTATTTGTTGCCCAGGCGTAGGCCGCTTCCAAGGCCATCTCGGCCCACTCCCCCAATGGTCCTTACTTTCATTGTGCCATCTACTCCAGACGAACCGAGGCACTTTGCTGCCACCGGCTCGCTCGACTGGTGATCGTGTCTTCTGTCAAAGGCCTGAATGGTTTAGTGAAAAATTGGTATGTATAATTTCAAAGCTTCTTACATTGTAGTAGGAAAATCTATATGAGTTTATTGTTGGAAGCTTCATTTTGGCCAATTAGATAGTGTTTATAACTTTGTATGCATATTATTGAAAGTTTCGTTTTAGCTGGTACAAAGTTTGTGTGAAGATTGTTGTAAGCACCACCCGTGTGCTGATTTTGCCCTTTCAAGTCCTAATTTAGTAGCTTGCTTATGTTGCATGTGTTTACTATTTCCATTTTGTGTGTTCATATTCGGTCTCAGATGAAAGTGATATGTTGCAATGATGAGTGCTTCTCCAAGCATGCTATTGGATATATTTGATGTAAACCTGGAACCATCCCTCTAAGTCACCCTCATGTTAGATAACATATTTCTTGTTTTGTGTGGCAGTCGATATATGTACCTTCACCGAGCTAATTTCTTTGATAATTCACATATGAAATTATTAATTTCTACCATTTCTTTGTTGGCCTGAAATACTTAGTCAAATATTGATTTCTTTGTTTGCTCAAACAACACATGAAATCCAATGTGTACATGATGTTTCTATGCGCAGGTTATTTTGTTCATGCCATTAGTTGACTATGAAGCATAAGACCACTCCAAGCTAGGTAGAGTTAGCGTATCTGAACTCTGAAAGTCCAGGTTGCAATGAGATAAACCTATAGCTTTCGATAGCTATTTGATTTGCACTTGCTTTTTGCAAGATAGGACCTGCTATTCATGGTACAATGTTTTTGAATTTTGTCCTTATTGCAAGGTTTTCATCCGATTGGAACCTACAAAACAATTGGCCGTGTTGGTGTTGCGAGCTCTTTTATGTAGATTTCCTCGTAATCCTCTGTCGGTATGGTCTATATTGCTTGGTCTGTATTCTCTTAGATTCTTTGCCTTTGTTTAATGTAACTGGCCTCAAGCTTGCTCTTATATTTAATCTGTATGCCCTATTTTAAACTCAGTTATCCTGGGAAGCAACTATACCTTGCTCTTGATATATCTTTGTAGTGTTTGTGATATATACTGAACACATTTATTCTGAGCGTTTATTCTATTTTTCTTTGGATGTTCTAAACGCTCTGTTATATTGAAGTTTTAGACGCCGGGTCACCGTGTTGAGCCAGGAAACGCCTGCCAATATGCGCTTCCGATCTTACATTACCTGCTTGACCAAAACATTGGGACCAGCATCCTCGAGCTAAGGCGCGATCCCGATCTAGTGGCATATTAGAGAGACTCGTGTGTAATATCACAGACATTTCTTGCATTTGCTATCATATATCTATGAAAGTGCTTGAAACTAGTTCCAAAATGTATCCATTTTATTTTCAAAAGGGTTTACAAAAATTTCTGAAAGTAATCAGATCATTTTATATAATTCACCTGACAAAGATCTGCACGAGAGCATACATAAGTACACATCCAGCTATGACAGACACTGCAGCTAAATCCCTTCTATCCCTGCTCTTAATGGCGTGCTTCAGGTAGAGGTTTGCCACCTTTCTCTCTTCTTTCATGCAAGCTATCTGCTTGTCTTTCTCCATATTTGATTTCTGTAGCACCAAATTTTCGTCCGCGAGCTTGTGGATAACAGTCCTCGCTCCCCTTCCATTCTTTGTCCATCCACTTCAAATATCCACACGTGTTATATCCCTATAGTATAAGGAAAACAGAGTTAAATTATAGATGTAACTGATGAACACAGAACATAGAAAACAATTTGTTTTATTTCAAACCTCTTTTGGGCAGACTAGGAACCTACGCCCGAAATCAAATCCGTGCGTGTAGACTCTACAGATTGGGGTACACAGGTGCCCGCATGTTTTTGTCTTCTGTATTCCGCTGAACTGAGGACTTTGCTCGAACATCGGAATACTATGGTTTACCACAGGGAGGATTTCAACATCCTATTCACAGATACTAGATCATTCAGTGAACAAATAACGCACCGCGTTTCATGAGGGACATGGGTGTCGGGTTGACTTACCCGTGTTGGCTTTTTCCTTCCGAACAGCAACTCCGACGTGATCTTCCATTCGCCAGGCAAGTTCTCGTCGCCTCCCCAGTGATGCCTTCACCGTCGACGCCGTCCGTGATGTTGTTGCCGCTGCCGGTGGTGAGACGAGGATTTCGTGTCGATCCAGCAACCTGGCGACCCTCCTTCTTGCCTCCATGCACGGACATGTTCCAACCCTTGGAGGCTAGGGTTTCGCTCGGGTGTAGGATCGAAACCAGGTCTAGAGGGGGGGGGGTGATTAGACTACTTGACCAAATAAAAATCTAGCCTTTTCCCAATTTTAAGTCTTGGCAGATTTCAACAACTTAGCACAAGTCAAGCAATCAACCTACACATGCAATTCTAAGAGTATAGTAGCGGAATGTAAATCATTGCATATGAAGGTAAAGGGAGGGTGTCGGTGTCAAAACCGGCGGATCTCGGGTAGGGGGTCCCGAACTGTGCGTCTAGGATCGATGGTAACAGGAGACGGGGGACATGATGTTTACCAAGGTTCGGGCCCTCTCTATGGAGGTAATACCCTACTTCCTGCTTGATTGATCCTGATGAATATGAGTGTTACAAGAGTTGATCTACCACGAGATCGTAATGGCTAAACCCTAGAAGTCTAGCCTCTGTGAATATGGTAATGAGTATCTGCCTATCCGGACTATGCCCTCCGTTTTATATAGACACCGGAGAGATCTAGGGTTACATGGGGTCGGTTACATAAGAGGGAATCTTCATAGTCGGTCGCCTAGCTTGCCTTCCACGCCAAGGAGAGTCCAATCCGGACACGGGTATAGTCTTCGGCCTTCATATCTTCACAGCCCATCAGCCCGGCCCAATGAATAACAGGTCGGACGCCCGAGGACCCCTTAGTCCAGGACTCCCTCAGTAGCCCCTGAACCTGGCTTCAATGACGAGGAGTCCGGCGTGCAGATTGTCTTCGGCATTGCAAGGCGGGCTCCCCTTTTTCCGAACTCCAAGATAGTATTCGAATGCGATGATTGTATCCGGACCTGTTACACACACCACACACAACCGCAGAGAGAGTATATATTTTTACACGAGTTCCATCTGCTGACAGATTTCTGCAACGTAACATCACGTCCGTCCGGTCATAATTTCGAACCGTTTTTCTTCTGCCATCCCACATTTCAATACGCGGTTGCTATTGGCACATCTTGTCGAAGCAGAGATCGTGTCCCCTTATTGCGGGATTCTCATCAATGCAGGCATGGGTAACCCTACCGTGCCATTTATACAACCCTTGGGAATAGGCAGATCTCAAGGCGAGTGAGGAGGCATTTAATATATGCTGCCTTTATAAGGGGATAAGGATTCCCTCTTCCTCTTCTCACGCTCTCTCTCTGTCTCTGCCTTTCCAATCTCGAGCTCCAGCGCCCAAGTTCTCATCTCCTTTCCACTCAAGCAACCATGTCCGGATCCGGTGGTCAGGGCAAGTGGATGGTCTCCTCCGTCAAGGAGGGGGACATTACTGAGCTCTGGGCGGCCGGATATTTGGCAAAGGGAATCATCCACCGCTTGCCGGCCGAGGGACAAATCGTCCACACGCCGGAGCCCAACGAGAGGGTAGTATTCCTCCCTCATTTCTTTCGCGGGCTAGGGTTTCCACTCCACCCTTTTGTCTGCGGAGTAATGTATTATTACGGGATAGATTTCCATGATCTGTCCCCGAATTCCTTCCTCAACATCACGGCGTTTGTTGTCGTGTGTGAGGCCTTCCTCCGCATCGAACCCCACTTCGGGCTGTGTCTCAAAGTCTTCAACGTGAAGCCGAAGGTTGTGGATGGCCAGCACGCGGAGTGCGGAGGGGCAACGGTGAGTAAATTGTCCAACGTCTCCTGGCCCAAAGGCACTTTTGTGGATATGGTAAAGGAGTGGCAGAAGCAGTGGTTCTACATCACATAACCACGCGGCACCACCTGGGCCGCAGCTGCCGAATTCCGCTCCGGCGCTCCTATGCGACTCACCTCCTGGGTCGAGCAGAGTCCGGACTGGTGTTCTCCTGACGAGCTGATAGCGCTGCAGACGCGTCAAGTTCGTTGATGTGATCCAGGTGATGTTAGTTCGCCGGATCCTTCCGTGCCAGAGCCGAAGCCGCCCGCTGTGGGAGTTCAATCCGAAGAAGCACCAGACCCTGGTGAGGCTCTTCGAGACTACACACGAAGGCGCATGGAAGTTGCTCTTCAAGGGCAATGAGAAACCGCCGGCCACAGATTCAGACCGCGAACACGGCGCTAAACACCCCGCTAGCGAGGTATGTCGTTTTCCATGCATTCTCCACTTGTTTGTTTTCAAGGATGACGCCTGAGATTTTATTGTTGCTTTTTAAGGATTGGATGGAGAGGGCGAAGCGGATCCAGTGTCCGGCTCTGCGGCCTGAAGAACCAGTCATCCCGCGTCTGGCAAAGATGCTGGTGCCGGCGCCATATAAGGCACCGGAGAAGAATGCCAAGAAGAAGGCAAAGGGGGCCAAGAGTGGCCCCCGCCGCAAGGGCACTTCGGACGTGACGTTCGAAGACGACAAAGCTCATTCCTCTGTCCCTGAGGACAATGACGAGGAAGAGGAGGAGGAGGAAGAAAATAACCCTTCCCCTGAGGAGAGGAAGAAGAAGAGGGCGGCTTCGGCGCATCTAGAGGCGAAAACGCCCAAGAAGGGGAAGGGCGTCCCGGCGGTCAACACCGCGTGGGACGTTGATAGCAGTCCAGAACGATGCCCCCGTGCTAAGCCCCAGGCCGTGACATGGCTCGTTTGTGCGCACATCCGGCCCTTTCTCTCTATTATCTTGACATAGTTAACTGTACTATGGCAGTCCGGCCCGTGACCTAATCCAACGATCCTCGTCCGGAGGTTCGTTGGCTCCGGCGGAGATGGCGAGCATGTCGCCACTGCCTGCTTATTCCCCCGGGGCCAGGGATGACACCGAAGTGTTGTCCCAGAGGACCGCTCCGAAGGGAGGAGCCCAGGACGCTGTCTGGGAGGCGCCTCAAGGCAAGGCCTCCACTGCTGGACACATGGGGGAGCCGATCCCCATGGAGACTGGCGAAGAGGGCCGCATCCAGTTTGGCCCTCAGCCGAATACGATTCCGGAGACCCATATGGCTCCGGAGCCGAGCGAGCAGCCCCCTTTGAAGGAGGGGGTGCGCCGCTTCCGCCGGTGGTCCCTGTCCATCCAGGGACGCCGGATAACCTGATGGAGGTGCTACGAGGCGCCTCCGTTATGGACGAGCACCGCGTCTTTTTGGACACGGTGACTGAGAAGGTTCAGTCCGCCAAGAGTGGACTGAACGAAGCATGCAACAACATATTGACAGGTTTTGAGGTAAGTGACATAGAAAGAGAAAAACCCCACGCAGTCAGTAGCCCCTGAGACACTGTCCGGTGTTCGGCGAGAAGAACTGGACAGAGGATCAATCTTTTATTGTAGGAGACTAACATGATATGTATGCATAAGCAGGCATCGCTGTTGGCCGTGACCTCGCATGCTGCCGAAGTCTCTGAACTAAGGCAGAGGCTGGAGCGGACCGAGAGCAAGCTCGGCGAGGTTAAGGTTCGGCTCCAGGAGCAGCAAGGTGAGTAACGTCTTGCCGTGTATTTGGAAAGCATAGGCGCTGTGTATTGACTATAGTCTCGTAATATTTGCAGGAGTCACGACCGAGGTCGAGGCCCTGAGGAAGGCCCTGGGCGAGGCCAAGGAGAAGGCTGTCCAGCTGCAAGCCGCCCATAAGAAGCTCGAGGTCCGTGTCAAACAAATCCAGCAGGAGCTCCAGGATGCAGTGAAAAAAATGTGAGACCTTGGAGCATGATGCGTCGGCTCGAGGGGCCGAACTCACCAAGGCTCGTCAGAGCACGGAGACCGCACAGAACGAGGCCCAGGCCGCTCTCAAGGAGATCCAGGAGGCCAAGAAGATCACGGCGGGTAAGGATTTTAAGATGCAAAGCAAGTATGCGGAGAAGCAGTACCTTTTACTAACCCGGGTTCAAAGTTCCCCAGCGGCTTTTGCGGATCTACCACGCAGCGTATCAGACGCTGCGGAGTTCTACCGAGCCAAAGGAGGAGGTTCTACGGAGAAGCTATTCTGGTCGCAGTGTGCGACGCCAGAGCATCCCGTGTCCTTCACCGATCAGCTGAAGCAGCTGGTGGAGCTGCATAGGGTGGCCGAACTAGCCATGAAGGATTTGATGATCCGGCTATGGCCAGCCGAAGCTATGCCCGACAGCTACTTCGGACTCTTGAGGCAGCTAGTGGAAGCCTGTCCGCGGCTGGACGTCGTCAAGCGCTCTGCCTATATTGAAGGTGTTCGTATGGCCTTCTCTCGTTGCAAGATGTGGTGGGCGAAGATTAACGCCGTTGAAGTTGCCAGTGGGCCGCCGGAGGGCAAGGAGCACCACACACCCGAGATATATTTTGCGGATGTCATAGAAGGGTGTCGACTTGTGGCAGCTCAATGTTCGCAGGACATTGTATTTGAATAAATGTATTCATGTTGCCCTTGCATTGTATTATGGAAACAAAGCCTGTAATATAATTTTGTTATGCTTTAATTGTTTCCTCCTGTGCGGTCGTGTTGTTTGTGATATGAGGGTTGGCTAGTCGTCGGCTTCTGCCCTCGCGTAGGTAGTACGGAGGTGTTCGAGATGGGATCTAAACAATCTTGATCCAATTATATGGTCCTTTGGAGGAGTTGTTTAGCGCAACAAATAAGGCAATCAGACTATACGGCTTAAACGCCCTCACTTAGCCATAGGAGTTTTATAATTAAGCAAGTGCGCAACCCCTGGTCCAAGCCAGGGTGCTGTCAGCATCTGATCGGGAAGTGTCGATCCTTCGCATGACGCGGAAAAAATCTCCAATGATTTTGTGACCCTCGAACAGCTGACTGGCTCTCGCCGTATCATGACAGTCAGTTTTCGGCTTTCTCTACTGAGGTGCTCATCCGGTCAAGGCCAGGGCACAATCGCAGTAGTTCTCCCTTTACTACCCTAGCCGATAGAGCGGAACGTAGGGTAGCAAGCACAGGAGCCGGGAAACCCAACTATTGACGACCAAAGACATGATCCGGAGCCAATGCATATAATGCTAAATTCGGGGTGCCGAACTTATATATAAGAAGTGTTCGGACTTTGCTGCCGTATTGTGGGGCAATAAGTAGCCCCTGGCGAATATGAGACGTACAAAAGAGTACCGATGCAGCCGATAAGCAGATCGAAATAACATGGAGTAAGAAGCAAAACCACAGAAATTGGGCCGCAAACCATTTTCATTATAACTGGATGGATACGTCAGGGGGTATCTTGTACAAATAGTGCGATAAGCATCCGGGCTATTTAACATGCCGGGATCAAGAGGGCGCAACATGCAGGTCCTGAGAAATAAATATAAATATCGTCGAGAAGACGTATAGAGCTTACTCTACACCCCTATGCTGCTTGCATCCTTTATATGCCGATCCTTCAAAGGGACTGGTCATCAGGCCCGTGGGAAAAGGAACCTGAAACAAAAAAGAAAAAGGTGAAAGTATGTGTGTCCGGGATCGGTCTAGCCGAACTATAGATCCCGGGTTAGCTTGTGCCTCCGTCGATGTCCATGGGATTTTGAGTGCGTAATTATGTACGCGTGGTGCGAATGCCACTACTTCATCGGGACTGGGATGGAGGCCGAATTGCTAATCGAGATCTTGACGAGCCGGGCTGTCCTGCTGCAGTGTAGTCCGGAATCTCTTAATGATGTCCAGGGGCTCGATAGCCGCACTATGGTGCTGCTTGAGAAGGCCGCTCTGTACCTCTGCTGCTAGGGCGGCGGTGTGCTCCTCTGTTCGGAGGGAGTGTTGCGTATTGCCATTGACTGTTATGAAGCCGCGTGGACTGGGCATCTTGAGCTTGAGATAAGCATAGTGTGGCACTGCCTTGAATCTAGCAAACGCTGTTTGTCCGAGCAGTGTGTGGTAGCCGCTGCGGAAGGGGATGATATCGAAGATTAACTCTTCGCTTCAGAAATTGTCCGGAGAACCAAAGACCACCTCCAGCGTGATTGAGCCCGTACAACGGGCTTCTACGCCTGGTATGACTCCTTTAAAGGTAGTCTTTGTTGGTTTGATTTGTGAGGGGTCAATGCCCATCTTCCGCACTGTGTCTTGATAGAGCAGGTTGAGGCTGCTACCACCGTCCATCAGGACTCGTGTTAGGTGAAACCCGTCAATAATTGGGTCAAGGACTAGTGCGGCTAAACCGCCGTGGCGGATACTAGTTGGGTGGTCTCGACGATTGAAGGTGATCGGGAACGACGACCACGGATTGAATTTTGGGGCGACTGGCTCTACCGCGTAGACGTCCCTAAGTGCTCGCTTACGCTCCCTTTTGGGGATGTGTGTAGCGTATATCATGTTCACCATTTTGACTTGAGGGGGAAATTTGTTCTGCCCCCCAGTGTTCGGCTGCTGGGGCTCTTCGTCCTCGTCCTCACTTTGTGATCCCTTTCCTTTGTTTTCGGCATTTAACTTGCCAGCCTGCTTGAAAACCCAACAATCCCTGTTGGTATGATTGGCTTGCTTATCCGGGGTGCAGTGTATCTGGCACGGACGGTCGAGTATGCCGTCCAGGCTGGAAGGTCCTTCATTGTTTCTTTTGTAGGGCTTCTTCTGTTGGCCAGACTTGGAGCCAGTGAATCCAGCATTGACTGTGGTGTCATCGGTGTTGTAGCCATTGCTTCGGCGATTGTGTCTATTGCGCTGGAGCTTGCCAGTGCTATTCTTGGCCTCGGAGGGGCCGGTCTCGCTAGCTGTGTTGTTACTACGAGCCAGCCAACTGACCTCACCCGCGCAAAAGCGGGTCATGAGTGCCGTGAGGGCTGCCATGGACTTTGGCTTTTCTTGGCCGAGGTGGCGTGCTAACCATTCGTCACGGATGCTGTGTTTGAAGGCTGCTAAGGCCTCGGCATCCGGACAGTCAACAATCTGGTTTTTTTTGTTAGGAACCTAGTCCAGAATTTTCTGGCTGATTCTCCAGGTTGTTGAACTATGTGGCTTAAGTCATCGGCGTCTGGTGGCCGGACATAGGTTCCTTGGAAGTTGTCCAGGAAGGCTTCTTCCAAGTCCTCCCAGCTGCCGATAGAATTTTTAGGCAGGCTGTTAAGCCAGTGCCGAGCTGGCCCTTTGAGCTTTAGTGGGAGGTATTTGATGGCGTGGGGGTCATCTCCTCGAGCCATATGGATATGGAGAATAAAATCCTCGATCCATACTGCGGGATCGGTTGTGCCGTCGTATGATTCGATATTGACGGGCTTGAACCCCTTGGGGAATTCGTGATCCAGTACTTCATCTGTGAAGCAGAGAGGGTGTGCGGCACCTCTGTACCGGGCCGCATCGCGGCGTAGCTCTGATGGAGTCCGTCTGCGGCATTCGGCCCGGGCGTCGTTGGGTTTATCACGTCTGAATAGGTAGCCGTCATCATGCCTCGAGGCATGTCCTCGCGATCCATAGATCGATCTTGTATGTCCTGCTCTACTGTCCAGGGTCTGCTGGAGGTCGTACGTGTGACCCCGAACTTTTTCGTCTCTATTTTTGCGGGGCGGTGGGGCAGGCTGCTATTCGGCCTGAGTTGCTGCTTTATACCGACCGCGGGGTGGCCAGTCGGCCGCCCTGTCTCGAGCACGTGGTGGTCGTTCCGCATTACGCGACGGAGATGTGCGCTTCGGTGCCTCCTCCTCGAATTGAGGTAGCAGTCTGCGTTTCGGGTAGCTCTTGGCTGGGCGCTTGAGGCCATATTCTTCGGCGGTCAGGACATCAGTCCATCTGTCGACGAGCATGTCTTGTTCAGCTTGAAGCTGCTGCTGTTTCTTTTTCAGGCTCCTTGCAGTGGCGATGAGTTGAAGCTTAAAGCGCTCCTGCTCCAGAGGATCCTCAGGCACGATGAAGTCTTCGTTGCCGAGGCTTGTCTCCTCCTCGGAGGGTGGACGGTAACTATCGTCCTCCGAGTCATCTTCTATGGCCTGTTCATCAGGGTTGTCTTGCCTGTCGTCATGCTCCCCCTGTTCGGATGCAGCTCCGACAGGGTCTTCGTTGTTTTCGGCGTCGCCCGGAGTACTATTTTCTCCGGTGCCAGTGTTGCCATCTTTTGAGCGATGAGGCTTGGAGCGGCGTTTGGGGCGCCGATGCTTGGGCTGCGTCTCAGAGGGTTTATTCGCGTCTGGCTCTTCTTTGTCGTCGCCAGATCCTTTAGGTGTATCAACCATGTACACGTCGTACGAAGAGGTGGCCGTCCAATGTCCAGTAAATGGCGGGTCTTGGCCTTGCTCCTTGTTGGCATCGTCGTCCATATCGTCGATGTCTTCGGAGCCATAGTCAAGCACGTCGGTTAAGTCATCGATAGTGGCTATGAAGTGGGTGGCGGGTGGGATGCAAAATTCCTCGTCATCTGCCTCTAGCTTGAACCGAACATAGTTTGGCTGCGAGTCCTCCGCCAAGGACAAGTTCTGTAAAGAGTTTAGCACGTCACCCAAAGGTGAATGCTGGAAGATGTCTGCGGCGCTAAATTCAAAAATCGATAACCGATCCAGCTCGGTGTCCATAGGCGTGCCTGGTCCGGAACGTATAGCCGGAGACGAGTCCGGAGTTCCATTGATGCAGACATTGCAGGATGCCGAGTCCGTGTGCGGCTCCAACGCCGCGGACTTTGTGGCCTCGGAGGGCACGATCTGCTTCGGTTCTAAGGCCGTTGCAGCAACATGAATCATCTCCTGGATGTAATCCGATGACAGATTTAAGTCATGTTCATCGGGGAGAGGGGGAGCGATCGCTGCGGTCTCAAACCCATTGAAGATCAAGTCTCCACGGGCATCCGCGACGTAGTTCAACTTCCGAATCTGACCTGGTGGCCAGGGGCGTAGCTATCGATCTGCTCGAGACGGCCAAGCGAGTTGGCCCGCAGTACGAAGCCGCAGAACACAAAAATATGTCCGAGAGGAAGGTTTTTCCTTGGACAGCGTCATTATCCACGATTGAAGGGGCCATCAGACCTTTTGTCGACGGCACAGTGGAACTCTCAATGAAAGCACCAATGTCGGTGTCAAAACCGGCGGATCTCGGGTAGGGGGTCCCGAACTGTGCGTCTAGTATCGATGGTAACAGGAGACAGGGGACACGATGTTTACCCAGGTTCGGGCCCTCTCTATGGAGGTAATACCCTACTTCCTGCTTGATTGATCCTGAAGAATATGAGTGTTACAAGATTGATCTACCACGAGATCGTAATGGCTAAACCCTAGAAGTCTAGCCTCTGTGAATATGGTAATGAGTATCTTCCTATCCGGACTATTCCCTCCGGTTTATATAGACACCGGGGAGATCTAGGGTTACATGGGGTCGGTTACATAAGAGGGAATCTTCATAGTCAGTCGCCTAGCTTGCCTTCCACGCCAAGGAGAGTCCAATCCGGACACGGGTTGTAACACCCCGGATGTAACTTTCCATATTTTTAACTCCAACTCTTGCCATTTTCGGCGATGTGTTATGATATTCCCTTCGTGGTCGGGTTTTGTTTGTCGTTTTGTATTTTGTTCATGTCATGCATCTCATATCATGTCATCATGTGCTTTGCATTTGCATACGTGTTCATCTCTTGCATCCGAGCATTTTCCCCGTTGTCCATTTTGCAATCCGGCACTACCACCTCCTCTAGCGCACCCCTCTTGTTTCTTTTCGTGAGCGGGTGTTGAACGTTCTTGGAATGGACCGAGACTTGTCAAGTGGCCTTGGTATACCACCGGGAGACCACCGGTCAAGTTTCGTTCCATTTGGAGGTCGTTTGGTACTCCAACGGTTAACCAGGCAACCGCAAAGTACGTTTTTGTGTGCAGCAAAAACCCCTCTCTAAACAGCCCAAAACTCCTCTAAGTCTCTTCCATGCTCTAGGTCGTTCGATCACGATCGTGTGGGCGAAAACCGCATTCCGTTTGGAGCCTCCTAGCTCCCTCTACCTATATATATGCATCCCTCCCGAAATACATTCGCAGTCCAAACCCTAACCTCGTCCCCTCCGCGCCGCCGGACAAAAATCCCACCGACGGACGTGTCCGTCTCCAACCGCCGCCGCCAAGTGTCACCTTCGGATTCGCCGTCGCCCGCGCCCACTTTGCCGCCCGCGCCGCCGGCCCGGAGAGCCCGCGTCAGGCCCTCCCGGCCCGCGCGCCTCCCCGCCGCCCGTCTCCTCCAGCGCCGCCGCCCCGCCGCCATCGCCGCCGAGCCGCCGTCCTCCCCGCCCGTCGCCGGCCGTCCGCCGCTCCGGCGACCTCGGTGCCCCGCGCCGCCGCCCCGAGGCGTCGCCTCCTCCTCCGTCGCCCTCCGACGCCGCGCCTTCCGCCGCCTCCTCTCCTTCCTCCGGCCGCCTCCTCTCCCGTCTCCGGCAACCACCCCGGTGAGCGCGAGCCAGTGCTCCCGATCCCGATCCAGTCAACGCCCTAGGTTGACTTCTCCTCTCCCCCGATGTTCTCTAAGTCTTGTGTTTTAACATTCTGTGGCATACTTTGACGCATCATAACTCTCGGCATATAGCTCCGTTTCATGTGTGTAATATATCGAAATGTTCGTATCGTGATGCTCTACATTTTGTTCCATTGCACCATGTTCATTTGAGTCCATCTTGATGCCCAAATCGCTGGTGCAAGAGTGCTAGTTGCTGTTAACTGCTGTTACTTATCAGAACTTGAGGATTTGTTATTTTTGATTGCATTTAATCTATGCATCTTATGGGCATGAGCTCTACACGTGTTTTGTTGTATGCCATGCCATCTTTACAGAGGTGTATGACATGTATTTTTGTGATCTCTGTGGTGACTAGCGCAAGCATGCAAACTAGGCTCCGTAATGTTTCTAATTTCAGGGAGATCCATGTGGCTACAGAGAGATCCATGCTCCTTTTGGAGATGTTCAGTAAGGATGTTTTGTAGATATTATTGTAATTGATCCATTCCTGCCCTTTTTTCCATTTATGGAATGCCAGAGCATGACCAAATCTTGCTCTACTTTTGCTATAAAATATTTCTGGCAGATTCTTAACATGATATTCAATTTTGCCAAGATTGTTGTAGTTGTTTCGTACATGCTATGTAATTGCTCTTGCCATGGATAGCTTCATAAACACGCCATCTTGCTGTAGGTATGCTTGTTTTGTCAGGGATGGCTTTGTGATGAGTGTATCAAGCTCACTAAGATGCCTTCGTATTATTATTTCTGCCATGCTCTGTTTTCTGCCAAGTCTGAAACCTGTTAACGAAACTTGCTATGTTTCCATGGTTGCCATCATATTTTCTGTTCCTTTTTGGCTTATGGTCAGTAAGGGACTTTTGTCATATGCATCTGGTAGAATACTGTCATGCCTTGTTTTGCCATGTTAAGTTCCCGTAGCATGTTCATTTCGTGATTTGAAAATTGCTACCTGATGCTGTTTCAGTCATGTCCAGTATTTTCACCAAGTCTGTAAACCTGATATCTTTTGCACTTTTTCCATGCTTGTTTGAACATGTTATGTTGTGATCTAGCCATAGCTCAGTGTTCATCTTTTGTCAAGCATCTCCTGTAGATTACTGCCATATGCTTTGTTGCTATGTTGGAGTGTTGTAGAATTGTTACTTGTAGCATTCTAAGTGCTATCATGCTGTTAATCGCAGATTCGTGTCATTCTTGTTTTGCTTGCCATTTGCAAACCGTGCATCCGTTTCCGGTGATCTTTATATCGATTTTGACCGAAATCATCTCATCTTTCCAGTTGCATGCTTGGTTTGCCAAGTTACTGCCTTGTTCATCATTTTCCTTCCGGAGCACGCATATGCATCGCATATCATATCTCGCATATCATACATGTATTGCATCTTGTTGCTTGTGCATTTCTCGTGATTAATTGTGGTTCCGTTGCTTGTGTTCTTGTTTGGGTAGAGCCAGGAGACGAGTTCGTGAATGAGGAACCTGTTGAGTACGCTTACGAGGATCAAGCTTTCGACAACTCTGAGAACCTTGCAGGCAAGATGACCATACCCTCGAAATCACTTCTATCTTTGCTTTGCTAGTTGTTCGTTCTATTGCCATGCTGTGCTACCTACCACTTGCTATATCATGCCTCCCACATTGCCATGTCAAGCCTCTAACCATCCTTTCCTAGCAAACCGTTGTTTGGCTAAGTTACCGCTTTTGCTCAGCATTTCTTATAGCGTTGCTAGTTGCAGGTGAAGTTGAAGTTGGTTCCATGTTGGAACATGGATATTTGGGATATCACAATATCTCTTATTTAATTAATGCATCTATATATTTGGTAAAGGGTGGAAGGCTCGGCCTTATGCCTGGTGTTTTGTTCCACTCTTGCCGTCCTAGTTTCCGTCATACCGGGATTATGTTCCTTGAGTTTGCGTTCCTTACGCGGTTGCGTGATTTATGGGACCCCCTTGACAGTTCGCCTTGAATAAAACTCCTCCAGCAAGGCCCAACTTTGGTTTTACCATTTGCCACCTAAGCCTTTTCCCCCGGGTTTTCTTGAGCCCGAGGGTCATCTTTATTTAAACCCCCGGGCCAGTGTTCCTCTGAGTGCTGGTCCAAACTAGAGCCACTTGCAGCGCCACCTTGGGGAAACTCGAGGATTGGTTTTAGTTGTACGTAGTGTTCATCCGGTGTGCCCTGAGAACGAGATATGTGCAGCTCCTATCGGGATATGTCGGCACATTCGGGCGGCTTTGCTGGTCTTGTTTTACCATTGTCGAAATGTCTTGTAAACCGGGATTCCGAGACTGATCGGGTCTTTCCGGGAGAAGGTTTATCCTTCGTTGACCGTGAGAGCTTATGATGGGCTAAGTTGGGACACCCCTGCAGGGTATTATCTTTCGAAAGCCGTGCCCGCGGTTATGAGGCAGATGGGAATTTGTTAATGTCCGGTTGTAGAGAACTTGTCACTTGACTTAATTAAAATACATCAACCGTGTGTGTAGCCGTGATGGTCTCTTCTCGGCGGAGTCCGGGAAGTGAACACGGTTTGAGTTATGAATGACGTAAGTAGGAGTTCAGGATCACTTCTTGGTCATTTCTAGATGACGACCGTTCCGTTGCTTCTCTTCTCGCTCTCTTTTGCGTATGTTAGCCACCATATATGCTTAGTGCCTGCTGCAGCTCCACCTCATTTCACCATCCTTTCCTATAAGCTTAAATAGTCTTGATCTCGCGGGTGTGAGATTGTTGAGTCCTCGTGACTCACGGATTCTACCAAAACAGTTGCAGGTGCCGACGATGCCGGTGCAGATGATGGGATCGACCTCAAGTGGGAGTTCGACGAGGAACGTGGTCGTTACTATGTGTCTTTTCCTGATGATCAGTAGTGGAGCCCAGTTGGGACGATCGGGGATCTACCATTTGGGGTTATCTTATTTTATTTTGGATTTTGACCGTAGTCGGTCTATGTGTGTATTTTGGATGATGTATGGATTATATTTATGTATTGTGTGAAGTGGCGATTGTAAGCCAACTCTCGTTATCCCATTCTTGTTCATTACATGGGATTGTGTGAAGATGACCCTTCTTGCGACAAAACCATAATGCGGTTATATCTCTAAGTCGTGCCTCGACACGTGGGAGATATAGCCGCATCGTGGGCGTTACACGGGTATAGTCTTCGGCCTTCATATCTTCATAGCCCATCAGTCCGGCCCAATGAATAACAGGCTGGATGCCCGAGGACCCCTTAGTCCAGGACTCCCTCAGAGGGGTTTGGAAAGGAAAACGCAATGTAGACATGGAGATTTTTGGTGTGGTTCTGATAGGTGGTGCTATCGTACATCCACGTTGATGGAGACTTCAACCCACGAAGGGTAACGGTTGCGCGAGTCCACGGAGGGCTCCACCCACGAAGGGTCCACGAAGAAGCAACCTTGTTTATCCTACCATGGCCATCGCCCATGAAGGACTTTCCTCACTTAGGTAGATCTTCATGAAGTAGGCGATCTCCTTGCCCTTGCAAACTCCTTGGTTCAACTCCACATTCTTGACTGAGGCTCCCAAGTGACACCTAACCAATCTAGGAGACACCACTCTCCAAAAGGTAATAGATGGTGTGTTGATGATGAACTCCTTGCTCTTGTGCTTCAAATGATAGTCTCCCCAACTGTTGAGGATATAGACCTTAGAGTCACCCGCCAGGGGGGGCCGGGTTACTCATATGGTCGTTGCCAGAAGCCCGGAGCCAAGCTTGAAGACGATGGGCCAGAGATGGGCTAAGACCCGGATGTGGCTTAAAGCCCGTAGTTACAATCATTATTATGGTTAAACTTGTAGCATAAGGCAAGTATAGTTGAGAGTCCGAGCCGGACACTCTTATGAGCCGGCCGGGACTCTAAGGGCTGCTGGGCGTTTTCCTCCCTATAAAAAGGGACGACCCGACAGCGGTTTAGGGACGGCAACAATCTCATCGAGAGCCGGGCATAGCAGTTTAGCTCCCTGGTGATCGTAACCCTAATCAATACCATCTCAACTGGACGTAGGCTTTTACCTTCACCGTAAGGGGCCGAACCAGTATAAACCCTCATGTTCCTGGTCCCACATTAACCCCTTCAAGCTTCCTAGTTGCGATGGCTCCACAACTAACTCCTAGCTCGAGGACATCTGCCGTGACAATTCCACGACAGTTGGCGCCCACCGTGGGGCCAGCGCACGGTGGATTTGAGTTCTTGAAGGGCAGCTTCGAAGGGCTCAAGGGATACGCTGTGGGCCGGATGACCAAGAGTCGTCGCGGCAAGCTCTACATCGACGATGCAAACTGGGGCCCCGACGCCGGCTCAGTTGAGTACGGGTACCGGGTCCCCTTCGGTGGAATTCATGTCTTCATTGGCAAGATTGGTGAGCCGGGACCTGAGCCGGATCTCTGCGCCGATCTCATCGAAACGGCTCAGCGCGCACGACCCGCCCGGGCCCGGCCTGCCTTAAGGCGCGCTTTTGTGGGATGCATCCATGGAGGGCCCTCTGATCCAGCTGGGTCTGGTGATGAGACGGCCGCCGGCTCTGACGGCGAGTCGGCCACCGATGAGTCAAACTCGTTGTACCAACTTCAGGATGGCAGGCTCATGGGTTGTTCCGATGGTGACAGTATTCCGGACCTATTTGAGCCGCCAAGTCAGGTTGGAGTTTTTATGGCTGGAGCACAGCCTGTTCAGAGCCCCGCTGCTGGAGCGGGAACCCCGGTGCCTTCGCCGGCTCAGGTGCTAATGGATCTCACGGACAAGATGACGGCCCTGTTAACCGCCACGGTTGACCCGGCGGATCAAGCTCGGCATGACGCGGAGGTGGCACAGTTAAAATTGGATCTAGTGAAGGCTAAAGAGGATCTTGCAGCGGAAGGGATCAGGCTGGCTGCGGAGAGGGCGGCTCTCGATGCCCAAACCCAGCTGATCCAGGCGCAGTCCTTCCAACTCACGATGGATCAAAACGCGGCCAATGAGGTCCTAAGAAGGAGGCACCAAAAGGCCCAATCTCGACTCCCTCCGGTTTACGATCCACGCAACCTCTTCAACACACCAGGTGCAGGGTCTAGTAACCCGCCAGGAGTCATAGCGCCCGGGTCTGGACCCCTTATTCAGCCACGAGTGATGGGGCCTCCCCAGGTGCCCCCTGCCCCGCCTCAGTATGTGCCAATACCTCCGGGTCATTATAATAACCCGCTGGAGA
The DNA here is from genome assembly GCF_018294505.1 of Triticum aestivum. Classification (NCBI taxonomy): domain Eukaryota; kingdom Viridiplantae; phylum Streptophyta; class Magnoliopsida; order Poales; family Poaceae; genus Triticum; species Triticum aestivum. Next base: position 502,969,336 of record NC_057799.1, read on the forward strand.
ACATGGTCGCTGCGGCAGCACGGCTGGCGGCTCTACCAGTTGACGGCGACTCTCCGACGGCTATTGAAACCCGCCGGGTCAGGGAACTCCTTCAGACAGCACTGGCGCAGCAAGAGGCGTACTCCTACAGCCGGGACAGGATCCACTCGACCCCTCGTCCAGGCCAGAGCCCGAGTTACAGCCGGCACATGGTCTCGGCAACCGGCTCAAGTAACGTCCGACGCCATGACCCGCCCCCTGGCCATGGCCCGGCTCATAATGGAGCCTTTTACGCAGCAGACCAAGCGCGGCAAGAGGCGGAGCAAGTGCCGCAATTGACGGCTTACCAGACCCCCCCGGCTTATCCGACGGCTTCCATTGATGTGGGTATCCCTACCAGGACCGGGGGAGTCCCTTGTTTAGTGCCAGCTATCCGTAATGAACGTCTACCTAAGGATTTCAAGGGCCCTAGGAAGGTGCCTAACTACACAGCTGACTTACAACCCGCAGCCTGGATCGAGAGTTATGAGATGGCTATGGAGCTGCTGGAGGTCAGTGAGGCGGCCATGGCCAAGTATTTCACCATGATGTTAGATGGGACCGCCCGCACTTGGTTGAAAGGGCTACCACCGAATTCCATTGGGTCTTGGGCTGAGCTGAAAGCCCGGTTCATCCAAAACTTCAAAGATACCTGTAGGCAGTCTATGTCAATTGTGGATTTGACTAACTGTAAGCAGCAGGAGGGTGAATCTACGACCCACTAGGTTCGCCGGGTTAAGGAGATCATACATTCATCAGATAAGATGGATGCCGGCTCTGCAGTCTTAATGTTAGAGCAGAATTGTCGCTTCGTGCCCCTGAAGATGAAACTCGGGCGGCTTAAGCGCGACTGCAGTGATATGGGTACACTAATGGCGGCTCTTGTCAAGTACGCCGATTCCGATGGTACCAAGGATCCCCCTTCAGATGATGAAAGGACAGGGAAGGGAAAGAAGAACGGCAATAGCAAGGGCCCTCAGTTTAACCCGGGGAACCAAGGAGGAGGCAAGCGCAAGGCAGAGGGCAGCCTAGAGTTTGTGGCCAACGCCAGCTCACAAGGTAATAACCAGCGACGCAAGGGGAGGCCCCCTCCCCGAGGCGGCGGGTCAGGTCCGATGCTGGAGCAGCTGTTGAATGAACCTTGTCCAAGGCATGGCTCTAGAGAGAAGCCAGCGACTCACCTGTGGAAAGATTCTGCGATCATGAAGGCCTTTAAGAACTACAATGGCCCGGGCGGCGGCTCAGGTGCCGGCGACTCAGGCGCCGGCGGCTTTCATGGCCCGGGGGGTGGCTCAAATTCTGGTCCTCAGAGTGGTCAAGGGGGCTTTAATCAACAGTCTGGCCAGGGTCATCAACAGCAGCAGGGGGGTTATCAGACCAATCCAAAGCAACTTAGCGGTGGACAGTATCATGTGTTTACCACTAGTTTGTGCAAGCGAGATCAGAAGCTTCACAAGAGGGCTGTGAATGCTGTGGAGCCGGCGATCCCACGCTATTTACGATGGTATGAGCAACCTATAGTGTGGAGTAGGGAGGATCACCCTCCCCGGGTGGATAACCCGGGCCACTTGGCCTTAGTGGTGGCTCCTCAAGTGGGAGGATATAAATTCACAAAGGTGCTCATGGATGGAGGCAGCAGCATCAACATCCTCTATTATGAGACTTTTCGCCGTATGGGGTTGGTTGATAAGAACCTCAGCCAGTCAAACACTATCTTCCATGGCGTGGTACCTTGTAAGTCGGCTTATCCAGTCGGCAAGATCAAATTGGAAGTGGTTTTGGTGATGAAAACAACTACAAGGTGGAGAAATTGACCTTTGAGGTGGTCAAGATAAGAAGTCCCATATTTGGACGGCCAGCTTATGCCAAGTTCATGGCACGGCCGTGTTATGTGTATTTACAACTCAAGATGCCGGGTCACAATGGGACCATTACGGTTCACGGCAGCCGGAAGGTAGCTCTGGAGTGTGAGGAAGGCGATGCGGCTTATGCAGAATCTGTGTGTGCTACAGAGGAGTTGAAGTTTTACAAGGACAATGTTGACCCAACAGATATGACCTCTCTGAAAAAGCCAACTACAGAACAAGAGCCGGCAATGAAATTTAAATCAGCTGATGAGACTAAACTTGTTGATTTTATTCCAGGTAACTCATCTCAGCAGTTTAGCATCAGTGCCAATCTGGATCCAAAATAGGAAAGCGCGCTCATCGAGTTCATCCGTGAGAATAGGGACATCTTCGCATGGAAACCTTCTGACATGCCAGGTGTACCTAGAGAACTCGCTGAGCATACTCTCAATGTTGATCCTAAATTTAAGCCGGTCAGACAGTTCCTTCGGCGGTTTAATGAAGAGAGGCGGAAAGCTATTGGTGAAGAAGTGGCCCGGCTCTTGGCGGCCGGGTTTATGGTTGAAGTCTTTCACCCAGAGTGGTTGGCTAACCCGGTGCTCGTACTCAAGAAGAACGGCACCTGGCGGATGTGTGTGGACTACACGGACTTGAACAAGGCGTGTCCGGCTGATCCTTTTGCCCTCCCCCGTATTGATCAAATCATTGATGCTACGGCAGGTTGTGCACGTCTAAGTTTCTTGGATGCTTATTCCGGTTATCATCAGATTAAGATGGCAGTTAAGGACCAGGAGAAGACAACGTTCATTACTCCCTTTGGAGCCTTCTGCTATGTATCCATGCCTTTTGGACTCAAGTGTGCACAGGCGACTTACCAGCGTTGTGTACAGAACTGTCTTCATAAACACATTGGGCGTAATGTTCACGCTTATGTGGACGATATTGTGGTTAAGTCCATAAAAGAGGAAACCCTGATAGATGATTTAAGGGAAACCTTTGATAATCTCCGGGTCTATAAGATGATGCTTAACCCAGCCAAGTGTGTCTTTGGTGTTCTTGCAGGCAAACTCTTGGGCTTTTTGGTTTCTGATAGAGGCATTGAGGCTAACCCGAAGAAGATCAAGGCCATCACCTCCCTGGCTAAGCCGGCGTGTATAAATGATGTTCAGCGCTTGGCGGGTCGCATTGCTGCTTTAAGCCGGTTTATAAGCCGTTTGGGTGAGAAGGCCATGCCCTTATATCAGTTGATGAAGAAAACTGATAACTTTGTCTGGAATGATGCAGCTAATACCGCCCTTGAGGATTTGAAGAACCAGCTGGCAGAGCCCCCAGTCCTTGCTGCTCCGGTTGATAAGGAGCCCTTACTACTGTATGTGGCGGCAAACGCACGAGCTGTCAGTGTGGCCATTGTGGTAGAACGCAAGGAGGAGGGTAAGGAACATCCGGTTCAGCGGCCGGTTTATTATGTCAGCGAGGTGCTCATTGAGTCCAAGCAGCGGTACCCGCATTGGCAGAAGCTCGTGTATGGTGTGTTCATGGCAAGCCGGAAACTCAAGCATTATTTTCAGGGTCATCCCATCACTGTGGTCAGCTTCGCCCCCCTTGGTGACATCATCCAAAACAGAGAGGCTACAGGGAGAATTGCTAAGTGGGCTATAGAACTTGGACCTCATGGTCTCAAATATGTGCCACGCACTGCTGTTAAATCTCAGGCCTTGGTGGATTTCATCAATGATTGGACAGAGTCACAAGTGCCTGAGCAGAAGCCGGATAACACATATTGGACTATTCACTTCGATGGGTCCAGGTAGTTGGAGGGCTCGGGGGCTGGTGTTGTATTGGCTTCCCCAAAAGGTGACAAGTTCCATTATGTGCTACAGTTGATGTTTCCTTGCACTAATAATGCGGCCGAGTACGAGGCCTTGCTCCACGGTCTTCGGATGGCTAAGGAAATGATCTTGAGCCGGGTAAGATGCTTCGGTGACTCAGACTTGGTGGCTCAACAAGTATCCGGCAAGTGGGACTCTAAAGACCCGCTCATGGCGGCTTATCGCCGCGAAGTTGACGCCATTTCCGGGCATTTTCAGGGCTACCAAGTAGAGCACATTGATCGCAGGAAGAACGAGGCGGCTGATGCCCTAAGCCGGCTAGGCTCTCAGCGAAAGCCGGTGCCGCCTAACACTTTCCTGGATGTCCTGTATAGCCCTTCGGTTAAGTTGCCTACGGAGGAAGACTTGGCTGTCCCTGACCCGGAGGCACGACTAGTGGCGGCTCACCATATCATACCAGATTGGACAATGCCATATCTGGCTTACATGACCCGGGGCGAGTTGCCTGAGGATGAAACTTTGGCCAGGCAAATAACCCGGCGGGCCAAGTCAATGATTGTTATCGATGGCGAGTTACATCATCGCAGTGTTACAGGAGTGTTTCAGCGTTGTGTCTCCCCCGAGGAAGGTCAAGAGATCTTGCATGAGATCCATGAAGGGGATTGCGGCCATCACGCCGGCTCAAAGTCTCTTGTGGCCAAGGCTTTTCGTCATGGTTTTTATTGGTTGACGGCTCATGCTGATGCAGAGGACTTGGTCAGTAAATGTGATGGTTGCCAGAGGTTCTCACGACGGGCTCATGTGCCGGCTCAGGAGCTAAGGATGATCCCAATCACTTGGCCCTTTGCGGTCTGGGGGCTTGACATGGTTGGGCCTTTTAAAAGGTCCAAGGATAAGAAGACCCACCTCTTGGTGGCAGTTGATAAGTTCACAAAGTGGGTGGAAGCTGAGCCAGTTAGCAAGTGCGATGCAGCCACGGCGGTTCAATTTATGAAAAAGGTGATTTTCCGCTTCGGGTTTCCGCACAGCATCATAAGTGACAATGGCACCAATCTCTCCAAAGGCGCTATGGAAGAGTTTTGTCAACGAGAGCATATCCGACTTGATGTTTCCTCAGTAGCTCATCCTCAATCCAATGGTCAAGCTGAGAGAGCTAACCAGGAGATTCTGAAGGGCATCAAGCCCCGGCTTTTGGTCCCTTTGCAACGGACGCCGGGTTGTTGGGTGGAGGAGTTGCCCTCCGTCTTATGGAGTATCAACACTACTCCTAACAGGTCTACAGGCTTCACGCCTTTCTTCATGGTTTATGGAGCAGAAGCAGTCCTCCCCAGTGACATCTGTCACGACTCACCTCGCGTGGCGGCTTATGTTGAGACGGATAATGAACAGGCGCGCCAGGATGCTCTTGACTTGTTGGACGAACAGCGTGATGTGGCAGCAGCCCGTTCAGCGATTTACCAACAAGATCTGCGCCGTTATCATAGCCGCCGGGTAAAATCCCGGGTCTTCCAGGAAGGCGACCTTGTGCTCCGGCTCATCCAGGATCAAACAGATGCACACAAGTTATCCCCGCCTTGGGAAGGGCCCTTTGTGGTCAGCAAGAACTTGCACAACGGGTCGTATTACCTCATTGACATTCGGGAGCACAAAGATTCACGAAGTCGGAGGAGGAGACCCGTCGGCCGTGGAACATAGCTCAGCTTCGGCCCTACTACACTTGAGCCACCGGCTCTCGTGGTGTACATATTTCTCTCACACATGTATATATTATGATAAAGCAATAAAGCAGGACCTCTGTCCTATTTTCTCCTCCAAATATGCACGTGTTGTTTTTAATACAAGATTACATGATGGCTTAAAGGAGGATCTGGCTTACGATCGTATTCGAATCAAGCCGTAAGCAGTAAAGTCACTTGGGGGCTTCCTGTTCAAACATGGGTCGTATTCAAACCAAAGAGAACATAGCTATCGATACCCATTTGATTGGCAAAGTGCCGAGCTCATTGGGAGGTTACCTTTGGTCACATTTGAATCATAGTTTAACCTCTCTGAGAACCGACGTGGATCGTATTCGAATCAGCGTCGTTAAACAATTTCTTAAAATCACTTCGGGGCTTCCTGTTCAAACATGGGTCGTATTTGAACCAAAGAGAGCATAGCTGTCGGTACCCTCTTGATTGGCATCGCCACACCCACTGGGGGCTATGTGATCGTATCCGAATCTTAGCTTAACCCCTTTGGGCCGGGTTTCTGGTCGTATTCGAACTGGAAGCCCCTAAGTTCCTATGTTCTATCACAAGTTTACTCTGAATATGTCAAGGTGTATACGGCCGGGTCTCGCTTTGCCGGCTTAACTTTGGTTTACGATGTTAGTTGAACACCATGGGTGTCATCAAGACAGGTAACTCGGAGTTAAGATATCAACCTTGTTTCCCGGGTTATCTAAACCGGAAGTATGCTTACAGGCCACTAAGGGTGTTATTACGACTGTGTTAAGGGTATAATTGAGGACCAGTCTTTTTTTATTCATATTCCGGGTTATCTATCCGAAACACCTGATTCTCAGGGCGGTAAGCCGCCTCGAGACTTGTGATTTGCCTTTCTGTGCAGGATACTTAAAGGCACCTCTTTCAGGTTGAGAAAAACAAAGGGATGATTATGACCCGGAGAAACATCAAAGAGACAATTTCAAAAGACCTTGGCATTCAATACGTGCACGATTGCACGGCAGAGATAGACTGTTGCACCTACTCTATTACAAAACTCATCAAGTCTCAAAAGGGTGGAGTGTTGTTTGGTAAATCGCCAGCCGCGTTACGATGCCCGCTGAGTGGAAGTCTCCGGCTCGTTCCTGTCCTCTCCTCCGGCTGATCCCAAGACTTGGAAGGTTGATGACTTCCAGTCGATGCCGCAGAGAGCCTCGAATTGGGCTTCCTCGTCAATTAACCCGGCCGGGTCAATCTCCGGGGCGAAGGTGTGCTGACGAGCCGGCGGGATCAGGTTGAGGGCTTCATAGCGAGGGGTTGGAATCCTCTGATTCTCCACGTCATAACCCGGCTGGTACTTGGTCAGATCTGTGTCGTTCCCGATGAGGGTGGCCACCGGGCGTACAGCCTTCACGCACGCCGTGAAGTCCTTCTGATCGAAAGCTGAGCCGTCTTCCTTCAGGCTTGGATAGCCAAGGGCGATGTCCGCCGGGTCTAACTCCGGCAGGAATGCCTTGGCCCGGCTCAGCGCGGCGATCGCTCCGGCTCTCGCAGAAGCCCGTCGCAGCTCTTGGATCCGCTGAGGCAGAACGGCGAGCCGGCGCAGGACTTCTGCTAGGTGAGTCGGCACCTCGTTGGAGAGGGCCAGCACAGCTAAGGCACGCTATGACCCGGTGTAGAGCTGCTCCACCAGGGTATACACGGCCTTTAGCTTGGTGACCACGCTCTGGTTGAGGTTAGCACTTCTGGGACCTGTTTAACAGAATCAAGTAAGTCGGCGCCAAGGATGAATCATGAGATGTAAACATTCTAACATTGATGAAAGCCGGTGAGGCGACTTACCGAAGATGGCGGCCACCATTTGGGAAACCTGGCGCTTTAGGCCGGAGAGCTCGGCGGTCTTCTCAGAGAGAGTTTTCTCCGCCTGTTCTGCCCGGGTCACCAGTGCGGCCTTCTCCTCAGCCCAGGCCTTCCGCTCAGCATCAAATTCTGTCTTCAGCTTCTCTTGAGCGGCGATGCTGGAGACAAACTTGGCGTTTGCCTTCCGGGTCTCCATCTCCTGTGTCCTCAGCCGGCTCTTGAGATCCGCAAGGTCTGACTCTAGTTTCTTGCCAACAGCCTGTATAAATCTCCGGGTTATGACATGAGCAATTATTATATAAGTCCCAAGCACTTTCCAAGCAAAGATACTTGGCACTTGGGGGCTAATGCATATTGAACGTATCTATCTACATACAACCAGCTCAATTGAGTAAGCCGGAACCTAAGTCTACAACATATTCAAATCATAAGTCGTCGACTTGGGGGCTAGTAAGAAGATAACAGAAGGATACCTCAGATTTTTGCTGGATCTGGTTTACCATGGTGACCTCGGCGTCCCGGCTCTTGTGTACTTGGTTGATGTAGCCAGAGACGAGCTCTCCAAATGCTCAGGTTGCTGTAGTTGGAGAGGTCCAGATTCGCCTGGTGGGGCTGCAGCAGCTCCCCCTTAGCGGAGCACTTGGCCAACACGGTCGGTCTCCCCGGCTCAACAAACTCCGTTCGGGTGATTACCACGTCCGGGTCGTCTGCTGGTGGAGCTGAGCCGGAGGTCTTCGGGTTAACCGATGCTTCGGTTGTTGCCTTGGTAGTTGGGGCAGCGGCTTCAGGTGCCGTGTCCATTGGAGTGGTGGCTTCGGGGGCGGAGGCAGCTGGCGGTTCTTGAGCCGTCACCTCCGGTTCCGGCAAATCCGGCACTCCGGCTGATCTGGTCTTCTTTGCTCTTTTGGTGAGTTTTGCGTGAGCACTGAAAGGACAGAAGTGTTAAGCACACAAAGAGTAAGTATAGACAAATATAATGTAAGATGGTTGTCATTACCCGGGCGCGGTCTTGAAAGCCGGAAGACTCGACTGCATAGAGTCGCCCGAAGAAGGGGAGGTATCCTGATAATTGGAGTCAGAAGAATTGAGTGGCTGACGGATAACACCCGCCAACGGATGAAAAGGGTACAAGTGAGAAAAAACCTCAGTTCGACGCTTCCTTGTTGCGTCGGGTAGCCCGGCGGAGAGATCGGTGTCCTTGTTGGTCCGGGTGTGACGCCGGCTTTCATGAACCTGTCGCTTCAAAATAAATTGAGGGTCTTGATGAGCTAAAGGATGTGAAAAGCTTACTTTCCGGGTTACCCTTCGGAGTTTCAGCTGTGGCAAGGGCTCCGAGTCGGAGGAAAGTGACATTACCTCTTCAACCACCGGGTTACTTGCGCCGGTGTCATCCTGTCAATGAGCAAGTATCGATAAGGCGGACAACAACAAACAGTGAATATAGTAAAGACTTAAATGCTCAGGAGTTACCTCTGACTCGGAGCTGTCGCTTAATTGCATCAGCTCCGAAGCAGTAGGCCTGCTTCCTTTTTTGCGAGGGGCGGCTTTCTTGGCGGCTTTCTTCGCCTTCCTGGCTTTCTTGGCCGCCTCATGGTCATATTTGACCCGCCAGAACTTATCATCAGCCTGAAAAATACAATGACAGATTTTTAAAACGGTTCAGATGAAGGTTAAATGCAGACGAAGATAAAAAGTTAAAGACAGCGGCTTACCGCTGGGGCTGGATTGGTCTTGCAGAAGGGGGCTAACCCGGTCCTTCCGCAGTCTGCCAGGCTCTCGTTTAAAAGTGCCTTGGTCTCCTCCTCTTCAATGTCTTCTGGAAGATCATTGCGGCTATGCCTCTGAGGGTCATCCTTTCGCCCTGTGTACTCACACATTAAGCCGGGGCGGCGGCTCAGTGGGATCACCCGCCAGGAGATCCAGACCCGGACCAGGTCAATTCCGTTCAGACCGTTGCCCAAGAGGGCCTTGATTTTGTTGATAGTAGGAAGCAGAGGCTGGCGCTCCGCTTGAGTCAGCTTGTCCGACAGTGGGTGAGTCGGCTCCAGACGTGTTGGGCGAAAGCCGGGCAGCGGGCTTTCATCAGCCGGGGACGTATCTTGGCAGTAAAACCAAGTCATGTTCCAGTCCTTAGGGTGACTCGGCGGCTCTGCGTAAGGGAAAAGACAATCCCTACGCCGCTCGATGGAAATGCCACCTAACTCCAGACTTGGTCCGTTGGCGCACTCATTCTGGTGGTTTAAATAAAAAAAGCTCTCTGAAGAGCAGCAGACTAGGCTCTTCTCCAAGGTAAACCTCGCAGAAGACTTGGAAATTGCAGATGTTGGACACTGAGTTGGGGCCTATATCTTGAGGCCGCAGGTCGAAGAAGTTGAGCACGTCCCTGAAAAACTTTGAGCCGGGCGGTGCGAAGCCCCGGCTCATATGATCTGCGAAAATCACTACCTCCCCGTCCTTTAGCTGTGGTCTCTCTTCTGACGGGTCAGGGGCACGGTAGGACATGATTTCCTTCTTAGGCAGATATCCGGACTTAACAAAATTGGCTAGGGTCTCGTTGGTGATGTTGGACCTCATCCAGTTGCAAGTGATGGGAGCCTTAGGAGGCATGGTGAAAGTTGGCAGTCTATGACAAAAAGGAAAAATGTCCGGGTTAATTTTAAGCTGGAGATCTACAATTCACAATTAAGGTGGCGGCTTATGAAGGGGACTAATGATATATACTCTGGTACAGTGGGTTATTTAAGCCGCAGGGGCATTCAGAGTAAGTTGGTTATCTACGGCCTTACCACAATTAAGCCGGAGGATTCTACGAAGCATGGTTTTCTTTAAAGCCGGAGGATTCTACGGCGCGTGGTCTCTTTAAACCGGAATTGTAAGCCGCCAAGGTTCAATGGTTGCTGTTTTTACTAAGTGTGGTAAAACAGGTTTCACATATTGCCGTATCTTTTTTGGATCAAAATGGTCGGTCCAAAGAAAATTTTCTAGACCTAAAAAAGCGGACGCAGGGGAGTTCTTGAGCTCGAAGGAGGTCTTATGCAGTAGAAAGAAGTGTGTTTTGCAGGTAAAATGAGTACTAAACAACTACTGCAGCAAGTCTATACAGATCTAAGATCAACAGGAGCAGTAAGAAAGAAAGCTACCGAAGTATGTGGCAATGGCGACGAACACGAAGAACACAGACGAACCCTACGGTAGATCTATCTTACAGGGCAAGCAAGACTTACCGGAGTTAGGAGAGCTGCGGAGGTTGTTGCGTTTCTCTGGTCCGTTCAGGGTGATGCAGCGGCCTGAGCTTGGTGACGACGAGAAGACCCGCGGCAGCGACGGCGGAGGAGCTCGGGTAGAGGAGCGATGGCACGAGGAAGAAGATGGGGAGGAAGTGGCTGAAAGCCCGTCGGGCGGCCTATTTATAAAGCAAGGTCATAAGTGGGCGCGAGATTCAAGGAGACCACGACGTGATTATCTCCCCCCACGACGCCTCGATTTTCAGAATGACAGTAAAAGCAAAGATCCGTTGCGGATCTGGTGGAGTAAAAAACGGGCTTAATGGAAGATGACGTCACGGCGGATTATCCGGGGTCCAGAGGATGACGTCACGCCGGGTTATGGCTTTCACATGAATGGTAAGCCGGAGATTTTTTTTTCTGTCGGCAGAGTTGAAGATTGACATGAGCCGGCTCAAATCAATCTGGGGCCTAATGTTGAGGATATAGACCTTAGAGTCACCCGCCAGGGGGGGCCGGGTTACTCATATGGTCGTTGCCAGAAGCCCGGAGCCAAGCTTGGAGACGATGGGCCAGAGATGGGCTAAGACCCGGATGTGGCTTAAAGCCCGTAGTTACAATCATTATTATGGTTAAACTTGTAGCATAAGGCAAGTATAGTTGAGAGTCCGAGCCGGACACTCTTATGAGCCGGCCGGGACTCTAAGGGCTGCTGGGCGTTTTCCTCCCTATAAAAAGGGACGACCCGGCAGCGGTTTAGGGACGGCAACAATCTCATCGAGAGCCGGGCATAGCAGTTTAGCTCCCTCATGATCGTAACCCTAATCAATACCATCTCAACTAGACGTAGGCTTTTACCTTCACCGTAAGGGGCCGAACCAGTATAAACCCTCGTGTTCCTTGTCCCACATTAACCCCTTCAAGCTTCCTAGTTGCGATGGCTCCACGACTAAGTCCTAGCTCGAGGACATCTGCCGTGACAATTCCACGACACCAACACTCAACTCTCTCACACAGATTTGGCTATGGTGGAAAGATGATTTGAGTGGAAAGCAACTTGGGGAATGCTAGAGATCAAGATTCTTTTGGTTGGATTGAAATGTCTTGGTCTCAACACATGAGTAGGTGGTTCTCTCTCAGAAAATGAATGCTGGAAATGTAGGCACGTTCTGATGGCTCTCTCACTAATGGTGTTGAGGATATAAACCTTAGAGTCACCCGCCCGGTGGGGCCGGGTTACTCATAAGGGTCATCAATTGAAGCCCGGCGCCAAGCTTGAATACGGTGGGCCAAGGATGGGCTAAGACCCGGAGATGGCTTGAGGCCCTTAGTTACAACCATCATTATGGTAGAACTTGTAGTGTAAGGCAAGAATAGTTATGAGTCCGAGCCGGGCACTCTTATAAGCCGGCCGGGACTCTGAGAGCTGCTGGGCGTCATCCTCTCTATATAAAGGGACGTCCCCGCAGCGGTTTAGGGGAAGAAAGATTTCGCCGAGAGCCAGGCATAGCAGTTAAGCTCCCTGGTCATCGAAACCCTAATCAATACCACCTCAACTGGACGTAGGCTTTTACCTTCACCGTAAGGGGCCGAACCAGTATAAACCCTCGTGTCCCCTGTCCCGTTTAACCCCTTCAAGCTTCCTAGCGGCGATGGCTCCACGATTAAGTCCTAGCTTGAGGACATCTGCGGTGACAATTCCACGACAGTTGGCGCCCACCGTGGGGCCAGCGCATGGTGGATTTGAGTTCTTGAAGGGCAGCTTCGAAGGGCTCAGGGGATACGCTATGGGCCGGATGACCAAGAGTCGTCGCGGCAAGCTCTACATTGACGATGCAAACTGGGGCCCCGACGTCGGCTCAATTGAGTACGGATACCGGGTCCCCTTCGGCGGAATTCACGTTTTCATTGGCAAGATTGGTGAGCCGGGCCCTGAGCCAGATCTCTGCGCCAATCTCATCGAGACGGCTCAGCGCGCGCGACCCGCCCGGGCCCTGCCTGCCTTGAAGCATGCTTTTGTGGGATGTATCCATGGAGGGCTCTCTGGTGGATCTGGATCTGGTGATGAGACGGCCGCCGGCTCTGACGGCGAATCATCCACAGATGAGTCAAACTCGTTGTATCAACTTCAAGATGGCAGGCTAATGGGTTTTTCCGATGGTGGCAGTATTCCGGACCCGTTTGAGCCGCCGAGCCGGGTTGGAATCTTCATGGCCGGTGCGCAGCTGTTCAGAACCCTACTGCTGGGGCGGGAAACCCGGTGCCCTCGCCGGCTCAGGTGCTGATGGATCTCACGGACAAGATGACGGTCCTATTGAGCGCCGCGGTTGACCCGGCGGATCAAGCTCAGCATGATGCGGAGGTGGTGCAGTTAAAGTTAGATCTCGTGAAAGCCAAAGAGGATCCGGCAGCGGAAGGGATCAGGATGGCTGCGGAGAGGGCAGCTCTCGACGCCCAAACTCAGTTGATTCAGGCGCAATCCTTCTGGCTCACGATGGATCAGAACACGTCCAATGAGGTCATGAGAAGGAGGCATCAAAAGGCCCAATCTCGACTCCCTCCGGTTTATGATCCTCGAAACCTCTTCAACACGCCAGGTGCAGGGTCTAGTAACCCGCCAGGGATCATAGTGCCCGGGTCTGGGACCCCTGTTCAGCCATAAGTGATGGGGTCTCCCCGGGTGAACCCTGCCCCGCCTCAGTATGTGCTAATACCACCGGGTCATTATGCTAACCCGCTGGAGAACATGGTCGCCGCAGCAGCACGGCTGGCGGCCCTCCCAATTGACGGCGACTCTCTGACGGCTATTAAAACCCGCCGGGTCAGGGAACTCCTTCAGACAGCGCTGGCACAGCAAGAGGCGTACTCTTACAGCCGGGACAGGATCCACTCGACCCCTCGTCCAGGCCGGAGCCCGAGTTACAGCCGACACATTGTCTCAGCGACCGGCTCAAGTAATGTCCGACGCCATGACCCGCCCCCTGGCCATGGCCCGGCTCATAACGGAGCCTTTCACGCAGCAGACCAAGACAGAGCGCGGCAAGAGGCGGAGCAGGTGCCTCAGTTGACGGCTTACCAGACTCCCTCGGCTTATCCGACGACTTCCGTCGACGTGGGTATCCCTACCAGGACTGGAGGTGTCCCTTGTTTAGTGCCAGCTCTCCGCAATGAGCATCTACCCAAGGACTTCAAAGGCCCTAGGAAGGTGCCTAATTACACGGCTGACTTACAACCCGGAGCCTGGATCGAAAGTTACGATATGGCCATGGAACTGCTGGAGGTCAGTGAAGCGGTGATGGCCAAGTACTTCACCATGATGCTAGATGGGACTGCCCGCACTTGGTTGAAAGGGCTACCGCCGAATTCCATCGGATCTTGGGCTGAGCTGAAGGCCCGGTTCATACAAAACTTCAAAGACACCTGTAGACAGTCTATGTCAATAGTGAATTTGACTAACTGTAAGCAACAGGAGGGTGAGTCTACGACACATTGGGTTCGCCGGATCAAAGAGATCATACATTCATCGGATAAGATGGATGCCGGCTCTGCAGTCTTAATGTTGGAGCAAAATTGTCGTTTTCTGCCCCTGAAGATGAAACTCGGGCGGCTTAAGCGCGACTGCAATGATATGGGTACGCTGATGGCGGGTCTCGTCAAGTACGCCGATTCTGATAGTACCAAGGACCCCGCTTCAGATGATGAAAGGACAGGGAAGGGAAAGAAGAACGGCAATGGCAAGGGTCCTCAGCATAACCCGGGGAACCAAGGAGGTGGCAAGCGTAAGGCCGACGGCAGCCTAGAGTTCGTGGCCAACGCCAGTTCACAGGGTAATAGCCAGAGACGCAAGGGGAGGCCCCCTCCCCGAGCCGGCGGGTCAGGCCCGACGCTGGAGCAACTGTTGAATGAGCCTTGTCCAAGGCATGGCTCTAGAGAGAAGCCAGCTACTCATCTATGGAAGGATTGTGCAATCATGAAGGCCTTTAAGAATTCCAACGCCTTTAACGGCAACAATGGCCCGGGCGGTGGCTCAGGCGCCGGCGGCTTTCATGGCCCGGGCGGCGGCTCAAATTCTAATCCTCAGAACGGTCAAGGGGGCTTTAATCAGCAGTCTGGCCAGGGTCATCAACAGCAGCAGGGGGTTACCAGACCAATCCAAAGCAGCTTAGCGGTGGACAGTATCATGTATTTACCACCAGTCTGTGTAAGCGAGTTCAGAAGCTTCATAAGAGGGCTGTGAATGCTGTTGAGCCGGCGGTTCCATGCTATTTACGATGGTCTGAGCAGCCTATAGTGTGGAGTAGGGAGGATCACCCTCCCCGGGTGGATAATCCGGGTCACTTGGCCTTGGTGGTGGCTCCTCAGGTGGGAGGATATAAGTTCACTAAGGTGCTCATGGATGGAGGCAGCAGCATCAACATCCTCTATTATGAGACTTTCCGTCGTATGGGATTGATTGATAAGAACCTCAGCCAGTCAAACACTATTTTCCATGGTGTGGTACCTGGTAAGTCGGCTTATCCAGTCGGCAAGATCGAGTTGGAAGTGGCCTTTAGAGACGAGCACAACTACAGGGTGGAAAAGTTGACCTTTGAGGTGGTCAAGATAAGAAGCCCGTATCATGCCATATTTGGTCGGCCGGCTTACGCCAAGTTCATGGCACGGCCGTGTTACGTGTATTTACAACTCAAGATGCCGGGTCTCAATGGGACCATTACGGTTCATGGCAGCCGAAAGGTGGCCTTGGAGTGTGAGGAAGGCGATGCAGCTTATGCAGAATCTGTTTGTGCAACAGAGGAGTTAAAATTTTACAAGGACAATGTTGACCCAACGGATATGACCTCTCTGAAAAAGCCGACTACGGAGCATGAGCCGGCAATGAAATTTAAGTCGGCTGATGAGACTAAACTTGTTGATTTCGTTCCAGGTGATTCATCTCAGCAGTTTAGCATCAGTGCCAATCTAGATCCAAAATAGGAAAGCGCGCTCATCGAGTTCATCCATGAGAATAGGGACATTTTTGCATGGAAGCCTTCTGACATGCCAGGTGTACCTAGGGAACTCGCTGAGCACACTCTCAATGTTGATCCAAAATTTAAGCCGGTCAGGCAATTCCTTCGGCGGTTTAATGAAGAGAGGCGGAAAGCTATTGGTGAAGAGGTGGCCCGGCTCTTGGCGGCCGGGTTTATTGTTGAAGTCTTTCACCCAGAGTGGTTAGCTAACCCAGTACTCGTGCTCAAGAAGAACGACACCTGGCGGATGTGTGTGGACTACACAGACTTAAACAAGGCGTGTCCGGCTGATCCTTTATGCCCTTCCCCGTATTGATCAAGTCATTGATGCTACGGCGGGTTGTGAGCACTTAAGCTTCTTGGATGCTTATTCCGGATATCATCAGATTAAAATGGCAGTTAAGGACCAGGAGAAGACGGCGTTCGTCACTCCCTTTGGAGCCTTCTACTATGTGTTTATGCCCTTTGGACTCAAGAGTGCACAGGCGACTTATCAGCGTTGCGTGCAGAACTGTCTTCATAACCAGATTGGGTGCAATGTTCATGCTTATGTGGATGATATTGTGGTTAAATCCAGGAAGGAGGAAACCTTGATAGATGATCTGAGGGAAACCTTTGATAATCTCCGGGTCTATAAGATGATGCTTAACCCGGCCAAGTGTGTTTTTGGTGTTCCTGCAGGCAAGCTCTTGGGTTTCTTGGTTTCTAACAGAGGCATTGAGGCTAACCCGGAGAAGATCAAAGCCATCACCTCCCTGGCTAAGCCGGCGTGTATAAACGACGTCCAGCGCTTGGCGGGTTGTGTCGCTGCTTTAAGCCGTTTTATAAGTCGTTTGGGGGAGAAGGCCATGCCATTATATCAGTTGATGAAGAAAACTGATGACTTTGTCTGGAATGATGCAGCTAATACTGCTTTTTAGGATTTGAAGAGACAGCTGGCGGAGCCCCCAGTCCTTGCTGCTCCGGTCGACAAGGAGCCTTTATTGCTGTATGTGGCTGCTAACACACGAGCCGTCAGTGTGGCCGTGGTGGTGGAGCGCAAGGAAGAGGGTAAGGAGCATCCGGTTCAGCGGCTGGTTTATTATGTCAGCGAAGTACTCATTGAGTCCAAGCAGCGGTATCCACATTGGCAGAAGCTTGTTTATGGTGTGTTCATGGCAAGCCGGAAGCTTAAGCATTATTTCCAGGGTCACCCCATCACTGTGGTCAGTTCTGCCCCCCTTGGAGATATCATTCAAAACAGAGAGGCCACAGGGAGAGTGGCTATAAGGGGGCTATAGAGCTCGGACCTCATGGTCTGAAATACGTACCACGCACTGCTGTTAAATCTCAGGCCTTGGTGGATTTCATCAATGATTGGACAGAGCTACAAGTGCCCGAACAAAAGCCGGATAACACATATTGGACTATTCACTTCGATGGGTCCAGGCAATTGGAGGACTCGGGGGCTGGAGTCGTATTGGCTTCCCCTAAAGGTGACAAGTTCCATTATGTGCTACAATTGATGTTTCCTTGCACTAACAATGCAGCTGAGTACGAGGCCTTGCTCCACGTTCTTCGGATGGCTAAGGAGATGAGCTTGAGCCGGGTAAGGTGCTTCGGCGACTCAGACTTGGTGGCTCAACAAGTATCAGGAAAGTGGGACTCCAAGGACCCTCTCATGGCGGCTTATCACCGTGAAGTTGATGCCATTGCTGGGCATTTTCAGGGTTATCAAGTAGAGCACATCGATCGCAGGAAGAATGAGGCGGCGGATGCTTTAAGCCGGTTGGGCTCTCAGCGAAAACCGGTGCCGCCTAATATTTTCCTGGATGTCCTGCATAACCCTTCTGTTAAGTTGCCTACAGAGGAAGACTTGGCTGTCCCTGACCCGGAGGCACGACTGGTGGCGGTTCTCCACATCATCCCGGACTGGACAGTGCCCTATCTGGCTTACATGACCCGGGGAGATTTGCCTGAGGACGAAACTTTGGCCAGACAAATAACCCGGCGGTCTAAATCAATGGTTGTTATCAATGGTGAGTTGCATCGCCGCAGTGTTACGGGAGCGTTCCAGCGTTGTGTCTCCCCTGAGGAAGGTTGAGAGATCTTGCGTGAGATTCATGAAGGGGATTGTGGCCATCATGCCGGCTCAATGTCTCTTGTGGCCAAGGCTTTTCGTCATGGTTTTTATTGGCTGACGGCTCATGCTGATGCGGAGGACTTGGTCAGTAAATGTGATGGTTGCCAAACGTTCTCGCGACGGGCTCATGTGCCGGCTCAGGAGCTGAGGATGATCCCAAATACTTGGCCCTTTGCGGTCTGGGGGCTTGATATGGTTGGGCCTTTTAAAAGGTCCAAGGATAAGAAGACCCATCTCTTGGTGGCAGTTGACAAATTTACCAGGTGGGTTGAAGCGGAGCCAGTTAGCAAGTGTGATGCAGCCACGGCAGTTCAGTTTATGAAAAAGGTGATCTTTCGCTTTGGCTTTCCACGCAGCATTATAACTGACAATGGTACCAATCTATCCAAAGGCGCCATGGAGGAGTTTTGTCAACGAGAGCATATTCGACTTGATGTTTCATAAGTGGCTCACCCTCAATCCACTGGTCAAGCTGAGAGGGCTAATCAGGAGATTCTGAAAGGCATCAAACCCCGGCTTTTGGTCCCTTTACAACGGACGCCGGGTTGTTGGGTGGAGGAGTTACCCTCCGTGTTGTGGAGCATCAACACTACTCCTAACAGGTCTACAGGTTTCATGCCTTTCTTCATGGTTTATGGAGCGGAAGCAGTCCTCCCCAGTGACATCCGTCATGACTCGCCTCGAGTGGCGGCTTATGTTGAGGTGGATAATGAACAGGCGCGCCAAGATGCTCTTGACTTGTTGGACGAACAGCGTGATGTGGCAGCAGCTCGCTCAGCGATTTACCAACAAGACCTGCGCCGTTATCATAGTCGCCGGGTTAAATCCCGGGTCTTCCAGGAAGGCGATCTGGTGCTCCGGCTCATCCAAGATCAAACAGATGCGCACAAGCTATCCCCGCCTTGGGAAGGGCCCTTTGTGGTCAGCAAGAATTTGCACAACGGGTCATATTACCTCATTGACATTCGGGAGCACAAAGATTCCCCTAAGTCGGAGGAAGAGACCCGTCGACCGTGGAACATAGCTCAGCTTCGGCCTTATTACACTTGAGCCACCGGCTCTCATAATGTACATATTTCTCTAAGCCATGTATATATTATGATAAGCAATAAAGTAGGACCTCTGTCCTTTTTTCTCCTCCAAAGGTGAACGTGTTGTTTTCATTACAAGATCACATGATAACTTGAAGGAGGATCCGGCTTATGACCGTATTCGAATATAGCCATACACAATATAGTCACTTGGGGGCTTCCTGTTCAAACATAGGTCGTATTCGAACCAAAGAGAACATAGCTGTCGATACCCATTTGATTGGCAAAGTGCCGAGCTCATTGGGGAGTTTTCTTTGATCATAATTGAATCATAGTTCAACCCCCCTTTGGGAACCGACGTGGATCGTATTCGAATCAGCGTCGTTAAACAACTCCTAAGGTCATTTGGGGGCTTCCTGTTCAAACATGGGTCGTATTCGAACCAAAGAGAACATAGCTGTCGGTACCCTTTTGATTGGCATTGCCACACGCACTGGGGGCTATATGATCGCATTCGAATCTTAGCATCACCCCTCTGGGACGGGTCTCTGGTCGTATTCGAACCGGAAGCCCCTAAGCTTTTCTGATTTGCAACGAATTCTTCTGCTTGTTTCAAGTGTGCACGGCGGGTCTCACTTGGCCGGCTTAACTTTGATTCGCAGTACTAGTCGAACACAATCGGCGTTATTAAGACTGGTAAACCAGAATTGAGGTACCAACCTTATTACCCGGGTTATATAAGCTGGAAGTGTGCTTGCAGGCCGGTAAGTGTGTTATTACGGTTATATCAAGGACATAATTGAGGACCAGTCTTTTGTGATTCATATTCCGGGTTATATGTATAAGACTATGATTCTCAGTGTGGTAAGCCGCCTAGAGACTTGTGATTTGTTTTTCTATGCAGGATAGTTAAAGACAACTATTTGAGCTTAAGGAACATGAATGATCATTTATGACCCGGAGGAATATAAGGAAACAACTTCAATGGAATTAAGCATTCAGCACGTGCACGATGGCACGACAAAGTTAAAACGGTCCTATTGTATTACAAGACTCATCGAGTCCAAAAGGGTGAAGCATTGTTTGAATAAGCCGCCTACAGAGTTAAGATGCTTGCTGGGTTGAAGCTTCCGGCTCATCCCTCTCCGCTCCTCCGGCTGTTCCCAAGACCTGGAAAGTTGACGATTTCCAGTCAATGCCGCTCAGAGCTTCAAATTGAGCTTCCTCGTCAATTAACCCGGCCGGGTCAATTTCCGGGGCAAAGGTGTCCTTACGAGTCGGCGGGACTAAGCTGATGGCTTCACAACGCGGAGTGGGGATCCTCTGATTCTCTTCATCATAACCCGGCTGGTACTTGGTCAGATCCGTGTCATTTCCAATCAGAGTGGCCACCGGGTGTACGATCTTCACGCAGGATGCAAAGTCCCTTTGGTCGAAGGGGGTGCCGTCTTCCTTCAAGCTGGGGTAGCCAAGGGCAATGTCCGCCGGGTCTAGTTCTGGAAGGAATGCCTTGGCCCGACTCAGAGCAGCTATGGCTCCGGCTCTTGCAGAGGCCCGTCGCAGCTCTTGGACACGCTGAGGAAGAACGGCAAGACGGCGAAGAACTTCCGGCAGGTGAGTCGGCACCTCATTGGATAGGGCCACCACGGCCAAGGCGCGCTGTGACCCGGTGTAGAGTTGCTCCACCAGGGTGTACACGGCCTTCAACTTGGTCAGCACACTTTGGTTGAGGTTGGCGCTTCTGGGACCTGTTTAACAGGGTAAGATAAGCCGCTGGCAATGATGGGTTATGAGACATAAAGATTATAAACTGGACGAGAGCCGGTGGAATGACTTACCGAAGATTGCGGTGACCATCTGTGACAGGTGGCGCTTTAAGCCGGCGAGTTCGGCGGTTCTTTCCGTCAGAACCTTCTCCGCCTGTTCGGCCCGGCTCACCAGGGCAGCCTTCTCTTCGGCCCAAGTTTTCCGTTCAGCTTCAAAGTTCTTCTTCAGCTTCTCTTGCGCAGCAATACTGGACACAAATTTGGCGTTGGCCTTCCGGGTCTCAGTTTCCTGCGTCCTCAGGCGGGTCTTCAGATCAGAGATGTCAGCCTCAAGTTTCTTGCAAGCAGCCTTCACAATTTCCGGGTTATAATATGAATAGTTACTATGCAAATTTAAAGTCCCAAGCGCTTTCCAAGCAAAGACACTTGGCACATGGGGGCTAATGCATGTCGAACGTTTCTATCTACAAATTACCGGTTCATGGAAATAAGCCAGAACTTAAGTCTACAACCTATTCAACCATAAGTCGTCGACTTGGGGGCTAGTATGGTAAAGATAACTATGCAGTAAGCAGTAGAGTAGTACCTCAGACTTCTGCTGTATCTGATTCACCATGTTGATCTCCAAATCCCGGCTCTTGTGCACCTGACTCACATAGCCGGAGACGATCTCTCCGATGCTCAAGTTCGTATAATTGGTGAGGTCCAGATTGGCGCGGCTGCGCTCTAGCAACTCTTCCTTGGTGGAGCACTTGGCCAACGCAGTGGGTCTCCCCGGCTCAACAAACTCCGTCCGGGTGATTACCACGTCCGGGTCATCGGCCGGCTGAGCCGGGCTGGAGATATCCGGGTTGGTGGAAGTCTCCATGGCTGGCTCATCGGTGGGAGCGGTGGCTTCAGGAGCAGAGGCGGCTGGCGGCTCTTGAGCGGAAACTTCCGGTTCCGTCACGACCGACTCCTCCGCCGGCTTATTCTTCTTTGCTCTTTTGCTGAGCTTTGCTTGAGCACTGAAAGGACAAAAGGTTAGTACAAAAGTATGAGTAAAGATAAAGCACAGCAAGAGATGATCATCATTACCCGGGTACGGTCTTGAAAGCCGGTAGATTCGACTGCATCGAGTCACCAGAGGAAGGAGACGTTTCCTGATAATTTGAATCAGAAGAATTGAGAGGTTGACGTATAACACCCGCCAGAGGATGAAAAGGATATAAGTCGGAAATAACCTCGGTCCGGCGCTTCCTTGATGCTTCAGGTAAGCCGGAGGAGAGGTCAGCATCCTTGTTGGTCCGGGTGTGCCGCCGGCTCTCATGAATCTGTTGCTTCAAAAGAAATTGAGGATCTTGATAAGCTAAAGGATGTGAAAATCTTACTTTCCGGGTTACCCTTCGAACTTTCAGCCTTGGCAAGGGCTCCGAGTCGGAGGAAAGTGTCATTACCTCTTCAACCACCGGGTTACTTGCTCCGGTGTCATCCTGTTGATGAACAGTATTGATAAGGTGGACAGGAATAAACAACAAGTACAACAAGAGCTTACAGGTTCAGGGGTTACCTCTGACTCGGAGCTGTCGCTTAGTTGCAGCAGCTCTGAAGCAGTAGGCCTACTTCCCTTCTTGCGGGGAGCGGCTCTCTTGGCGGCTTTCTTAGCCTTCCTGGCCTTCTTGGCCGCTTCATGGTCATATTTGACCTTCCAGAATTTGTCATCAGCCTGAAAAATACAATGACAATTTCTTAAAGATTCAGATGTAAGCTATCTACAGAAGAAAATAAGATGTTCAGATCAGCGGCTTACCACTGGGGCCGGGTTGGTCTTGCAGAACGGGCTTAACCCGGTCCTCCCGCAGTCTGCCAAGCTCTCGTTTAAAAGGGCCTTGGTCATGTCTTCAGCAACGTCTTCAAGAAGATCCTTGCGGCTGTGTCGCAGGGGGTCATCTTTCCGGCCTGTGTACTCACACATTAAGCCGGGGCGGCGGCTCAACGGGATCACCCGCCACGAGATCCAGACTCGGACCAGATCAATGCCATTAAGGCCATTTCCCAGCAGAGCCTTGATTTTGTTGATGGTGGGCATCAGAGGTTGGCGCTCCGCCTGAGATAACTTGTCTGACAGAGGGTGAGTTGGTTCCAGACGCGAAGGACGAAAGCCGGGCAGCGGGCTCTCGTCAGCCGGCGACGTGTCTTGGCAATAGAACCACGTCTGGTTCCAGTCCTTTGGGTAGCTTGGCGGCTCGGCGTAAGGAAAAAGGCAGTCTCTCCGTCGCTGAATGGAGATTCCACCAAGTTCCAAGCTTGGCCCGTTGGCGCACTCGTTCTGGCGGTTCAGGTAAAAGAGCTCTCTGAAGAGCAGCAGGCTGGGCTCTTCTCCAAGGTAGACCTCGCAGAATACTTGGAAGTTGCATATATTCGACACCGAATTGGGTCCTATGTCTTGTGGCCGCAGGTCAAAGAAATTCAGTACATCTCTAAAGAACTTTGAGCCGGGCGGTGTGTCACGACCGGTTTTTCAATAAAATGATTATTGAGAAAACCAATCCCTGTTACGGACTAGCGAGGAAGAATTCCTTCTCACTGATAGACAATACATTGGTCACAGGAGAAAAATACCAGGAGTACTAAATATAATACAAAGTTGAGCAGAGACTGCCCAACAATTTATTACATGCACGCCGATAAAACAATACGGCGGATAGGGTGGCAAACTACTAACTCACGATAAAAACGGTGGTGGAAGTATCATCGCGAAGCGAGTGACATGATTCCAGAATACTACAACTCTTCGAGCGTCGGAGTGAGGCTCGAGAAGACTTATTGCGGGTGGCGGAAGCGTAAACGATACAAGTGACCAATATCCGGGATCGCGCAGGACTGACTGGGACTCCTCTAGGCGTCGGACGCGCTATCAAACTCTTCATCCAAGAGATCGCCTTCGTCAACATCTGGCCAAATCAACAAGCTAGGTGAGTACTATGAAAGTACTCGCAAGACAGTTCGGACATAAGGTATAACAAATGCAAACATGAAGCACATGAATAAGTTAACCAGAGCGATCAGACATAGAGATAATAAATACTGGGTGCCAAGCGAGGGTCTGAATGACGCCTCGAGCGGAAACTGCAGAATAGTAATGCGGGTGCCAAACGAGTGTCTGAAAGACTCCTCGAGCGGAAAATGCGGAATAATAATACTGGTGCCAAACGAGTGTCTGAAAGACTCCTCGAGCGGAAAATGCGGAATAATAATACTGGTGCCAAACGAGTGTCTAAAAGACTCCTCGAGCGGAAAATGCGGAATAATAATACTGGTGCCAAACGAGTGTCTGAAAGACTCCTCGAGAGGAAAATGCGGAATAAAAATACAGGTGCCAAACGAGTGTCTGAAAGACTCCTCGAGAGGAAAATGCAGAATAATAATGCCACAGTCGGGCGTCGGGATGACACCACATAAAGGGCTTATAACAGAAAGTAAAGACAGTGCATGCCGCAGTCGGACGTCTGAGCGACGTCACATAAAGGGCTTATATCACAACTCATTAATACAATAGCTCGGAGACATAAATTATCACAAGCATGAGACACAAAATAAAGTTAGTCCATCAACTGGAATAACAATAAATCTGAGATTTTACCGCTTGAGCTTGTTTACCGGGGGCAAGATTTTCACACGGATAGATTTGGATGTAAAGTCTACATTACTGATCATGGATACGATGATCTGGAAAGAATTGACTCTGCAGAGTTTGTACTTAACCACAGCCAACGGATTTCAGTAGTCACGGGGACTAGTTCCGTCTACGGTGTTCTGGAAGGAACACGTCTAACCAGTACACACCCAATTTAACCATCCGAAGCCAGGGATCTCCCTCGGCAACATTCAGGAAAAACCCTGAGTCGGGGAGGCTACAACCTCGCGTAGCATGGGATCAAATTTCTATACGCGCGCTATAAGGGGGTGCCCCACCTCTCGGTCCCAACCGGAAACACCCATGCCCCCTGACCAAATGACTGGCTTTAATCCTGGGCCAAGGTACCATCATCCCGGCCTCTCTGTTTGGTGTGTACACGGAAAGAGGTTACCAACTTACTAAACCGTATCCTGGCAATGAGACATGTGGTAGCACGGAAAGGGGAAGGGACGATAACACGGCTCCAACCATGTTAACGTCGGAAAAGTCGGATGACACAAGGCTGGCATGCTACAACAGTACCACCTTGCTGCCCTTCATGTCACCACATGATTAGGCCACCTCTCATCAGAGGTCATCGCAACTTTGGAACATGCGGGAAAAGATCGACAACGTGGCTCCAACCACGTTAACGTCGAAGAAAGTCGGATGACGCAAGGCTGGCATGCTACAACAGTACCACCTTGCTGCCCTTCATGTCACTACATGATTAGGCCACCTCTCATCAGAGGTCATCGCAACTTCGGAACAACCGGGTCGTTGCCTTACAAGCAACGAGGTACTTAGCGACACTCACATGCCACGCACAAACTTTCACATGAACATGCAAAACATCTGCCATATCAAATGTTCAAACATGCTTGCCTGGTTCGGAGAAGTCGGAGTCTAGCTCGGCGAAGTTCGCGGCTCCGTCCCCTCTCCCGGAACCTACGGCAATCACGAAACGGGGTACTAACGTGAAAACCAACACATGCACAGAAACTTTGCCAAATATTTTTCAAATAAATCCCATAAAAAACTAGATAAAATTTGGAGATTGACAGAAAAATAATCACTCAAAAATACCTTTTTATTAAAAAGTTATAAAGGTTTTTGTCCAGGGACCTTTCTGTAATGAAACAGAAAAGTTCCAGGGTTTTAACTGAGAAAACAGAAAACGCTTCGGCTGGGAATGCGCAAGCGCAAGGAGAAAACGTATTTTGCCCGAAGGCGCCAACAGAAAACGGTTCGGGGAAATAAAACAGAGGCTGACACGCGGGGCCCGCATGTCAGGTTTGAAAGCTCGCCGGCGCCCGAAGACGGCGGTGGACGCCGGCGTCGAACCACGGCGAGTTAGGAGAAACGGAGGGTACCAAGAGCTTCAGTATCTTCTTCCGCGTCGGTGGGTGGTGGACTCGTCCAACGGGGAGCACCACGTCGACGGCGACACTATCTCCGGCGGACGGCGGTTCGGGTGAGGTTGGGGAACTCCGGTGGAGGGCTGCAAAGTACGAATTGAGGCGCGGGTCAGAACGGGTGATGGAAGGAGAAGCTACTGGCAAGAGAATGGGGGCTGCGGAGCACACACGGGGGCGAATCGGGCTGGATCCCGTGGCGGGTCGCGGCGGCCGGAGTCGAGGAAGGAGACCCCCTCGCGGCTCTTCCAGTGGCTGGGCGTGCTCTAGGGGAAGTGTAGGGCTGGTGGGTGCTCGAGTTGAAGCTCGGGGCCCCTATTTATAGGCAGATCGACGGGGTGGCCGTGAACGGAGAATCTCCGGCGAGCGATTACGGCGGAGCAGTGGGTTGGCAGAGGGTTTGAGCGGTCGGGCAGCATCAGTGGATGTTCCGGGACTCGTTTTGCAGCTGAACGGGGTTGGTCTTGGCGTAATGGCGTCTGTCCACGGTGAGGTGACCGCACGGGCTCAACAGCGGCAGAGAGCGCGCTCCGCGCCCTGGGGTTCACGACGAGAGCGGCAGCGCATTCGGGGGAGTGGACGGCCACGCGGCGGGCTCCGGTGGTTTGGGCGGCGCTGGGTGGAGTCGGCGGCGCCGTGTCTCCCGCTGGCGTCCGCAAAGCCGCCGCCGGCGTCGGTCACGGGGCGGCGCACCTTCTGCTGCTCGTTGCCGACGCCCGCAAGATGCCAGGCACTCGTGCGGTGCAGGAACGAGAGGGCGAGGACGAGGAGCAAGGCGACGCGAGGGTACTGGCGAGATCGACGCCCGTTTCTGAAGAAAACGACAGCAGCCACTTGACTGAACTCTGAACTTACTGAATCTTGACAGTGACCAAGCATTGCAGGTGTTCGACAGTAGGTTTTGGTAAAGAGATAAATTTTTCTGGAGCTGTAACTTGGTGAGATGATCACTCAAAGCACCCAGGGGCTGCATGAATTTACTTGAAATTTTTGGAGAAGGTTTTGAATGAATTTCACCAAATTTGGCAAATCTGGTCCAAACTTGCAGCTGATGTAGTTTGAAAATTTTGAACTGGAGACCAGTGGATCTTCCTGGTTCTAGGTTGAGGGTTCAAAGGACTAGGAGGGGAAAGAAGTTTGGGGCCAAAAATCAAAACAGAAAAAGGAGTTCCCTTGTAAATCTCCAAGAGGTAGAATAGAAGGCAGAAAATATTTGAATGAAATTTGAATGGAAATAAATACATGGGGAGGTTCAACTTGCTGGATTTGATGCAAATCATGATCCAGAGGTGAGGGAAGGGTTAGGAGAGAGGGTTTGCACTAATGCCATGGCAAGAAGGAATAGTTGAAAGTGGCAAAGGACTTTCCAAAAGCCATAGTGCATTCTCAAAAAGGATTTTCAAAGGTTATTTTCCCAAATGAACACCATTTTGTCTTGAGTCCAAAAGGAAAGCAAGAACTCCCAAGACCAAAGGAAGATCTTGGGTGGATCCAAACAAAACTTTTGCCATAAGGAAAAAAAATATTTGAGAGTGAGAGTTCTCTTGAAGAAATTTTTTAAATCACTCCCTTCAAGTCAAATAAAATCTTTTGAAAAATCCAAATAAAAACTTGGGTGTCACAACACCTACCCCCTTAGGAAAAATCTCGTCCTCGAGATTTCTGCTGATCCTCAAATAGATATGGATACTCTGCTCGGAGGAAATCTTCCCTTTCCCATGTGGCTTCATCCTCAGTGTGGTTGCTCCACTGGACCCTGAAATTTTTTGTCGTTTTCTGACGGGTCCTCCATTCAGATTCTTCTAAGATCTTTACTGGCCTTTCTCTGTAGGTGAGATCTGGTTGCATATCAATGTCCTCATGAGGTACATGTTTCTTCGGGTTACTCACACATTTCCTCAACTGCGAGACGTGGAATACGTCATGGACGTCTGACAGCTCCTTGGGTAGGTCTAGTTGGTAGGCTACCGTGCCTCTTCGTGCCTTCACACAAAATGGTCCAATAAATCTTGGGGCTAGTTTCCCCCTTATTTTGAACCGTTGCAGACCCCTCATAGGAGATACTCGGAGGTATACGGAATCACCAGGTTCAAAGCTGACCTCACGATGCTTCTGATCATAGTAGCTCTTTTGTCGGCTCTGTGCTGTCTTGAGTCTGTCCCTGATTTGTTTAACTTTTTCCTCGGCCTCCTTAAGCATATCTGGGCCGAAGATACGGCTGTCACCTGTTTCTGACCAATTCAATGGGGTACGACACCTCCGTCCGTACAATGCTTCAAAGGGTGCCATTTGCAAACTGGTTTGGTAACTGTTGTTGTACGCAAATTCGGCATACGGCAAACTCTCTTCCCAACTGGATCCATAGGTGAGCACACAGGCTCTTAGCATATCCTCTAGGATTTGGTTTACACGTTCTGTTTGTCCATCTGTCTGAGGGTGGTATGCTGTACTGAAAGCTAGTTGCGTGCCCAGAGCTTGTTGTAGGTGATCCCAAAATTTGGAGACGAATTGGGTGCCTCGGTCTGATATTATAGTCTTTGGGACTCCGTGCAAGCAAACTATACGGGAGAGATAGAGTTTTGCCAGTCTTTGTGTGGAGTAGGTAGTCTTCACGGGAATGAAGTGAGCAACCTTGGTTAGTCGGTCTGTAATGACCCAGATGGCGTCATTTCCACGCTGTGATCGGGGTAATCCGACAATGAAGTCCATTCCGATTTCATCCCATTTCCACTCCGGTATCCTGTTAGGCTGGAGTAGCCCTGCTGGCTTTTGGTGCTCGGCCTTGATGCGCTGACATGAATCGCAACAAGCAACGAATGTGGCTATATCTCTTTTCATACCGTGCCACCAAAATCTTTCCTGAATGTCCTTGTACATTTTGGTTCCTCCAGGATGTATCGAGTATGGAGCGGTGTGGCTCTCCGTCAAGATCTGTTGCTTGAGTTCCTCAATGTTAGGTACGCAAAGTCTGTCCCGGTACCATAATGTTCCTTCACTGTCCGTGACGAATTCTGAAGTCTTACTACGGTTCATTTTCTTCTTTATGCCTTCGATACTGGGATGTCCCTGTTGAGCCTTCTTGATTTGTTCCACTAGGGTGGGTTGTATCTCCAGGTTCGATATGGTGCCCTCAGAGACTAACATCATGTTGAGCCGAGTGAACTCTCGCTGAAACTCAGGCCTCATGTTTTGCCGACCATCACTGTCTGGGCTGGGGTTTCGACTAAGGGCATCAGCCACTACATTTGCTTTTCCTGGGTGGTAGTGGATGCCGACGTCGTAGTCTTTGACCAGTTCCAACCAGCGTCGTTGGCGTAAATTCAGCTCTGGCTGTGTGAAGATATATTTGAGGCTCTTATGGTCCGTATATATTTCACAACGATTTCCCAACAGAAAGTGCCTCCACTCCTTGAGTGCATGTATGACCGCTGCTAGCTCCAAGTCATGTGTTGGGTAATTTTCCTCATGTTTTCGCAGCTGTCTGGAGGCATATGCGACAACTTTGCCATCCTGCATTAGCACACATCCGAGACCTTTTCGGGACGCGTCACAATACACCTCAAAGCTCTTGTGTATGTCTGGCACAGTTAAGACTGGTGCGGTTGTCAGTTTTTTCTTGAGTTCTTGGAAGCTCTGCTCACATGCTTCCGTCCATACGAATCTCTTGTCTTTCTTGAGCAGTTGGGTCATAGGTTTTGCCACAGTGGAGAATCCTTCAATAAATCTCCTGTAATGTCCGACCATTCCTAGGAAACTCCGCACATCTGTGACGTTGGCGGGCGGTTTCCAGTCTAGTATGGCCTTGACCTTTTCTGGGTCTACGGCCACGCCTTCTTGGTTCAGTATATGGCCTAAGAAACCAACTTGTCTTAGCCAAAATTCGCATTTGCTAAATTTGGCGTACAACTGATGCTTCCTCAATTCTCCCAAAACCAGTCTGAGGTGCTCAGCATGCTCTTCGGGTGTCCTCGAGTAAACTAGAATATCGTCAATGAATACCACCACAAATTTGTCCATGAATTTCATGAACACCTTGTTCATGAGGTGGACGAAGTATGCGGGGGCGTTTGTTAGACCAAAAGGCATCACTGTGAACTCGTATAACCCATATCTGGAAGTGAATGCTGTCTTGGGGATATCCTCTGTTCGTACCTTCAGTTGATGGTATCCTGATGTCAAATCAATCTTTGAAAATACTTTAGCTTGTGCGAGCTGGTCAAACAAATCATTGATCCGTGGCATCGGATATTTGTTTTTGATGGTTACCATATTGAGGGCTCGATAGTCTATGCACAGCCTTAAAGTCCCATCCTTCTTTTTGGCGAACAACACAGGCGAACCCCAAGGTGAGGAGCTGGCTCGAATAAATCCTTTGTCCAATAATTCCTTTATCTGCTTCTTCAACTCCACCAATTCGGAGGGTGCCATTCTATACGGCTTCTTATAAATGGGAGCAGTGCCAGGTGCTAATTCAATGCTGAATTCGATCTCTCGGTCTGGTGGCATACCTGGTAGTTCTTCCGGGAACACATCAGGGAACTCGCATACCACTGGCACTTTTCTTAATTCTGCGATGTCCATCTTGTTCAGTTTTGGTTTCTGTGATCGTGGCCTTTCTTGAGCGGAAACTCTTATTGTCTTGCCGTGATGGTGAGTGAGAATCACTGTCCAATTGAAATAGTCGATGAATCCTTTGTTGGTGGTTAACCAGTCCATTCCTAAAATGACATCCAGTCCTTTACTTTCCAACACGATGAGATTCGCGTGGAATGGTAGTCCTTCGAACTCAATGACCACTCCCTGGCAGTAACCCTGAGCAATTTGCTTATTTCCGGGGGACTTGATGATCATAGATTTTTCCAAGGGGAGTATCGGAAAACCATGTTGCGAAACAAAACTCTTCGAAACGAACGAATGGGAAGCTCCAGAATCATACAAAACCGTGGCAGGTACTGTGTTGACAGGGAACGTACCGAGCACGATGTCTGGGGCATTCTGCGCTTCTTCCCTGGTCACATGGTTCGAGTGACCCTTCCTGTGGTTGTTGCTGGGATTGAAGTTGTTGCGCTTGGGGGCTGGATTGTTTCCACCATTGTTCGGCTTGGGTGCCGAGTCTCTTGTCTTCGGGCACTGTTTAGCATAATGCCTTGTTGACCACAAGCATAGCAGGTGACCCCTGGACGGTATGTGAACTCCTTGTCTCTGGCATGAAATTGTCCGACGGGTCTTGGCTCAGTAGCCGTGGATCTCCTCATGTCTGTCCTTGGGACCTCAGTCTTGCCTCGGTTGCTGCGGGCAAGAGTCGTCTTGTCCCTCTTCTGCTTGCGGATATCTTCCAGACTACGGCGCTCATTCTCCAGGGTGATGGCCTTGTCCACCAGCGTCTTAAAATCCGGAAAGGTGTGTACAATCAGTTGGCATCTTAATGCTGGTGCCAGGCCGTCCAGGAATTTTTCCATCTTCTTGCTTTCTGTCATGTGCTCGTCGTAGGCATAACGAGACAGTTGGGTAAACTGGCCGTTGTATTCTGTGACGGTCATGCCTCTTTTCTTCAGGTCATCAAACTCTCTCTTCTTGATCTTTAGGATGCTCCTGGGAATGTGTGCCCCACGGAAGCCTTCCTTGAATTCTTCCCAGGTGATGTTGTGTTCCCTGGGGTGCATGTTTAGGAAGTTTTCCCACCATGCTGCGGCTGCTCCAGTAAGGTAGTGTGGTGCATAAAGCACCTTCTCATGATCTGAGCATTGAGCGATAATCAGTTTCCTTTCAATCTCGCGAAGCCAATCATCGGCTTCCAGTGGCCTGTGGGTGTGAGCAAAAGTTGAGGGGCGAGTCTTCTGTAACTCAGATAACTTGGAATGTGGTTGATAGGGTTCACGGTGGTTTCCCATATTGATGACATGGTTCATCATCTCCTGGTGCTGTTGCTGGCTTTGCTCGAAGAGACGGCATACTTGAGATAGTGCCGCTTCGCTGTCTTGTTGGCTGGACTGACCCTGAGTGAAATTGTTGCTGGTCTGTGTTCCGTAAACCTCTTCTGGCTGATTGGGTATAGAGCGAGTCCAAGGGCGAGACATTTTTCCAGTCTGGGGTATCATTTGCAAAACCCATGAGAAAAACCGTGTAGCGCAGGAAAACCCTTGCAAAGGCAATAATCAAAAAGGCTTCAAGGTTTTCAAGAAACACAAATGATTTTCACGGAGAAGAAGTGCTTAACACCAATCTTACATGCGAAAGCAAACACAAGATACAGCACTCAGGTTGTGCGTACACAATCCTGACATGTTATTAAAAACTAGCGTACTACTCCGGAAGGCAGCAAACACACCAATACAAACTAGCGTACAGATAAAAACAACACATCATACAAGCAGGCATAACACGCGGCTACTCGGTGCTCTCAGTCGGAGATGGTGAAGATCTCCTTCCCCTTGCCGATGGCAAGGCTCAGCGGTCCAGGAGAATCAACCTCCTCCTCTCTAGCTGGTTCCTGGCGTGCGACGCTGCGCTGCGGTGATGGTGCGGGGGCGACTGGTGGTAGAGCGCGTGCAGCAGGCGGTGCGGCTCTGACTGGAGTAGGAGCGATGACTCGGTCGAACTCCTTAGTGCTAGGCAGACGGCGAGCAGTGGCCCAAACGGCCGGTGCATACGAGGCTGAAGACGAGACGAATGTCTGAGGCGGCGCCGTGTGGAGAAGCTCCTTCCTGCTGGCAGGACCGCCCCGGACTAAGTCCATGCGGGCAGCCACAAGATCATCTACGAGGTTGTCGAGAGACTCCTCCAGAGCCTTGAGATACTCCACAACCATCTCGATGGCTTCATCTCGCTCTCCCCGATGGCAGGCGAACGCATAGTGGCTGGTGTAAGGCACATGGCATGGGAGGTAGCGGTAGCGACGAGTCTTCATCGTAGGAAGGATGTCCCGAAGGCGAGCTATCGCCTCACGGGCAGCCATCTGCATGGCATGCCTCTCCGTAGGCATGGCCCTTCCCGTAAAACGGAAATGGCGAGCAGCAGATCGTCCTCCCCTGAATTGCACCACAGCCTGGTGCATAGACACGTCGTCACTGAGCTTGTGCTGATAGAGGGTGAACTCCGGGCGAGCTGCTGGCCCGATCGCGAGCTTGGTGATGGAGACGAGGAGCTTGACAAACCCCTCGGGCACGTTGGTGAACACTCGATTCTCACAGCTGCTGCCAGCCATCTACAAAAGTAGGCAAAAATTCTGAGTAGTCATGTCATAAATTTTATGATGACCAACAGAAAATAGCTACAATTGCAAAATGCTGAAGAAGCACTAAAGACGCTAATAACCGATTAGCGATCGCACCTAGTGGATTCCTACAGTCAGCTTGGCTCTGATACCAAGCTTGTCACGACCGGTTTTTCAATAAAATAATTATTGAGAAAACCAATCCCTGTTACGGACCAGCGAGGAAGAATTCCTTCTCACTGATAGACAATACATTGGTCACAGGAGAAAAATACCAGGAGTACTAAATATAATACAAAGTTGAGCAGAGACTGCCCAACAATTTATTACATGCACGCCGATAAAACAATACGGCGGATAGGGTGGCAAACTACTAACTCACGATAAAAACGGTGGTGGAAATATCATCGTGAAGCGAGTGACATGATTCCAGAATACTACAACTCTTCGAGCGTCGGAGTGAGGCTCGAGAAGACTTATTGCGGGTGGCGGAAGCGTAAACGATACAAGTGACCAATATCCGGGATCGCGCAGGACTGACTGGGACTCCTCTAGGCGTCGGACGCGCTATCAAACTCTTCATCCAAGAGATCGCCTTCGTCAACATCTGGCCAAATCAACAAGCTAGGTGAGTACTATGAAAGTACTCGCAAGACAGTTCGGACATAAGGTATAACAAATGCAAACATGAAGCACATGAATAAGTTAACCAGAGCGATCAGACATAGAGATAATAAATACTGGGTGCCAAGCGAGGGTCTGAATGACGCCTCGAGCGGAAACTGCAGAATAGTAATGCGGGTGCCAAACGAGTGTCTGAAAGACTCCTCGAGCGGAAAATGCGGAATAATAATACTGGTGCCAAACGAGTGTCTGAAAGACTCCTCGAGCGGAAAATGCGGAATAATAATACTAGTGCCAAACGAGTGTCTGAAAGACTCCTCGAGCGGAAAATGCGGAATAATAATACTGGTGCCAAACGAGTGTCTGAAAGACTCCTTGAGAGGAAAATGCGGAATAAAAATACAGGTGCCAAACGAGTGTCTGAAAGACTCCTCGAGAGGAAAATGCAGAATAATAATGCCACAGTCGGGCGTCGGGGCGACACCACATAAAGGGCTTATAACAGAAAGTAAAGACAGTGCATGCCGCAGTCGGACGTCTGAGCGACGTCACATAAAGGGCTTATATCACAACTCATTAATACAATAGCTCGGAGACATAAATTATCACAAGCATGAGACACAAAATAAAGTTAGTCCATCAACTGGAATAACAATAAATCTGAGATTTTACCGCTTGAGCTTGTTCACCGGGGGCAAGATTTTCACACGGATAGATTTGGATGTAAAGTCTACATTACTGATCATGGATACGATGATCTGGAAAGAATTGACTCTGCAGAGTTTGTACTTAACCACAGCCAACGGATTTCAGTAGTCACGGGGACTAGTTCCGTCTACGGTGTTCTGGAAGGAACACGTCTAACCAGTACACACCCAATTTAACCATCCGAAGCCAGGGATCACCCTCGGCAACATTCAGGAAAAACCCTGAGTCGGGGAGGCTACAACCTCGCTTATCATGGGATCAAATTTCTATACGCGCGCTATAAGGGGGTGCCCCCCCTCTCGGTCCCAACCGGAAACACCCATGCCCCCTGACCGAATGACTGGCTTTAATCCTGGGCCAAGGTACCATCATCCCGGCCTCTCTGTTTGGTGTGTACACGGAAAGAGGTTACCAACTTACTAAACCGTATCCTGGCAATGAGACATGTGGTAGCACGGAAAGGGGAAGGGACGATAACACGGCTCCAACCATGTTAACCTCGGAAAATTCGGATGACACAAGGCTGGCATGCTACAACAGTACCACCTTGCTGCCCTTCATGTCACCACATGATTAGGCCACCTCTCATCAGAGGTCATCGCAACTTTGGAACATGCGGGAAAAGATCGACAACGTGGCTCCAACCACGTTAACGTCGAAGAAAGTCGGATGACGCAAGGCTGGCATGCTACAACAGTACCACCTTGCTGCCCTTCATGTCACTACATGATTAGGCCACCTCTCATCAGAGGTCATCGCAACTTCGGAACAACCGGGTCGTTGCCTTACAAGCAACGAGGTACTTAGCGACACTCACATGCCACGCACAAACTTTCACATGAACATGCAAAACATCTGCCATATCAAATGTTCAAACATGCTTGCCTGGTTCGGAGAAGTCGGAGTCTAGCTCGGCGAAGTTCGCGGCTCCGTCCCCTCTCCCGGAACCTACGGCAATCACGAAACGGGGTACTAACGTGAAAACCAACACATGCACAGAAACTTTGCCAAAAAAGTTTCAAATAAATCCCATAAAAAACTAGACAAAATTTGGAGATTGACAGAAAAAGAATCACTCAAAAATACCTTTTTATTAAAAAGTTATAAAGGTTTTTGTCCAGGGACCTTTCTGTAATTGAGGCGCGGGTCAGAACGGGTGATGCAAGGAGAAGCTACTGGCAAGAGAATGGGGGCTGCGGAGCACACACGGGGGCGAATCGGGCTGGATCCCGTGGCGGGTCGCGGCGGCCGGAGTCGAGGAAGGAGACCCCCTCGCGGCTCTTCCAGTGGCTGGGCGTGCTCTAGGGGAAGTGTAGGGCTGGTGGGTGCTCGAGTTGAAGCTCGGGGCCCCTATTTATAGGCAGATCGACGGGGTGGCCGTGAACGGAGAATCTCCGGCGAGCGATTACGGCGGAGTAGTGGGTTGGCAGAGGGTTTGAGCGGTCGGGCAGCATCAGTGGATGTTCCGGGACTCGTTTTGCAGCTGAACGGGGTTGGTCTTGGCGTAATGGCGTCTGTCCACGGTGAGGTGACCGCACGGGCTCAACAGCGGCAGAGAGCGCGCTCCGCGCCCTGGGGTTCACGACGAGAGTGGCAGCGCATTCGGGGGAGTGGACGGCCACGCGGCGGGCTCCGGTGGTTTGGGTGGCGCTGGGTGGAGTCGGCGGCGCCGTGTCTCCCGCTGGCGTCCGCAAAGCCGCCGCCGGCGTCGGTCACGGGGCGGCACACCTTCTGCTGCTCGTCGCCGACGCCCGCAAGATGCCAGGCACTCGTGCGGTGCAGGAACGAGAGGGCGAGGACGAGGAGCAAGGCGACGCGAGGGTACTGGCGAGATCGACGCCCGTTTCTGAAGAAAACGACAGCAACCACTTGACTGAACTCTGAACTTACTGAATCTTGACAGTGACCAAGCATTGCAGGTGTTCGACAGTAGGTTTTGGTAAAGAGATAAATTTTTCTGGAGCTGTAACTTGGTGAGATGATCACTCAAAGCACCCAGGGGCTGCATGAATTTACTTGGAATTTTTGGAGAAGGTTTTGAATGAATTTCACCAAATTTGGCAAATCTGGTCCAAACTTGCAGCTGATGTAGTTTGAAAATTTTGAACTGGAGACCAGTGGATCTTCCTGGTTCTAGGTTGAGGGTTCAAAGGACTAGGAGGGGAAAGAAGTTTGGGGCCAAAAATCAAAACAGAAAAAGGAGTTCCCTTGTAAATCTCCAAGAGGTAGAATAGAAGGCAGAAAATATTTGAATGAAATTTGAATGGAAATAAATACATGGGGAGGTTCAACTTGCTGGATTTGATGCAAATCATGATCCAGAGGTGAGGGAAGGGTTAGGAGAGAGGGTTTGCACTAATGCCATGGCAAGAAGGAATAGTTGAAAGTGGCAAAGGACTTTCCAAAAGCCATAGTGCATTCTCAAAAAGGATTTTCAAAGGTTATTTTCCCAAATGAAAACCATTTTGTCTTGAGTCCAAAAGGAAAGCAAGAACTCCCAAGACCAAAGGAAGATCTTGGGTGGATCCAAACAAAACTTTTGCCATAAGGAAAAAAATATTTGAGAGTGAGAGTTCTCTTGAAGAAAATTTTTAAATCACTCCCTTCAAGTCAAATAAAATCTTTTGAAAAATCCAAATAAAAACTTGGGTGTCACACGGTGCGAAGCCCCGGCTCATGTGATCCGCAAATATTACCACCTCCCCGTCCCTTGGCTGTGGTCTCTCCTCTGACGGGTCAGGGGCGCGGTAAGACATGACGTCCTTCTTGGGCAGGTAACCCGTTTTCACAAAGTCTGCTAAGGTTTCGTCAGTGACGTTGGACCTCATCCAGTTGCACGTGATGGGTGCTTTGGGAGCTTTGGGAGGCATGGTGAAAGTCGGAAGCCTATGATAAAAGGAAATGTCCGGTTTAATTATAAGCCGGAGGAAGTTTACAGTTCAATGTTTAAAGTGGCGGCTTATGAAAGGGGCCTAATGACATATAGCTAAATGCATCGGGTTATCTAAGCCGCTGGTGGTACTAAGAGTAATTCAGTTGTCTACAGCTTTATCATAAATGAGCCAGAAAATTTTACAGCGCGTGGCTTTCTTTGAGCCGGAAATGTAAGCCGCCATAGCTCAACAGATGTAGTTTTTTACTAAGTGTGGTGAAAACAAGTTTCACAGATCACAGTGAATATTTTGGATCAAAATGGTCGACTAAAAGGAAAGGTTTCTAGACCTAAAGCTAGTACAGATGAGTTCATAAGTTCTAAATGAAGCTTCTGTACAAAGAAAGGGGATCTATTTGCATTTGAAATGGGTGCAAAACAGCTACCGCGTCAGTTTTATGCCGTCTTAAGATCAAGAAGGGGCGGTGGTGGTGAAATCTATGAAGAGTTCATGACGAACAGCGAAGAACACCGACGAACTCGAAAATCTTAATGCAGATCTGTTCTACGAAGAGGAAGGAACTTACAGATGCAAGTGTGCTGCGAGGGTTCGCCGCGGTTTTCTGGACGGTTCAGGGTGATGCAGCGGCCAAGGTCGATGAGGATGCGGAGCTCTGCTGCGGTGGCGGCGGCGGCGGAGCTCGAGCAGCACGAGAGTAGCAAGAGGAAGAGGACGACAGAAGGGGGAGAATAGAAAAGACCCGAGGGTCGGGCTATTTATAAGGCCAGACTCATAAGTGGGCGCGAGAAACAAGGAGGCCACGGCGCGGTTATCTCGCCATAAAACGCCTCGATTCTCGGGATAGCAGTAAAGATAAAGATCCGTTGCGGATATGGTAGAGTAAAAAATGGACTTAATGGTAGATGACGTCACGGCGGATTACCCGGAATCCAGAGGATGACGTCACGCCGGGTTATGGTCTTCACACAATTGTAAGCCGGAGATTTTCTGTCGAAAGAATTGAAGATTGACATGAGCCGGCTCAAATCAATCTGGGGCCTAATGTTGAGGATATAAACCTTAGAGTCACCCGCCCGGTGGGGCCGGGTTACTCATAAGCGTCATCACTTGAAGCCCGGCGCCAAGCTTGAAGACGGTGGGCCAAGGATGGGCTAAGACCCGGAGATGGCTTGAGGCCCGTAGTTACAACCATCATTATGGTAGAACTTGTAGTGTAAGGCAAGAATAGTTGAGAGTCCGAGCCGGGCACTCTTATAAGCCGGCCGGGACTCTGAGAGCTGCTGGGCGTCAACCTCTCTATATAAAGGGACGACCCGGCAGCGGTTTAGGGGAAGAAAGATTTCGCCGAGAGCCAGGCATAGCAGTTAAGCTCCGTGGTCATCGAAACCCTAATCAATACCACCTCAACTGGACGTAGGATTTTACCTTCACCGTAAGGGGCCGAACCAGTATAAACCCTCGTGTCCCTTGTCCCGTTTAACCCCTTCAAGCTTCCTAGCGGCGATGGCTCCACGATTAAGTCCTAGCTTGAGGAGATCTGCCGTGACAATTCCACGACAAATGGAGAGGAGGTTGGAGGGGTATAGATAGCCTCCACACAAAATTTAACCGTTACACACAAAAGAGCCAACTCGGTCAAACCGAATAGATGAACTCGGTGAGACCGATTCAGTTCAAAATGTGAACGCTAGATTTTTCGGTGGGACCGACATGATCAACTCGGTGGGAACGATGAGCTAGGGTTAGGGCAAAACGTAATCTCGGTTTGACCGATTACTTCAACTCGGTGAGACCGATTTTAGTAACAAGCAAATAGGGAGTTGGTCAGGCAAACTCGCTGGGATCGATCGCTCCTTTCGGTGATACCGAAACGTTATGAAAGAGAAACAGAGTGTTTTCACTGCGAACTTGGTGGGACCGGTCGCTCATTTCGGTGAGACCGAAATGTTATGAAGGGAAATAGAGAGTTTGCAGTCCCATCTCAGTGAGACCGAGATCCCTATCGTTGAGACCGAACTGATTAGGGTTTCTGGCTATGGCTATGTCAAGTGAACTCGGTGGTGCCGGATGAATCAAATCGGTGGGGCCGAGTTTGACTTTAGGTTTAGGACATATTTGGATTTGAGAAAATGGTTGAGGGCTTTTGAGCATATCACTAAGCATTTTGAGCAAGTAGACCATTAAGCAACACCTCATCCCCTTTCAATAGTATTGGCTTTCCTATGAACTCAATGTGATCTTGGATCACTAAAATAGAAATGAGAGTCTTGAGCCTTTGCCACTATTTGTCCTTAGCATTTTGAGGGGTCCACATCTCTAGTCCATGCCATGCCAATCGTTGAACTTTCTGAAATAATCATCTTGAAAGGATATTAGTTCAATGAGCCATATGTTGTTATGAATTACCAAAACCATCCAGGGATTAGTTGCACTTTCAATCTCCCCCTTTTTGGTAATTGATGACAACATATAGATCAAAGCTTCGAGAAATGATAATAATAATGAAATATATCGTTGCTTTGAGAAGTATGTGATAAGCAAGAGCTCCCCCTAAATTTGTGCATTATTTATGATTTTCTTTTGAATGCAAATGCACAATCGATTAGGATCATGGGTTACTCTTCCATGTCACATACATCTTGGTGGAGCGCTCAAAATGATAGAATGAAAAATAATATGCACTCATCACCAAGACAAATATGATTGATCATACACAAATGATAAGATAGCATCATTCAAGCACATGTAATAAAGCATAATATGATCAACCACATGATCATAAAAGTATCTCACACACAAGCACAAACATTGTAGCAAACACAAGCAAATAAGTAGCAAGAGAGACAAAGAAGAACCAAGACACACACTCTCTCTCGAAGCCTATGATCTATACACTTTCTCCCCCTTTGGCAATAAGTTACCAAAAAGCTCGAAAATGCATAGTACTATAGACACTCTAAGCACGATCTCCGGGAGCTCCGGAGTGCGAAGACGGCGTGGAGAGAACAACATCTGCAAAGACTTCGACTGATGTCTGAGGAACTGGAGGGGCAACTGAGGTTGTGGCTGCAGGCGCTGATGTTGTGGCCCTTGTGTCAGTGACTGGCATAGTTGCAGACCTTTGTGCTCTAGGCACCCTCTGATAACCAAATGTTGTAGTTCTTCCTCTCCTCTCCTCTGCTTCTTCTTGGAGTTGCTCAACTGAAGTCTGAATTTTTGTGACCTTCAAGTCTAGATCATAAAACTTAGTCTCAATGATTCTCTCAAGACTTTCTTGGGTTTGAGTCAGGGTGGTTAGTCCTTTCTCAATCCTCACTGTAGCTTCGAGCAGATAGCTAAGCTGGTCCTGCTTGATCTTGAGGTTTGCAGCTGAGGCATCTGGAATCTTTGAAGCCTTTTCTGCCATAGCCTTCTCTCTCTTCTCTTGAGCCTAAACAGAAGTAGGATGTGAAGCATCCATGACAACTGTGTTATCCTCAAAATCTGGCCTCAAGGGAAGATGCTCTCTATCTAGAAAATATGTGCATGTGCCCATCTTGGAATTAATGAGCATTCAAATGTGTGGAGCATAGCCACATGATCTCTTCTGATCAGCTGCAGCCCTCTTAATAGTCTCAACTATCAAGGTCATCACCTTGAACTTCTCTGGCACATCAAGCATATGCAGCAAGTTAACTGAATGCCCTCTGATCATCCTATGATCTCCAGACATGGGCAGCAGAGTGTGCCTCACTATAGTGTTGATAGTGGTCAGTCCTGGTAGCAAATTGTAGATTGACCCAAACTTGTGAGTCTCCAAGGCATCATCTGGTATCTCCTTGTACATGTGTGCCATGGAGTTGTGGTCCTTCCTGGGCTTAGCATACACATCAGTGTCATTCTCTCCTTCTTCAGGAGCATGGATCAACTCAGCCCACTCAGCAATGGAAGATTGGTACCTTGTACCCTATGTCATCCAGACAATCCTGCCATCAGGATAAAAATGAGTTGTAGAGTAGAACTGCATCACCATCTCATCATTCCATTTGGTCAGTTTCTGACCCATAAAAGCATCAACTCCATTCATTCTGAAGCTCTCATGAACTCTAGGAAAGTGGTCTTCATTGTCATTAATGAAATTCCAATCAACCCATTTCATGTCACTGACTATGGGCTTCTTGTCCAGGAGGACAGTCTCATAGAAGTCATGCTATTCCTTGGTGTGGAACCTGTAGTCTACAACAGTTCTTCTCCTTGTAGCATATGGATCTGTTTGCCTTCATAGTCTGAGACCTGCATCTTTCCTTAACTTCATGTTCTATGCAATAGGATGATTGTCATCATGATCAGGTATCTTGGGCTTGAGCTTTCTGAGCACTTGGGCCTCTTCATCTTCCTGAACTTCAGGCACTGGAGCCTTGTTCTTCTCAGCAGCTGGGATGTTCCTGGTAGATATCTTGGGTGCAGATTGCTTAGGAGCAGTCTTGGGCTTAGAAGGAGCAGCCCCTGACTTGATTGCATCTCCCATCAATTTCTGAGACTTGGGAGCTGGTGCAGCATCTTCTTCCTCTTCATAATCATCCTCATCAGATTCCTTCATCATGGAAGGTTTTCCAATCACTCTGGCCATGGTTGAGGGAGTCCTAGATTAGGGGGTCCTCGGGTGTCCGGGCTATGTGATATGGGCCGGACTGATGGGCCATGAAGATACAAGGCAGAAGACCCCCCCCATGTCCGGACAGGACTCTCCTATGCGTGGATGGCAAGATTGGTGTCTGGATATGTAATTTCCTTCCTCTGGGAACCGACTCTATACAACCCTAGACTCCTCCGGTGTGTATATAAACCAGAGGTTAATCCGTAGAGGTCTTCATAATTCACATAGGCTAGACATCTAGGGTTTAGCCATTACGATCTCGAGGTAGATCAACTCTTGTAACCCATATACTCATCAAAGACAATCAAGCATGAAGTAGGGTTTTACCTCCATTAAGAGGGCCCGAACCTGGGTAAACACCGGGTCCCCCTTGTCTCCTGTTACCTTCGATCCTCAAACACATAGTTCGAGACCTCCTACCCGAGATCGGTCGGTTTTGACACCGACATTGGTGCTTTCATTGAGAGTTCCACTGTGTGATCGGCAGAAGGTTCGATGGATCGCTCAATCATCGACAACGATGCTATTTCTGGGAACACTTTTCTCCCTGGTCAACTTTTTGTGTTTGGCAGCTTCGCTCTACGTGCCAATTCAGTTGGTCACCTTGAACAGATTGATAGCTACACCCTGGTCATCAGATCAGGTTCAGAAGCCTAAACTATGTCACTGATATCCCAGGAGACTTGATCTTCGAAGGGTTCACGGCCTCGCCCGCTATTGCTCATCTGCAAGAAGGAAACCCGTCGGATCCACTATCTGGCACTGTTCAGGGATCAACTATCGTCCCTGCCCTGGCCTTAGATCCAGAGCAGACCACCTTGTCCGAAGACGGGAGTATTAACCCCACCGGACTACCCCTACTATGGAGATCCTTGCCGGAGACCGAGAGGCGGCCATATTATTGGCGGACCAGAACTCAAATAGGGTTCTCCCTGTCATAGAAAAGCCGAACTCTCCTCCGGATGTCAACTCCGAACTCTCGAGGTCTGTGTCCATTGGGCATGGACAAGCAGCGTTTATGAGGCCTTGCCCCGTAGATCCTCAGTCCCCAGTCCAGTTTTCACTTCTAAGCGAAGCTCTGGACTTAATGCGATCTCTCGCCATCACCGAAGCGTCGCTTCCGAACTACGCCCAGCCCAAACT
Organism: Triticum aestivum; assembly: GCF_018294505.1. Lineage (NCBI taxonomy): Eukaryota > Viridiplantae > Streptophyta > Magnoliopsida > Poales > Poaceae > Triticum > Triticum aestivum. The sequence goes on from NC_057799.1 coordinate 503,012,039, forward strand.
AGGGGCTGAGTGCGGGGAATTTTGTGTCCCACCCACCACCCACTTGGTAGCCACTTTCGAGGACTTAACCGACATGCTAGACTACGCCTCCGAAGACATCGACGATATGGACGACGATGCCGGAGCCGACTCAGGCCACAATCCGCCTATCACCGAGTGTTGGACGGCCACCTCCACATATGACGTGTATATGGTAGATACACCTAAAAAGGACGACGATGACAGTAGGCAAGACCCGATTGAGGAGAAACCCGTCGAAGCACCATCAAAACACCGACGTCAGCGGCGCTGCTCAAAATCACGTCGTGAAAAGGAAAGCAATACTAGCACCGGAGACAATAACACTCCGGATGACGTCGAACACCTCGAAGACCCTGTCGAGCCTGTATCCGAGCAGGATGAATGGGAGGAGGGACAAGTCAACCCCGACGAACCTGTCGGGAATGAGGATTCATAAGATAGTAACTATCTACCGGTCTCCGAGGAGGATGTCAGCCCTGGCAATGAAGATTTCATCGTGCCAGAGGAACCCCTCGAGCAAGAGCGCTTCAAGCAATAGCTAATCGCCACTGCGAGGAGCCTTAAAAAGAAACAGCAACAGCTACAAGCCGAACAGGATACGCTCAATGACAGATGGACCAATGTCCTGGCTCCTGAAGAATACGGCCTCGAGCGCCCAACAAAGAGTTATCCGAAGCGTCGGCTACTACCACAATTTGACGACGAAGAACTTGAGCCAATACCATCAAGATATAATCACGTCAACGAACCAGACCGACCACCACGTGGACGGGACAAAGCGGCTACCTATGCCGAACACCAGCCCGCGCCACCTCGCCGTCATGGCAAAGAGGTAGCGGCTCCGGGCTACACCTATGACTTACGTCATGACCTGGACAATAGAGCCGGTCAGACTAGATCAATCTACGGATCAAGGGGACGTGTTTCAACAAGAGACGATGGCCATCAAGCTTGGCGTGACAAGCATAATCAAACCCGGGCTGAAAACCGAACACGGATGTCATCCAAACTCCATCGTCATGTTGCCCGATACAGAGGCGCCGCACACCCACTACTAGGGAAAACCTTATACACAGAATCTTAGCAGCAGCGCGCTTTAAAAATAGATGCTACTGCTAATTAGCAGTAGCGAGCTTCAGTAAACAGCGCTACTAATAGCTCAGTAGCAGTAGCGCTCTAGGTGAAACGAGCGCTACTACTATAATTGCCACGGCATTGCCTCCAGGCTAGATATAGTAGTAGCACCCTCCCCACGGACGCGCTACTGCTAAAGTAGTTAGTAGCAGCGTTTTTCTTCAAAACTCGTTGCTGCTAAGTATCACCGCAACTAATTGAGTTTAGTCCCATACTGCTAAGCGAACAAGGTATTTACCACCTTAAATATGTTACTTCTGAAACTATCTCGAGCACTTGGTCTTCATTGAACTATATGTGTAGGATTTGTGGCTGCAATATGAATCCTCGCATGTACCTATACAGGTACAGTGAGGATTCATGTTGACTATTTAGATTCTACACAAAAAGATCAATGATGACCAATGTATATTTTTGATGTTTTTACATTGCTTAGACTTATAACGTTTTTCCAGGACAAAGCGTTACTGATATTGGGATGAACAGAAGAAATAACTGCTTCCATTAGTAGTAGAGTTTTTCCCTAAAACGCGCTATAGCTAAGTTAGCTATAGCGCGTTTCCTTATAAGCGCTACTGCTAGTCCGACTTGACCACCCGCGGGCTGAAAATTTTGCTAAGTCCTCCTTTCCCCCCTGTTCCCCACTCCTCTATCGCCGCCGCCCGAGCCTGAGCCTGCCCTCACCACCGCCGCCCGAGCCCGCCCTCAACCTCACCGCCGCCGCTCTCGACCTCACCGTCGCCGCCCTCGACCTCACCGCCGCCGCCCGAGGCCGCCCAACCGCCCCCCGACCCTGAGCCCGCCCTCGCCG